>NC_136619.1:38623230-38715730 GCF_933228915.1 Telmatherina bonti | reverse complement strand
AGTGGAGGACATAAAGAAAGCAAGCATGTGAAGCAAGAAAATGATTCAAGAAAACTAAACCTGGGGAAAAAGGGCAACTTAAATAAAACAAAATAAAAAGAACATGGGTTATTAAGAGAAAAGTAAAAGATAAAAAGGGGTATAAGCAATTAGATTGTTGTTAAACCACAGAAACTGGTGTGGAAGGTAGTTAGGAGGGCCAAAGAGCTCAGCATCGTAGCCTTTTATCCACCAGCACCGGCTCAGTGGCACCAGCTGGGATCAGAAAGAAGCTTTTTTCTCACTGCAGACGAAACAGGTTTTGTGGAAACTCCTCCCGTTGCACTGGATCTCCTCTGCATGGTAAACCGTCTTCTCACAGGCTGCACACTTAGCGCCTCCTCCCCAGTTTGGCATCTTAGAGAAACAATAAAATAACTGAATGAATAAGATTTCATCAGATGTTTTAGAGTTTTTCCACAGCTGAACGTTGGGCTGAATATGAAAACTATTTCTGTTGATGGAGTAGGAGTAATTCTGCCTAAAAACATCAGCAGATTACTGTAATTAGTTTGAGCTGTTAATCAGAACAATTCAAAACTTATTTATAATTAGGTTGACATATAATTAAAAGGAGAAAAACTTCCAGATTATTAGAGATAACTAAATCCTTCAGTTTATCTGTGAATCATCTTAATATAAATTTATAGTTGTGCAGATGTTCAGGTAAGATGTAAACTTTTAATTTCTGTCTGAATAATAAGGAAAACCTGCTCTGCATCATTATGTTGCTTCTTTTTTCCATTCTTGACCTCCATTTTTCACTATTTTCTCTCCATATATCTGCCAGTAGACGTACAGCAACATTTTTTAGATGCTGAGTTAATAATTCTGCTTTTTTTTACTCTGCCAAAATGATCAGTGACAAATAAAATAGGTCATATTCTCCTCTCAAACCAATCTACATCTGCACCATTCTAATCAACACTGATATATAGAAAAAGAAATTATAAAACATTACTCAGATTTCCTTCTCAGTCCTGGTTTTTGTCTAATCTGATGTTACTTTACTGTCCGTTGCACTGGAAGCCTGAAGAAAAAGCTACCTTGTCCAGACTAGCTCTCCATCTGACGTTCTAGATATGTATGAGAACCTAACATGACGGGAATGTGGCATTTTAGGGACAAAAAGCATCAAGGAAAAGTGTAACTGTCTAAAGCCATGAAACATGTTGGAATATTCTAAGTACAACTCACGAGGAAGAGACTTTTAATGTACATGTTCATGTACGATACAAATAATTAATAAATAACTGTGGTTGTTCTGCTGATAAGAGAGAAAATAGGTAAACAGCCTTGTTTCCACTGAGTTCTGGCAGTTCTTACAGGAAAGAATGAAAGAAAATCAGGCCTTACCTTAAATCCCAGTCTGCCTGCTCAGATCCTAAAGAGGCATTAACTTTTCTGGACGGTTTAAATACTGTCCATCTTACCACCACAGTCCATCAATGACGCTTCAGTGAAACTATCCTCCTAAAATAACTTGTGACAGAGCAGAGCCCCCCCTGACCCTTTATCGCAGGCTGCAAGAGAGCCTGAACATCAGCCACTCCAACTTTTGTTCTGGCCGTCTGACGGACAGCTGCATGCAGAGAAGCATCAACATGCCGTGCTGGTGGATTATATTCGCCACACTGCAGAACTGAGATTATTGATTCAACATCACAACAAAAGCTTATATGGATAAAGGAAAATGTGGAGAGTAAAGTTATTTATAGATCTTCACAGCAGGTTGGACATATTTAACAGAGCGGTTGCTGAAGAGAGACGCCAGCTGTTCATCATAAACAAGGACCAAAACTTAGACAGTTCAGTCCAACAGTCAGGCTCGCATCATGAGGCTGAAATGAATCAAACTTCCAGCTGGTTGACATCGTCTTTAATCAGCTGTTTTCCCAAAGTAATGACTAAACAGCAGCATGCTGAAGCCTGATGGGGATGGAGGCTTGTCTATAGGAAAATGGCTCTGGTATTGATGGGCAATAAACCTTCAGCTAAAAGATGAAGGTTCTGCATGTAGATTATACATAAAGTCAGTATCTGAAACTGCTAGGTTTGCTTTTAATTTCTTTAATGGACAGTTTGTGGGACCTAATGTTTGACCCTTTCATGCATGAAATAATAAAGAATACATTTGAAAAAAAAAAGAAAAAAAGTATTTTATCTCTACAGACATATGCAATAACTTTTTGGTTTATTAGTGATATTCAGAATTTATCATAATTTATTATTTATTTGAATGTATTCTGTAAAATACTTATAAAATGTTATATAATCATAATTACATGATGTAAATCTTCTATTTATCGCAAAGGCAAACTTGCATAATAACATCATGTTCTAATATATTATATATTTATTTATTCTCCAGTGAGTGGAAACATAGTGGATGACTCACTAACACCCACTAAAGTGGTTTATTTACAAAAATATCATCTTCATTCATGAATATGCAAGAAAGAATCTCAATAGGTGTCCACTATATGGCCACTATGCATTAAAGGGCTAATTATCAGCCAAGTCGCACATCAAACCATCACTGTGTGAAATTTCTCCAAAAGAGAAGAAAATGAGAAATCTGGTGTTCGTACAAAATCATATTAAAATTTATTTGAAATTTTACATTAAGCAGGACATTGCAAGCAAGAAAAAAAAATCTTAGAAATTAAGCCCACTGAAATGTCTCATTTGTTTTCAGGATGCATCAGAAAAAGTCACTTTGAGGAGTTAACATGTACATATGTGCAAAGTGATCTTCCAAGTTTTAGCAATGATGCATTTTTTTAATTTTCTCTTTAATTTCAAGAAAACTGATTTGTATCACCTAATATGTTTAGAAACCCGAAAGAAAAAAAGACAGAGATAAATCAACTTTCATCCAACAGAAACGTTCCATCCAACAACTCAGGCAATAGTGTTCAGGGAGACATAAACTTGTCTTTAAATCTACATTTCCATGTCGCCACAGCATGGCAGCTAATTTTAGACCTGGCGGTGATAAGAATGAGGGCAGAGAGGACGCCGTTAAACGTTCTGAGGTAACAAACACTGTAAAATGCTAAAAAAAAAAAAAAAAAAAAAGACATCAATCATACATAGAGCACATTTAGACATCTGGGGGGGGGGGGTGGGTGGTGGCCCTACATCAGGAGTCCGCCGTTGTGACCTCCAGCTTTCTCTGAGGAATGTAAACAGTTTTGGCGGGCTGGTGTCCACCGGTGGTTACCACGGCAGCCAGAGGCGAGAGCGGAACGGGTGTGTGAAAGAAGCTTTGCTGGGGGAGTCTGGTCCCTTTAGGGGTGGTCATCAGAGGCTGAAAAACATGGCGTTCTGTTAAGAGTGCTGTGGTCTGACTGAAGTAAAGCTTAGTTCCTAACTTAGCTGCTGTCTTTTACCTGCTGCACGCTGATCAGGGTCACCGGCTGCGGAACGCCCACTGGAGACATGGGCTTGATGAAAACCATCCCTCTCTGCTGCACAGCCAGAGGGCTCGGCAGGGTGTTGGCATGCTCCGGGGTCTGCGGGGTAGCAAAGGTGTTTGCAGGGCTGGAGCTGGAGATCAGACCCAGGTTCTGAAGGGTGAAGTTCAGGATGGCGGGACTGGGGCTATGGAGGCGGTGGGAGTGCTGGGCGGCGAGTGAGGAGGCGGCAGCAGCTGGGGCGCATCTGTTCACACGAACGTTGGTGGGCGTCACCTCTTGGACCGGAGCAGGTCCGGACCCTGATGGAAAAACAATGTTTGTTGTCAGGCCTCCAAATTCTTTTTCATTTTGTTTGTTTGCTTTTATTTAGATAAATTAGAATTGGAATAAAACCTCAACATAAATAGATAAAAAACTGAAACTGAAAGACAGATTTATCCAGAGATTTGTTACTTTTATTTTAAACATTCTTTTAGTTTCATCGTATCATCCACAGAAATTTAATCTCATTATGTTTTTATGTTGCTGTTTCCATTACAGAAGATAAAAAAATAGTTTGTCTTTGCAAAGAGGGCTGCTGGTGATGGTGGGGGGGTGTTTATGTGTGTTGTGAAAGATGTGAGTGCAATGACGTGTGTGAAGGAGTGATAAGGTGTGTGTTATTGAGCTCATGTTTTATACTTAAACGACTAATACAATATAATACAACTTTATTTATAAGGCACTTTAAAAACAACAATGTTGACCAAAGGGCCACATTGTGGGGGGGAGGGTTAAAAAAACCAGAATAAATAACATACATTAGGACAACTTAAAAAAAAAAATTACAGACATCTAAAATCAATCAAATTAAAACAATCGAAATAAAATCAGATCTAAAAAGTCAACTTATTGTGCAGAAAAAGCAGCTTAAACAAACTAAATCAAACTAAAGGTTTGATATCTATTCAAAATGAGTTTTTCACCACTTTGAGCTACATTTGTATGAAAAGTGTTTTATAAATAAAGCTTTATATCATCTGATTTAATTATCGTCAACTTTTTTTTTAAATGCAGATACTGAAACGGCACTACAAAACTTGGGAATACCTCATCAAGGTGAAGAACCCTGACGGCTAATTCAACACTTTTTTTTTTTAGCTTCCTGTCTCTTCTCTGAGCTCTCTCCATCCAGTAAAAGTCAGCTGATGTAGAAACTTGTCTATTTTCACTCAGCCTCTTTCTCTCTTTTTCCTCATTTGCTCCGCTAACGTCGTCTTGACTTTCTAGCTGAATCAGCTGTGGTGGTGGACACCCAAAACAGCCAGGAGTTAATGTGTAACGCAATGCCATAAGGTAAAATGCTGCTGTAACGTGGTGCAACATCCCTGGGATAAAAGTACAGAGAACATTTATGTACAGATTTTAGTCTGTGGACACTGCTGGGCAATACTGTCTCCATGAATGTACATCATGCAATGAACTGTGCCATCAAACAGAAGCACTGAGTTTTAAAATCAGAAAATCAAGTAAAGTAGCCCCGTGTAAGTTTCTGTCCTTAAAAATGGGCCTTTCTGTACGTTTCTTGGAACTGTTGTTGCCCAGCAGCATCCTAAGGATGAAAAATAGCACCTCAGAATCTTTAGTTTAAGGATCCTGTGCCACTTTACAGCTAAATTTTCACTTTTTGCACCACATCATAAACCAGTAGCTGGATATAAATGTGCATCATGACTGATTCATCAGTAAAATACAAGAGGACATTATGAGAGGGCGGGAGGAGACAAGAAAAGAATCGACATCAGAGTGACTTTTACTGGCTGGAGGGTGCTCAGAGTAAAGGTAGGAGGCAAGATGAATGCCGAATTAGCCACTGTTGGGAGGCGCCTAACTGAAAAGATCTGTCGGTAGAGCTTCTTTAAGCAGATAAAATACATGTACTTTTCCAAAATGGCTTTAGTTACACAATTACCTGCAGTTGGTGTTTGGTAGATGTTGTAGGTGGGTGTTGATGCCTTGCTGCTTTCACCCCCTGTCCCCTGAACCTCCTTGTAGCTGATGAGCGACTGCTGGGAAATTGGGATCAAGTAACCAGCTGGTACTAAAGTCTGAACGGACAGAGAGGAAAAACACAAACTGCTGTTAAATTAAACCGCAAAACAGTTTCAATCATCTTTAGTGAAATGCATGAAGGACTGTGTTCGTATATTTATTGTATTTTTACCTCAGTCTGGATTTGTCCTGGTGTGAGTGGTACCACCCTGACTGGCGTTAATCCTGCTTCACTATCAGAGTTTACCACCTTGTCCTCTCTCTCCAGGAGGTTCTCCAAGCTCTGCTCTAGTGTTTGATTGGCTACAGTGCATCCGGGGGTGTTAACAAACTCTGGGTCCAGGTGGAGGGCCCGAGATGAAGGTCGGCTGGTGAGGGCGTTGTTACGACGGGCCTTCAGACGGGCTTGCAGAATCTCACACAGCTTCGGCGAGTCGTCCTGCAGGAGTCAACCAGTAAAAGGTTAAGTAGGCAAAACACTGTATCTCAGGTCTGATCCAAGATCGTTCGCAAGGATTGGGTCTAATTTTAATCACACTTTTATGACTTAAAATTCTAAAACAACTTTGTTTAAACTAAACAGATCACATAGATTAACCCATTTATCTCTGTACCTTTAAGCTTCGGTCCGACCTCTTGACTTTGGAAGGACTACTTTCTGAAGCCGAATCCAAATGCAACCGTTTCAGCACCAGAGGACTGACATCAGACTCCCTGGAGATCAGCCGGCTCTTGGCTGCATAGTGGCCCGTCGGGCTCTGCCCAGTCTTATCCTCGAAGGTCATAGAGCGCACGGCGAGGCTGGTTGGCTGCGGCCTTGCCAGCTGGTTTGGCCTGAGGGAGGAAGGGTGCAAGTATATGGCATAAGACCCGTTCCCCCTCTGCTGGGGTAACAAAACAGGGATGATGGGCGAACACTGTGCAGGGATGTACGTGACTGAGCCTGCAGGCTGTCCAGTTTGTGGTGTGAGGGGGGTTGTGCAAACAGTGTTGACTCCTGGCTCTTGGGTGGGCGTTAATAATGGCGCCTTTGGAGGTTCCATTGAACTACAAGTGATTTGCTGCAACTTTTCAGCAGCTGTGTATTCCTCCTCCTCTGCAGCAGCAGCTTTCAGGTTTTCTGTGGGTCTAAAACAGAGGACAAACTCTCACGTTATACTTCGGTCAAAAATTAGCGAATACAGAAGAACATTGACTAACTGGTTTGGGTAAAAAGTAACCAGAGTAATCCATATAATTCAACTTGTTTTGAACATATTAATGGATAACAGATCGTAGCAGATCATAAGACTAGTGTTGGATTGGTTTGAAATGAGGTGGTCCAAAGCACCAAACTTCACTTAAAAACATGTTCATGTCTCAGATTTTAACTACAGAATCTGAGCTGATGATGCTGAAACTTACCGGCAGTCCTGGTCAAGTTCAATCTGACAAATAGCAGCGAGTTGGGCCATTTTGTTCGGAAAGTTGTCGTTAGACGAGTCACCTGAGGACAGCATGGGAAACGACGGCGTCATCACACCATTTATTAACCACAGAAGTTAACTGGATTAAATTTTCTCTGTGCTTACTGAGGGAACACTTGACAGGACTGCTGGGGGCAGAGTTGATCTTGCGCCGGTCATCCTGAATGCTCTTAGCGAGCTTTATGAGGGAAGGGTGCCGCGTGAAGCCCCGTTTGACCCCAGGCGATGAAAAGAGGTTTTTGGCACAGTTTTCCACAGAAGCACGAGATTCAAGCACATTTTTCTTCCTGGGCGGGCCTTCTGATGTTGAGTTCACCAAGTCTGAAATGAAAGTTTTAAGGTTTATGTTAATTTATTTATATGTTGTTGTTGGTTTTTTTTTTTTTTTTAGATTTCATTATGTTCAAATAACCTTTTTCAATCAGTCAATCAATGTAACTGCTATGCTAAGGTAAAATTCCTGTCATCTTAAACCAAAACAACCAAACAGAAAAGTGTGATGGTATTACCTTTAACCTGAGGGATTTCTTGAGGACCAACCCACTTGAAAGCTGGTTTCCTTCCTCTCTCTTCTGTCACGTGAACTTTCTCAATGAGTTTCAAGCTTCGCAGGACATTAGCGATGTCATACAATCGTCGCACTTTGGCTGCAAGAACATGAAAAACTACTATAAGACCTCCTGTAATCCATAAACTGAAAAAGCTGTGCAAATAATGAATATTCCCAGCTCTGAAGATAAGCGGTGTATTTTGTACGCACTCTTGAATTTGTTCTTGTCTCGATCCACCACATGGTCCTCTCCGATCAGGATCTTGGCAGCTACATCCAGACTGACCACTCGTGGATTTGACACCAGGAAAAGCATGACAAACTTCTGGCTCATCACTCTCAGAGATTTGTCTTTCCTACTGTTAACTGAAGCTGGAAAAGACAAACAGGCAGCATGTTTATTATAAATTAATTGTAAAATTGACAGAGCAAAAGGGATACGCTACGTTTGAACTAACAAAAAATTATAGACTAATTGGAACGTAAACAGATAAAATAATAAGAAATATTTCTGCTTCTCACCTGCTTTGAACTCAACACCTGGAAGCTCCACAAAGAAAAGCTCTTTCTGCTGCTGCTGCTCTCTGCTCTCCATGTCAACCACAACTTCATTCTCCTTTTCCTCTCCATCAAAGTCAAAATCCTTGTCCAGGAACTGCTGGCGGATCTGCTGCATCTGCTGGCCGTACCTGTGCTTCTCGCCCACCTGCTGCAGAATGGCCAGAGTCTCTGCCAGGTTGGTTCGGCCGTGCCAAGAGTAGCGGTTTTTCGCAGAGCGGCTCACCATGTGGAGGCTCTCCAGTACATTCATGATGTCGTAGATGCGCCGGCGCTCTACATCTGCGTAGTTAAAAGTACATAAATAAAAGAGTAAAAAAGGACTTAAATAAACTAAAATGAGGCAGATATATACATTTGTGTCTATGAAATTTAGACTTATTCTGACTGAAGACGTACTGAGCTCGGTGGCCACATCGTCCAGGCAGATGTCCTTGAAAACTGAGGTTGGGTAATCTGGATATCGGGCAAGAAACTTATGGCAGAGCAACCCCAGGCTCTTATCTTTTCTGCTGATCATTTTCTCCGACTCTTCTCCATTTTCAGAGTCCTACGGAAACACAGTCAGTTAGCAAAACATCTTTTTCAAACGTCATATTTAAGAAATAATCACAAGATTGCGTACCTGTGTAGGATGGAGACCATCACACTCGTCGTTATCCATGCAAAGCTCCTTCTCTCGGTTCCTGATCTCTGGACTAGCAGCACTGATGAGCATTTTCAGGTTGGAAGTTGGTGTCCAGGGATCTACAGAACCCGCTTCTCTTCCCTTTTTAGGCGTTGTGAGGGGACCCATTTCTGCTTTGTTCTTCACTGGCACTGTGCAGAAGCCCGTTGATGTCCTTGCAGTGTTTACCAGAAAGTGTGGTACAACAAAACCGTCATCCTGGTCAATGAAAAGAAGGAAAGGGATATTTAGATCAGTGTTTTTTAACCACTGTGCCACAAAAGATTATCAGGTGTGCCCTGAGAAATGACCAAATTTCATCTAATTGGTCTAAAAAGCAGCACTGTGGTCATTCAAACAGACCCCAGTAAAAGATAATAAAATTCCATCTTCTTGTGTATATTTCTATTCAAGAGGCTTTGACAAGATGGACTTTATATTAATAATATGGACTTTAAAAAAAAAAAACAAAAACAAAAAACATTTTGATTTGTGGTGTGCCTTGTGATTTTTCAGTGAAATAAAATGTGCCTTGGCTCAAAAAAGCTTGAAAAACACTGTTTTAGATACTGGTGCCTTATATCACACACACACACACACACACACACACACACACACACACACACACACACACACACACACACACAAAGCAAAGGAGGAAGAGAGATCATTTCAGCTTTATTTGATTTCAACAGAAAAAAGCAGTTGATGCTAAATTATTCTGATCTAATCACGTTTTTTGAATTATCTTTACCTCATGACTTTTGAATGAGATTTCTGTATTATGAAAATGTGATATTGCATTTAGTCACCTTACCATAAGTAGAAATTAATCTAGTTATTAATTTTCCATAACGAAATACGTCTCTCATGGCAACAAACGTCCACAATGACAAAAGCTTGAGTGCTCTACCAATGGACTGATTATCATTACTTTATGAAATAAAAGTCTTTTGATATTTACGTACAGTAAATACTATTTCAGTATAAGTTTTTCAATCAATCAATCAATCAATCAATCAATCTTACCGTTGTTGAGATGTAGGTTAAAAACATTTTTAAATAAAATAAGCATAATTTAAGCAATATGATTTACATTTACTAAGAACAAGAGGAATTGTTTAAAGTTAGAAATCTGTTTAAATTAAAACAAATCAAAATACCATTGGCGGTAACTGACGTACGTTCCGTCGAATCACCGGGTCCAACGGACGCAGCGGCCCGCCCTTTTTGCGTGAAGCAGCCAATGGGAGCGCAGAGGAAGTGAAGACTGTCCCGCGCAGGTAAACTGTTTTTGAAATCCTTGGCGCGGAACACATTTCACCGACAGCTTCTATCAAAAACCGAAGTAAAAGCTATAAAGTCTGACTTATCATCAGCTTTACATGTCAGGGGACGTGGTTTTTTTTTTTTTTTAACGATACCTGGTTGAAAAGCAGAAAACTTCAAGTTTCCACCACTGTTGATGTTAAATGAGAGTCCAACGATGTTAAAACGAAACGTAGTAAAACCGGACAATCCTGTAATGTTTCTCATGTCATGTTTCTCTGCTGTTCCGTTTTACTTAAGAATTTATAACATATAAAAATGGCCGGGACAGTAAATAAATCGGTTTAAGGACGGTGACGTGGCGCTAAAACAAACATGTTTTAGCTGAACGACGCATCTTCCTTCCTTTGCTTTTTTATGCAACATCAGGACGTTTAATGTTGAGATAAACTCAGAAAACTTACCCAAATCTGCAAAACATCCGTTTCTTAGTGCAGGCATCTCATATTAGCGGGGTTTGTTGGGGATACCAAAGTCCAAATATTTAGTCCGAGCGCGTTTTTTTCTGATCAGAAACCCCCTGATTATCTTCATCCAGAGAGACCCTTCATCTGCAGATGTGAAGGTACTAAATCTGTCCAGCTTACTGTGTCCCAACTTGTTGCCAATAAGCAGCTGCTCCTGGAATAACTTTACTGGAGTTGTAAAAAACTTTGCCCAGTTGTAAATGACCAGCAGCATTTGACCCGCCCTGTGTGAGCATGCGCGCTGACGTCATCCAGCGTCAGAGGCCACACTTCCTCCCTGTGGGGGAGAGCAGAGACGTCTGTGGGGGAGAGAGGCGGGTCATTGTCAGAAATTAGATGGGAAAGAGTCCTGTAATCCTTGTTAATATTTGCATATTCGTAATTAAAAGATTTAATAAGTTTTGCATTATACTTTTGATTGATATGATATGTCTGAGGCACAGATCCTGGGATCTTACAGGAATTAAATAATTTATCCAGAGCAACACAAAAAGACCATGAAGTGGAATAAATCCAGAATAAATCAAGTATGCACCTAAAGAGATACAATATGACCACAATGGCAAGACAGACAACATTAAACTAAAAGGGAAGAGTGAAAGCCACAAAGAGAAGCATCATCTTTCATCAGATTTGACTTAAAGTGACCACAAAGATGTGTCACATTGTCAAAATGAAGCTCAAAATGTTAATAAAGTAAGTTAATATGTAGCAAACATGGGTTTAGGAACAGGGCCAGCCTTTCAACAACACGTCTATTCATCTGATGAACCTTCTTACGCTCTGTTCGCTTCTTGAACTTGTTCTTGTTCTTTCGACTCAACCCTCCACCATCCCTGTTCTCAACACCCTCCAGTCTGCATACCATCCTGTACCCCCCTAAAAAGCTTCAAGAAAACAACTTGGAGAATGCAAAGTCTAAACACAGAAGATGTCCAAAATGAATGTATGAAGCCTATGTATTTATGTATGCAGATGACCTTACTGGATTCAGTCCCAGTAGGGCTGGGCAGCAGCAGCTCCTCACTATATGTACTGAATGTGGTGTTGAATATGATATAAAGTATAATGCCAGTAAGAGTACTGTGTTAATATGTAGAACCAAGCAGAACAAAGGGCTTAGTTTCCCAGTGTTTAAACTTGCTAAAACACAACTTGAAGTCTGCCAAAAGGTTAAATACATTGATCATTTTTCAGGAGATGATACTAGTGATGATGATGATACAGTAAAGGCAATGTTGTAAATTATTTGCACAATCAAACACCACCACATGTAAATTTGGTTTTTGTTCTACTAAAGTTAAAGTTTGCTTGTTTAAAGCTTATTTTATACATCTCATTTGTGGTCTTCTTATAAAAATGAATAGCCATGCAAAAGTTACAAGTTGCATATAATGATGCTAAGAATAATCTTAAAAGTTCCAGGAGGTGGCAAGTCAGATGTTTGTCACTGCAGAAGTGACAATACTCAAAGCAATTTTAAGAAATTTGATGTTAAAGATTTTATGCAACATCTGGACGAATCTATAAACAGCATCACAAGTCCTTCTGAGAGTTGATCCCGCTACTGATCCTGACTGAGGATGTACTGGTTGAAATGTATTTTTGTTTTTTAGATGATCTTGATGATTTTAGGATTTTATGTGTATGAATCTTCTCTGTCTTCTGTGTGGTCTTTTTAATAAATTTTCATTTCATATGTGTAAGAAAAGACAAGACAAAAGGCTGTGAATTTTGTTTTATATCCAAGAGATTTGATTGGATTATTCTCTTATAGATATGTGCAATATGGGCCCAGTATAAGCTAATATAACATAGTTTATAAAACCAGGACCCTGCGACATTTGAACTGCGGCAAAATGTATATATATTATATTTTTTCCTTACATATGTAAAAGCATATGTTTTCTATTCCAAGCATGATGGGTTTGAGTTTATAGATCTCATGCAAAAAAAGTTCTTGTCTGTTCCTGATCATGAAACAGGAAATAAATGGATCTGCACTTTAAGGAAACTGTAAATCTATTTATAAAGTGTAAATATATATATATATATATATATATATATATATATATATATATATATATATATATATATATATATATATATATATATATATATATATATATATATATATAAATACATATATGTGTATGTATAGTGCTTTTTGTCATTTGTCATTAATTAAACTTGTAATTTAATACCACATCAAATATGAACTGACTGAAACCTACATGTTCAAAAACTATCTAATTATGATTGTAGTTATTTTATTAGTTAATATATTTAGAAAATATTGAAAATCTTACATACTCCACCTTTAATGTCTGATTGTGGCAGCAATGCCAGATATATCTTTCCTCTTTTTGGAAAAGAAATCTCAGTGAGATCTTATACTACTTTTTGAATTACAAATATGGATGTCTTTTTGTACCACTGAATTATGACACTACTAATACAATTTTTTTTAATCATAAGCTTATTATGTGATTGTTTCACAAGCTAATTTCCATCTTATGTTTTTCCTTTATTAAACCCCCACCCTCTTTCTAAATATATTTAATGAAATAAAAAAGCTGTTTTCCATTTAGAAAAAAGTCAGTCATGAATTATCTAAAGTGCCTCACAGTTAGTCTGACAGTTTGTCAACAAAATGTTTCCTTTTGCTCATAATTAGGCTAAAAATCTGTTTAGTGACGTGTCTTGGTTTTGACGCTAGGTGGCGGTAGAGCACTTCTCACCACTTGTCACCATGGAAACCGGCAGGCGCCTTCAAGGATGTTGAGAGAAAACAGCGGATCTTGAAGCGCCCTGTGACGTCATGTTACGGCTGTGGAGAGCGAGTGGGACCTTGATGCTGCTTTCACGCACTCCTTGTAAATTAGAAGGATTTTTATGTGAATTTATTTAAGTTATAGACTTCCTGCCACATCACATCAACAGAGTCAGTAGATAAATTAGATATATAAAGGAAGAGTTTAAGATGAATTTGGATTTCCATAAAGAGACAGATCAGTGTATCCAAGATGAAGGCAAAGTAGACAAATAAAATAGCTTTAGCAGAAATGCCTTCTAGTTCAGTATTTACTGTCAATTCTGAGCTAAACTGTCCTAAACTAACAGCCTTGATTCCAAAATGAGCAACAATAATTAACTTGATTAAAGTTGCACATTGCCAGGGATAGACATAAAGTGCTGTGCAGAATGTAAAACACTAAAAGAGCCTGGTATTTCTGGACTAATGATTCAATGTGATTCCACACTGACAAAGTGAGACAACCACATATCATCCCATGACAATTCCAAACTACACAAAATATGCATGCAAATTTATCATTTTTGTGATATTGTTAAAGAAAAAATAAAAAAAACAATTAAACGGCCACTAATGGATTTGAGCTCTTTAATGACGTTAAATCACGTCTTTCTTTATCTCCATGGTGAACTCTTTTTATGACCCCGTTTAAGAGACTTTCCAAGCACATTTATTTCTCCTGGGTTTAGTAGGAACTATGAAAGAGAAGAAATGTAAACTCATATATATCTATCATCCAAATCTAATCTATCTATCTATCTATCTATCTATCTATCTATCTATCTATCTATCTATCTATCTATCTATCATAAAGTGATGACCATATGCTCTATATAAGAATTAAGAGTTTATTAAGTTGATTTGGAGTGCTGATCCCAAGTCACGCGTTGATATTACCGACAGCACTTGAACGCAGCAGCGGGCTGCTCCGCTTGCAGCCAGAGGAGCGGACAGCGCCACGCACTAGGCGGGGATCGCTTCCACCGGGTGTGCAGGAAAACGGAGCAGTGCTGGGTGAGCAGTTTCTCTTTCCTCAGACACAGTTTCCTTATGTTTGTCCGCCCCAGTTGTTTATTTAATGTGGATGTTTAGTTTCCGGACGGCTGAGAGCTGCAGCCGGTCTGTCATGCAGCTTGTGAGGTCTCATGTTTTCCTGCAGGGATGCTGCTGCAGAGCCTCAAACCCTCCGCAAGCAATTTGTTCCACATTGTAACTCTTGAGTTAATGTTTGTCTGCCGACAAGTCGAAGCTGCAAGTTCTGCTAACAACTCAGGGTTTGTTTTTGCCAAGTGAAAAGTTGCTTCGTGCTGTTTGGAAAAAAATGTTTTTCTTAATGGTGAGGAAAGACTGCACCTGCAGCAATTAGCTGGCAGTTTTTCCCTCCCCCTGCTGATTGTTGCTGTGTTCCTCCACACATCTTCTGAATATATTAAATGTAAAAGTTGCCTTCAGGATACTTTGCATGATTAGAAAAACTTTTAAATTATAAAATGGATGTGGATTTATGACTGCGTCTGGCTTAATACTGAAAAATGCGTCACGTTTCAGTTCCCTTTCCTTAACCACCTCGCGTGACTCTTCTTCTCTTATGATAAGTGCTTGAATTAGCTAGAAATAAAGCAGATTTAATTGCATAGTGTCTATGTCTGTGTTTTTACTGCAGCAGACAGATTTGATCTCCAGCAGAAGAAAGGACCAAGATGATCACAGCCTCCTTAAATCTCAACTCTTCACAGCAGCTGTGATGTTTTTGGAAGAAAGGACTATCTAGTTTGTCTCAGGTTCCCAGTCCCTGCCCTGATGCTCGCTTCAGGTCAGCCTTTTGGGACCAGGAACCAAACGCAGAAACCAGTGAGAAACAGTATGACTGACACGCAGCATGTTGCTGAGGTTGGATCCCTCCAGAGTCATGTTTTTTATGAAGCACAGTTGATGGACGGACAGCTTTTCCTGCTTCTGGATAGACCTTCATGTGCCACAACTGGGAATTAAGCGGGAAGGGGACTGAAATACTTTGAGCAGGTATTTCTCGTCATTCCCTGGAAGGCTTGAGGTAAAGGCTGGATATTTTAGCTGTGAGGGGAACCTCGCTTATGGGAAGATGGAGGCAGGAGCAGAGGCTAGTCCACATCAGCATCAGAGGAGGAAGCCTGTCCTGCACGGATTGGAGGACCAGAAAAGGGTGAGTTAATGACTGATCCTTTTACCTTTCTGCCCTGGTTGACGCTCTGGAGTGTAAACAATCTTCTGATCATAACGGCGGAGTCTTGGTAGACAGATGATGCATGGGAGATCAAATTGCTGTGAAGGCATTCAAATTGTGTAAATTGTCCAAGTTTGCAACAAGAATAACATCATTTAAAAAAATAAAGGTACAAGAGGATGGAGTTCATAAACTCTTCGTGGTTTGCAATTCAGATTGATGGAATATTTGATACTATGACTCATTCTTGCTGTTTCAGCTTCGCTCTGCATTTTCCACATGATGTTGATGTAGTGCTTTTCCTGCATGTAAACCCTGTAAGCCCCATTTCTCCCGTCCTGCGCTTCAAATTCAGTACACAGTGCAGTTTTGCTTGCAGTCTACACACTGTTGCATGTAGCTTGCATGTAAGCAGAACATTGTTGCTTAATGACTCTGTTGCATCCTGATGTTTGTAGTTTATACCAAGATGTTTGTCAGAGTTTATAGAGAGAACATTTCAGTAATAAATAAAAAGTGTCGGATTGTGCTCTCTCTGAGGCTTGAGCTTCTTTTAGGTATTGTGCACGAGATGCATCTTTGCTGCCCAAATGACCCAGTGATGCAGTGTGTCCTGGTTTTCTTAGCATGGTGTTGTTCATCTTCATTGTTTACAAGTCTGGCAGAATGGGTTGTGTATAGCAGCACATAACCCTTATAGTTTGAATTTGAATGATGTGATCCTTCAGCTAATGTAGGTTTGCATTTATCTGAAAAATCTGGGTGCCTTCCCCTGTATCGCAAGATGAGTTGATGTTTTTCCTGACAAGGTGAAGTTTTGATAGATTGGTACCAGTTCCTGGTAAGAAAAGATGTGATTCAGAGTGCATTCATCTTCACTTTAAGGTCAAAACAGAGTGAACTCATGACAGAAAGAACAAGATCTCGTATACAGGCAGCTGAAATTAGTTTCCTCCGCAGGGTGGCCGGGCTCTCCCTTAGAGATAGGGTGAGGAGCTCGGTCATCCGGGAGGAGATCAGAGTAGAGCCGCTGCTCCTCCGCATCGAGAGGAGCCAGTTGAGGTGGCTCGGGCATCTGGTCAGGATGCCTCCTGGACCTCCCTGGTGAGGTGTTCCAGGCACGTCCCTCTGGGAGAGACCCCGGGGAAGACCCAGGACACGCTGGAGGGATTATATCTCTCGGCTGGCCTGGGAATGCCTCGGGATCCCCCCGAAGAGTTGGCAAATGTGGCTGGGGAGAGGGAAGTCTGGGCTTCCCTGCTTAGGCTGCTGCCCCCGCGACCCGACCCCGGACTGTAGCAGTGACCGCTGATGCATCTCGCTTACACTGTTAGTGTTACTGCCCAGTGTTCTTTTAACAATGTGTTTATAACTAAACCAGTAAGAGGGATTCCAACATGCGGGGACTAGAGTTCAGACCAGCTGAACACTGGTCAGCTATGGAGGGCTGGTAAAGTCACTGTTAAAGACTTGGTTTTTTTTTTCGGCCAATGCAAATAAATGACTTTTAAAACTCCAGGGTGAACACATGGTGTCGGGGTATTTTGGGTTCCCATGTGAAATTGTTTGCTGCCTTCACTGGATTGATGTCCATATAACTGCTGATATCTCCTTTGTGGACATGAAAACCTGTCATAACAAGGCATATCAACAAGACTTTCCACTAGGGCTGTGACAATATGCTTTTGTCCCGATTCAGATTTTATGGGTGCCCATTGGATTTAAATTGCAATTCTTCTCATGATTCTTCTATATTGCTGATTTTTGTAGACTAATAACCAACAAAAACAATGTTCAAAACTTTTCTTTGTTCGTAATTTTTCTTGATTTCAATCAGGAAAAAAAGACAGTAGCCAGACCATCATTCTGCTGCTATAATGCCCAAGAAGACAAGTAAAAAGATCAATAAAAACAATAAATAGGATAAAAAATTTTATAATTATTTTTTTTTTTATTTGAAAAATAATCTTTTTTTTTTTTTTTTAAACAAAAAAATCAATTTATTAAAAAATCCAAATATTAAATTTTTTCCCAATTCAATTTCCCGCTCCTACTGTCTATGTGTCTGATGAAGATGCAGAGTATCTCAGTCACTGTAAAGTAACGCAGGAATTGGGGTGAACCAAGGAGTTTCACCAGCTGGTTGGTGGTTTTGGATTAAACCCCAAACCCTCAACGTTCCCAAACGAATAGTATTAAAGTTTTTGGGAAAACACAGACGTGTGTATGTGTGTGAATGCAGATACCAGAAGCCTGAAGCTTTAAATACTGTCAGATGAAACATCTGCAGAAGGTGTGCCGGTGGTCAGATATAAAAATGAGTTTTTTTCTTCCTTGCCCTCCCTGCTTCTGCCCCTGTAAATTATTGGTTTGATCAGGTGTGCTAAATGAGCCACTTGGGAATATATAGAACATGAATATTAACTGATGTGACCAAAGTCCCAGCTGCTGTTGTTAATTTTTCACACTGTTGAGAATCTAACTGAATGCCAAGTAACACAGAGCGGCTAAAGGACCTGAGCTGCTTTTTTTTTTTTTCCACTCTTTGTGTTATCGTTGCTATGGTAATCAAACCTGATACCATTCATAAAACAATTTTTTTTCCTGACCTTTGCATCCTCAGTTTGTTAGCAGCGACAGATCTAGATTTCATTAGAAGCCTCAGTTACAGCTGCAGACGTGGCGGCGTCATCAGTTGGAAGCCAGACGAGACCAGACGCCCGGCGCTCCCCGGGGAAAAGAGGTTGCGGTAGACTGAGCCGATACTCACCTTCCCTCTTAATGGACAACCACCTTAAATAAATGGAAAGCACTGGTGGAGTAGCGTTGACACTGAGGCTCCTGTTGTTGAATAACTTAGGCTTCCATGCAGCAAACATTCAGTGTCCCTCAGCAATTACCTAGGCTTTGTGAGTTTGAGATCCTGCATGTGATACTCGCCGCTGCAGGAGGTAATTGGATTTTGTTCTCTTTGTAGCTTTACTATGTCACACGTTCCTCGCACCATACATTAATGTTCATTGAGTAGCCATAATAGACCTACATAGAAAGCGGTGGAGGTTGTATTCAGGGACGAATTGTATGGTGGAGACTCTGGGCTGTGTGTTCAACGGAGCAGAACTGCAGACTTGATCAGTAGAAACGCCTTTTTATACCTGGCTGATATGCAGGGAACATTGATTCTTTAGTGCAATGAACTGTCTGAGCTCAGAGTAAAGAATGGTCCTTAATTAACCTCTTATTCAACCCTTTATTTAAGAATTTGCTCTTCAGAAATGTAAAAAAAAAAGTACTCAGAGTTATGTTTTCTCAAACTGGAGATTTTTTGCATCTCTGTTCTTGAAGTAGCAGATCAGGTAAAGTGTGTCAGCTTTCAGCCAGGTGTTGCTTGTTGGCAACCCCTACTCTGGACATGATAATCTAGGTGTGTGTGTGTGAGGACAGAGATGATACAACCTGAAAAAAAGAAGTTCAGAAGTTGTTAGTTTAACGCAGTGATTTCTCTCTTCAAACCCTCTCAGACCTCAGGAGCAGCAACCTGTGTACGTTGTTAAAGAACACAACCACTAGGGGGCAGTGCAGAGTTCAGATGATGAAAATGATCTATGATGATGTACGTTTTCAGAAAGACGAAAAAGAAGCAGTGCAGGAGAAGGTGGTGGTGTGTGTGTGTGTGTGTGTGTGTGTGTGTGTGTGTGTGTGTGTGTGTGTGTGTGTGTGTGTACATATTAAACACATTATACCTGCTTCTATGTTGTTTTTGCTCATTGCCCGTGAACTTTACTGTGCAACACTGCCCCTGTGGATTCCGGTGGTACTGCTCTGTTTGCTCCGTCTGGCAACACAAGCTGTCTGAGAACAGATGTGCATGTGAAGGAAGCAGGAGACAGAGGGCTCCGTCCATGTTTGTTTATTTCAATTAGAACATAAATAATGCTTAACCCAAGAACACTAATGTAGCACGAGTTGCTCGTGAAAATTAATGTAGCTTAGCCTTGGTGTTCTAAGGTTAAGGAGGAAGGAGGGTGGTGGGTGGTGCAGCTACACACAACGCTTGCAGCTGAACACCTTCATCTTTAAGATGCATGAAATGTAACTTTTTTTGAATTAATCTTTTTCATACAGACACTTTCATGCATTTTGCTGGTTGCCATGGTTACATGTAAATGAAGCGTGTTTTATGATTTAAAAACTTGTCACTTCCTAGTTGGATGTAGCTAATAACATCATTTCATTGGCATTTTAATGAAAACATCTTTGTACGGGAATAAACAGCGTCCACAGGACTAAAGTATTTCATTTGGACATATTTGTTTCTCAAACATTTATATTTTCATACGATGCTTTTTGCACAGAAGTTTTAGGTCTGAATAATATATATTTTTTTTGTTAACTTTTTTTTTTCCATCAAAATAAAACAGTTTTACTTGACTGTAAAATGTGTGTATCACCAGAATGCTTATTGATAAATTAAATGATATATAAACTTAGTTCATTTAAGTGCCGTTCCATCATTGTTAATGTGGAAAAAAGATGTCTAGAATTCTTAATAAATCTGTTTTAAGTTTTTTTAGATGCATAAAAATTCTCACTCTGCATTAAAGTCTTTGTTTATCTGCTTCAGTAGAAAATTTAAAGATTAAATTAAATGTGAACGATAAAACTTCAGCTTTTTCTGTTGATAATTGAATTTTGTGTACGTTTGTAAAGCATCTGCGCATGTTCAGGATGGGGGATTGGATCGAAGTCATGATTCGATGCAATCAGTTGGTTTCTATTGTAGCATATGTACTTGCAATGATGTGTATGTTGATTCGTGTATGTCGTGTGAAGTGCCCTGTGACAACATTGTTATGATGTTGCGCTATACAAATAAAGGTGAATTGATTTGAATTGAATTTGACAAATGAACCAATAAGCCTCATGAGACGTGATGTTCAGGTTTTTCCTTCTCTGAATGAACTCGATCCTCTGACGACACCAGACTTCACACTTTGCTGGTTTTTGTGATGTAGAGCTCTGCCAGTAGCTTTAAGGCTCTCTATCTGGGTTTCACTTGTGGTTTTTACTTATTTCTTTGAACTGATATTCTGCTGCTCTTGTGTGACATCCAGTGTTTAGGTTTGTTCATATGGCAGAAATATTCTGACAAAAAAATCAATTGAATTGTTATAATTATAAAGGAATAACAAGTAGTTTTATCTCTATGGGCTCAATATAATCTCATAAAAGATTTTTAGGTTGTTAGGTGTCCGACTATGAGGAAGTGTGTAAATGTTAGTTGAAAATCAAGCTTTTAGTTATTTTTAATGTACATATTGTAATCTAATCACATTTGAACTTATATTATTGAGGAGAACTAGGTATATTCTTAACATTTTGGATAATTACATAACCTTAAAACATAATGCTGAAAATGAGTAGGAATCAAGTCTGTGTTGGTCAATGTGATGATATCAAATAAGAAAGCTTTTTCTTTGTGTCTGTTTCACATAATTCTTTTTAATGAGGTAGGAAAGATGGAAATTCCTGTGAACTGCAGGCCATGATGGACATGATTAATTTACTGGAGAGCAGAGAGGGAGAAGTTGCTGCGAACTGATCTGATTAACGCCGGCTGAACTGGCTGGTGTATCATACAACTCCACCGTTACAGATAATGCAAACGAAACTTTTAGATCTACATAAGTGAGAAGCTCTTTGGTTTATATCCTGACTTCACACTGACTCGTTGCTGGTACAGTGTAGCTGCAGCACAAATATTAAAATGTATAGTAAAGCAGTGAGTAGTTAAAAACTGGGAGACTGAAAGCAGAATCTCTTCCTAAAGGAAAGTAGACATATATTACAACCGTCTATTGGTGGAGAAGTAAGATGGAAGACATTCAGAGGGTGATGGACAACGCTGTGTGATGGAATCTATTATTGATGCAGCTCAATGAGAATCCAAAGCAATCTGACACTAATTGCTCAATCAGAGCCACTGGAAATGATGTATTTATTTTCACTAGTTCTTTCTGACTGCTCATTAAACTGTGTTTGATATGGTTGGGTGGGGTTCTGTGGCATAATGAGGTGTTTACAGTGGAAGGGTGTGCTGCAGTTATTCTCTAACCGCCTCATAATTAACAGACACATAGATGAGTGGGAAACCTCACATGGCTTTGTTTATTACCTTCAGAAGATGGACCTAATCCTCAACCTCAGGATACACTTCACACTTGGTGTAAGAAGCTGTAGAGTTTCTACTAACAGCTGCAAAGCTCCAGTGACTTCCAGTTTTACAACGGTCCACCGAGACATGATGATGGGATGCCAACTTTTCGGTTTTGCTTGTTTAAACTGTTAACTGAAGCGCTGGGGACATTCGGGGCAAAAAAAGTGGCATTAAAATGATCATTATAATGGTATGTTAGCAGCATATTTACAGCATCTAATTCCCAAAGAATTGGTTGTACAGGTTGAGCTATTTAAGTCAAAGCATGTACCCAAAGGTACATCCTGGCCGGATTTGACACAAGTTCCTTCAGCACATTTTTGCAGTGTTTCCTTTTGCTTATCTAAAAGTCCTCACAATGAACAATGTCTTAATTACTGGAAATATGAGCGTCGTGTCGTATCATTTGGGAGCTTTAATGCTGCACTCACACAGTGGAAAGAAACTAAATGCTTAATGATTCACAACTGCATTGAAGCACTTCCTTTAAAACAGTTAGTTGTAAAATGAACGTCTACATCTGCAATTACTCAGCTCACAAAATCTAATTATTCGACTTTAGAGGTTCTTCCTTCTTTATTATAATAACTCATGATGCAGTCAGCGTGTGGTCAGTTTTATGCATGATCCCATGTGCTCCTAATTAGGATGTAAAACACACAGAACAAAGAATCCTCCCATAAAAAGCCTCATCTGGAGGTGGAAGGTGGCCTTGGTGTGGTGAAACACGGTTTTATTTAGTGTCTAACTCTTTTGTTCAGCGTCTGTTTTGTATTTTAAATAATTTTAAAATTCAGAAATCCTTCTGACTCAGAAATATAGCTCACAATGAAAAGCATTAAAAAGGCATGTAAAGCAGCATGACAGAACTTTGGCAGATTTTTGTACTTTGCCAACCGCAACAACGGTAATATGTCTTACGTTTAGCATCTTGTCTCTTCTCTGAGCTCTCTCCAGCCAGTGAAAGTCAATCCGATGTTGACTCTTGCATGATCTCTTGCTCTATTACTTTTTTTTTTTTTCATTTTCCTTTCTTGCTTCAGTAACATCCTCATTGTTTTCTTTGCCGAATCAGCCATGGTGTGTATCCTAAATGACCAGTATATTGATATCTAGTTGCTGTTGTGTGACATTTCTCAGCTTTGGGATGCTGAACGGCAATGACAGCTCCAGAAACGTACATTATTGTCTGTAAAACAAGTCAAAAACACAGTTTTAAGGTTTGAAATTCATGTAGTGTTGCTTTAACCCAGGGGCGGGCAAGTATTGAGAGTTTCCATGCTGCAACATACCTAACTCAAATCAATGCCTGATTATCAGACTAGTGCAGAGTTTAATGTCGAGATCTGCACTAGTCTGATAATAAAGTCTGATGTGCATCAGGTGTGTTGCAGCAGGAAAACTTTAAACACTTGCAGGACTGTGGCTCTTGTTGCCCACCCCTGATTTAACCCAAAGTAAAGTGAAAAAGGTAAACATGGATGAATGTGTGTGTATTTTTTGTTTAGGCTGATTATTGCAGTGGGAATTAAGTTTTTTAAATGTTTTATATTCCAAAAGGACAACCTAACGCAGGGATCTTGATCTCCTCGGGGCCATTGTCCTCTTCCTCTTGCAGGCCTTAGATGCCTTTCTGTTTGATTTCAAAGAGTAATTCCATTGGCTGCCTAATCTCTGCACAATGAGTCATTCATTTCCCTCTGATGTGATGAAACATTGAAACATGTAAAAACCTGCATTTTGGGATCCTGTTCTAACACCTGCCTGATGGCAGTTACTGGAAGGATTAGTGAAGCAGGTGAGATGGAGCCTCATTATATGGAGCCTGGATTATATGGAGCTGTTCACTAAAGTCTTTCTTTCTCACACTGCAGAAACTAGAAACACTAAATAAAATTTATTACTGTGGTAAAGTCTGAAGTTTATATTGTAAATTATTATTTTTGCCCTTTTAAAGTGCAGCCTTCACATCGCGTTATGTTTGAGAGATACAAAGATGACAACGTCTGTCCCTTAAAGGACCGGAGACACACACATATGTTGCATCGATGGGTTAATCAGACAGTAGAATTTGTTGGAGCAACGACCTTTGT
The DNA here is from genome assembly GCF_933228915.1 of Telmatherina bonti. Classification (NCBI taxonomy): domain Eukaryota; kingdom Metazoa; phylum Chordata; class Actinopteri; order Atheriniformes; family Telmatherinidae; genus Telmatherina; species Telmatherina bonti. Next base: position 38,691,873 of record NC_136619.1, on the reverse strand, counting down.
TTTTCGTCTCAGAAGGAAGCGATGCCTCCTTCTGACCTCGCGTTGAGGCATCCATCAGACTCTGGCGATCGGCATCCTGGAGCATCTCTCCTCTGCTATGCTGGCCTGTTGCCTGGATATGGAAAGCAACTGGAAGGGTGACAATTTGTCATTGACCGGGTTTGATTGATGATGTGTGCCAAGCGCCCCGCAATGCTGGTATCTGAAACTAATTGAATGTAATATCTAAGAGATAGGATGGCCCGATGACAAATGAGCAGCCTTGTGAGACTGTTTAGAACTGATTGTCGACATTTGGTTCCTTTTTTTGAACAATAGATGTTTTCCAGCCAGCTCCTGACTGCAACACTCCGATATTTGATCCTCTTTAGTGAAGATTGTTGCGAGCTGTGAGGATCTGGTTCAGATTGGTAATCTGTGGTGGGATTGGATGTAAGGCGTGTCCTTTTTAAGGATTTTTATTTGAAGCGTGAGGAATCGGCACACGTAGTAGGTTCTGGAGGGGCTCAACGCGATGCGGCTTCCTTAGAGATGAGGGCTGTTTTTAGGCTTTTCTTGCAAACCAGGCAGCTGGAAAAGAGAGATGGGGGGGGATTTATTTTTGTGAAGGACTGTGTTTGCCCAGTCATGCAGCACTGACGAGCACTGGGGCTCAGGGGTTTGGTTGGGGGGGAAGGGGAGCCGGTGGGGGTCAGAGAGTGGAGGCGGGACAGGCATGGAGATCTGAGGCTGGGGGTTGGGAGGATGCTGCCGCCACCACTAAGGATGCTGGTTGGTCCTCCGGAGCCATCTGGTCATCACCCTCTCCCTGCACCCTGAGGGATGGTGAAGGACAGGTGGCAGGGACTGGCTGTGATGGCCTGGACTTGGACTCCAGGGCGGTGGGATTGGGTTGGTGGGCCCCCTCTAATAACACACGCCTGCTCAGCTTCAAGTCAGGAAAAGACATCCTTGATGACTGGAAAGAAACCTTTGGCCTCCAATCTGTGTTTTAGAGCAATTACAAGATTATTGAGTATTGTTTTGTTTATATTTTGATAGAGTTAGCAGATAAAACGAGACACATTTAGCTGCAAAGATGCCCGAAAACAATTCTCTCCATGGCTTAAAGCATCTAAAAATACAATATTTAGTAAATACAGAATTTCCCAGTTATTTTCTAGTTTGGAGGAAATTATTTTCAATGATGTTTGTACATTTTTTCAATGCAAGAATCATAATTTTATTTGACGTGTGCGCATCTTCAGAGAACATTTTGTCCTCCATTTTTCCACTATGTGACAGCTTGAATCTTTACAGCCAAAAGCATGGCGTTGTAAGACGACCAGCAGGTTGTTGTAATCCAGGTCTGGGGGCCAGTGGGCAGGATCTGGTTCAGTCTGGTTCAGGGGAGGTGGTCAGCTGATGAACAGGTGCATCAGCTCACTCCTGTGGTGAAAGGATTTCCTCTTAGCCCCCATACAAACCCCATTTTTCTTTTCCTTTTTTTTTGCCATTTATCATTTTAGCAGGTGATGTTGAATGGCGAACACCTTTTACAAATTGAGGACCCCTTTGTCTTTTTGTTTCCAGGGAATAATGAGGTTATAATTAAAGTGTCTGTCATATCTGGGCAGAGCTCATGCCAACGGGGTCTCCTCCATATCTTGTATAAATGCTTCTACTTTTCATTTTGTTTCCCAAAGAGCTGTTATTTTTGACGGGTTTCTGCTTGTGGATATTTTGGATATTTTTAGCAATGCACTTTTTTCATGTCAAGCTAATGATAAAAATAAATACAATTTTTGTTCAGCAAATGTTTGGAAAGCTGCGGGCTCAGTTTGGAGACATATGTGACTGGAATAGAGAGAAACAAAACAAGCAGGCTGGAGATAAGGAAAGCGAAGGGCCTCCCTCTATCATTTGTTTTTGCTGTGGTGTGAACACATTGAAAAACATGGGGCCTTCAGATCAGCATGTGCGATACTGGAAGTGGGTTCTTCTGTGCCTCATTGGTTTAACGTGGGTCCACTTCAGTCTTTGTTCCAGACAGACAAAGACCCCGTTATCTCGAGTCTGCAGAGCATGTGTTTTAAAAGAGGTTGTCCCGGCTTCTCCACATTATGTTTTCTGCAATCCCTTCCCTCTCATCTTCATCCGAGGAAATACCGTTGGAATTCAATTTTACACACCAGGAATTTTCCCAGTGATAAGCAGGGATGAGGGGTAGAAAGGTGCCGTTTTTCATCTGTAGCCCCCCAGTGTGGAGCTGGAGGTTCTTCTTGTTCCTCCTGCCAGCTAAAGGAGGCACATTCACTCCACAGCCTCTTAACCTCCGCCCTGCCTCAATCACTGAGCCCACAGAGTAAATCCGCCACATTTGGAGAGGAATCCTAATAGTCAGGGTTGTATTTACACCCCCTCCCAGACAAAGTAAAGTGGAGTAGAGGGAAGGTGAACAAGCTTTTTGCTCTAGTTGCCACCTTTTGTTACCAGAAATTATTTCCATCATGTCTTGTTCAGTGAAATATTGCTGCACACAGGTTGCCTGCAGGGCTGCAGGAAACACAATCGGCACAGTGGTGATGAAAAATAGTGCTGAGGGAATGCTTCAGAAATTCTCTCAATTAGATTTTTTTTTCTCTCTCAGTCGGGTCTCAAGTTTCTGGACATTGTTTCACTTTATTTCACCTCAGAGGCTGTGAGATCGTTGCATCATCTGGACTCCAAACCAGAAACAGCACAGTGTGGACTCCTGAGTGCTAATTGGATGTCTTTCTGCATTCCCACCCCATCGTCTGCTACACCTGTCTTCATATTTAGCTTCCAGATGATGATTTGTGAAGAAAAATGCAGCTCTTTGGAGGGATGAAGGTGTGAAACTTGTTAAGTAACCGTGTTTTTATTCAGGGAACCTACCTTTTATCGGCGTGCAATCCACCGAACACGTAGTGATGAATCAGAAAATGATTTCCTGTCTGCAGCACCTTCCCCCAGCCTCTCTCCACCCTGCCAGACATTACTGTTGCTTTTCATTGCATGTTAATGCACTCTCTAGTTGATGTGCTGCAAGGCGGTCTGGGTAATGTTAAATCTGAAGGTTAAAGAACTTCCACGGCACACAGAGGTGGGAAGTATCTAATTATAACTTATGTCTGCACTTGATCTGGCGAGTTTCTGCTTCCATGAACTGCGGCGCTCCTGTTTGCCTTTTTGGTCATTATGTTCTGACTTTATTGATTATGCGTTTGTCTTGCATGGACCACTCATAATGTTTTATTCCAAGTAACCAAATAAATGGTTGGAGAATGGGAGACAAGATTATGCCCTTTAAATGTGAAAGCCTAATTTCACTGCTTGCAAATTTCCTGCAACGCTTTAAGAAGAAAGCCATTGTGTTTTAGTGGGGAATGTTTTAAAGAAGAAAATCCAAGGTGGTGTTTCTGGAAGGTTTTTATGCATCTGTGATAATTAAACTTTCTGTTTTAACTTAAAAATGCGGATTTAGCCAAAATAAAAGGTCAGTGAAAGAAAAGTTCAATATATATAATTCAAAACAGTCTTTTTATTGACATCAATTCAACACTTTATTAAGATATCTTGTGTCTTTAGTTTCTCAGACTGAGAAATTCATGCCTACTGCGGATCTGCATTCACGGCAGCTGCTGTATTTGTGCCATCATTTTTACTACGGTGTCTCTGAAGGGACAAGCATCTCTGTTTGTGAGGTGGGAATCTCTGAGGTTTAAAACTTCAGTACCTGCCTTTTTTTTTTTTTTTTGTTTAAACAGGTCTTAGGTTTGGGATAATTAGCCCCTTAAAAGGCACCCTAGAGTAGTTACCTGTAGTGCAGTCATCGCTGCATCACCAGATCCACATAAATGTGTTTTTCTGGAATAATTATGACCCCTGACAGCCACCGTCCATTTCCAACCACACTTATCATTTCAAGTAATTCCTATGCTTGTATTTTTTACCTATTTTTCACTAATTGAGCATCCATCTTGGATCCTTCCGCACTCTCTTCTCTCTTCAGCCAGTCTGTTGATGATGTTGAATCCCAGCTTCAGGTGTGAGACGTGGTGCCCTAAGGTAAAACTGTAAATCTGTAAAGTGATGCAGCAGCTCAGAAGGAAAAGTTGTAAAGTTCAGTTTCTCAGCCTTGGATCGTTGCTGGGCAACAGCAGCTCCAGGAACTGGCATAATAAATGTTAGTTTCCCATAAACTAGTGAGAAACAAATATATTTTTAAGATCAGAAAGTTACATAGTGGTTCTTTAACTTTTTATAATGACATAATATACAGATCATTTGACATAGTCGCTCGTACCGAAGTTAATCTGACGTCAGACTCTAGAACTCATCTCTATCTGTCTGAGCTGCGCTCACATAACTGCATCAATGCATCATCTCAGGTGCCCTACAAACCTATTCAGTTACATTAACTATGTTTAATTTTTAATCTTATTTTCATGCTGTAAATATACTTGCTGCTATATGTGTGTGTATGTATAGGATCTATAGATATACTGTATGTACAGTATTTATATTTCTAATATTGATGCTACATTTCCATTTCCCTTTGGGGATGAATAAAGTAAATCTTAAATTCTTAGGAGCAGTGAAAACACAGAAAAAGCATCTTGAACCATCAGTTTTTATTTCAGTCAATCAGCTCTGACTCTTAAAAACAGCTGTTTACGTTCGGTGCTCACCCAGTAACGCCAAGCTCAGACTGCATAATGTCAGATACGATGGTTGTGTGCTGGTATCATGATCAGGAGTTTTGAAGTTTTTTTGGGGGGGGGGGGTTTAAAGATTTTTCTGCAGACTTCACTCTGGTCTGTATGAGCAGTTTTTATCTCAAGCAGTTCCAGGTTTCTTGCAGACTAGTTTCTCTATTAGACAAGCTGCTTCTCAGTCTGTTTTTACTCATCTGGTTGTTGATCAGAGCTTGCAGTGACTGTTTGTCTCTTCATGCTTCTGTCTGTTCAGTCTGAGGATATCTGCTGGAACCTCAGCAGGACGTGGATATTCCTGTCAGGTGGACTGTGTTTTAGTCCAAAAGACTGTACCTTCCTCACTGTGGTCAGGCATTCTGGTCGCACGCTTTCTGTCATCGGCTGCATTGATTCGCTGACGGCTCATACAGCAACTTTTTCCATTTGATTTGCTCCTGCTTATCCAACATGGTAGATATGTCTGTAATTGTTTACACACCACCTTATCTATTTCATCTGTTGTAGCCTTATACCCTTCACAGAGCCCTGAGGTCCACCGATCAGCTCTTGTTGGCTGTTCCCAAAGCTGGACTAAAGACCGGGGGGCCTTTAATTTAGACTGACATTTTGTACTTTGTATTATTTTTATCTGTACTTTGATTTTATTGATTAATATAACATCTTGGGTTTTCATTTTTCTATTTTTATCCTTTTTATGACAATTTTATCTTTATATTTTGAACTGTGAAGCACTTTGGTCAGCAGGAGCTAACACTTGGGCTTTAAATCCTGCAGAGACAACCAGGTTTAAGTGCAGTAAAAACTGTAAACAACTGTGATGTGGCTTTGTTGTTGTTGTTGTTGTTGTTGTTGGGTACACTGTATTGATCCTAAAGTTGTGCATGTCCAGCAGTTATTAGCTAGAAGAAACCGTTGGTCTTTTACTCAGGGTGTAATGAAATGCTTTCGTCCCGATTTGATTCTTTGATGTTTTTTTTTGGGTGCTGATTCGATTTAAATTGCAATTCTCGTGATTCTTTGATATTGCTGATTTTTGTACAGACTAAAAACAAACGAAATGTACAAAACATTTTGTACTCGTCATTTTTCTTAATTTCAATCAGGAAAAAACAACACAGTAGCCAGACCATCATTCTGCTGCTATAATGTCCAAGAAGACAAGTAAAAAGATCAATAAAAAAAGACAAACTTTTTTTTTTTTTTTTTTATAAACATTGATTTTTATATTGTGAAGCTAAAAATCTAAATATTCGATTTGTTTATTCGATTCCCCCCCCCCCCCCCCCCTTTTTTTTTTTTATCGATGCTGCTAATTCTGCAGAACCTTTTGATTTTCAGCTAATTTGACCTTCTGTAACTAGGAAAAGCTTTAAATGGTCAGTTTGAAGGCTTCTGTGCAGAAATACAATTCATTATTATGGTTGTCTGAATGAGAAATGTTTGTATTTCGTTATTACTTTTAACAAATGCCCCCTTTTTTCTTGTGTTTGGATGTAAAATATTAACTTCCAGACAGGAGATACAACTGGAATGATCTCGTAAAAGATTCAGATCTTGCCCGCGGTGCAGATTTCTACTTAATCCAAAAATTTCACCTTTTCTGATGGCTTCAAAATTTAAGTTGTAAGAGTATTCATCGCAATCCAGTATTTGTGTCACAGTGAGCCAGTGTGAATTCATGATCACGAGCTTCTCCTCGTTTCCCTCCTGATGGCTGTTGGATGCTGCCTCAGCATCGTTTTGGAGGGTGGTGCTGCAGACATGGAGCTTTGCGGTAATGGAGCCATTCAATCCCTGTGAGAGCACTAAGCCTGGCGTTGGAACAGATGTTTTTCATGCGACTATCTATTGCAAAGACTCGCTCAATGTAAATAAATGGCAGCTGGGATGACAGGAAGGTCAGGCAGGTCAGGGTTTCTGTTACTGCAGGAAGTGGCGGCTCGGTATATAAGGAATTAAAAAAGAAAAAAAAAAAGAGTTTAAAAAAATATTGGACTTGTCACTTTAATGCCTTCTTGCATGTTGTGCCGACAAATCAGAATTATCCAAGTGCTGTTATTGATTACCTCAGCCCTTGTTATGTGCTGTTGTAATATTAGAGACACAGCTGAGTAAACACACGGTTCTTTTAGGGTCACTTGTTTGACACAATGAATGCTAATAAGGTAGAAGTAGTCAACGTATTGCATCACGCAGATTTTTAATGGTGCGTTTTCAAATATTAAATGCAATGGTCCGGGATAACGCTAATGGTTTTCATGACATTTTGACAAACTGCAGCAGAGAAGACAGAAAACGCCGTCTTGCTTGCATTTATTTAATCATTCAAAAATGTGGATGTCCACAGTAAACGCGTGGTTTACACACACACACACACACACACACACACACACACACACACACACACACACACTGCATTTTTTTCTGATGGTAGAGTTGATTAATGTCTACATGCACATTATTCTCTGGGATTTGGGTCTTATCCTGATCTTAATATATTTAAGTGGTATTTACAAGGGACATAAAACTAAATCCCAATGATTAAATTCTCACGCAGTTATTAATATCTCATTTTTGTCTCATTTGTCTCTGTCTTGAGACAGAGATGAGGTGTTCACAAGCCAAAGCATCCCATTAAATCTGTCTGAACTGGATAAATCTTTATCCAGAAAATATAATCTTCAAGCTTGGTTATTTGGACACATTTAACATCCAGCTGTATGTTTAAGACAAATCAGTTTTCATTTATTTCCAACCTCTGTTGAAACTTGTTGTATGGTTTCTTGTTGATGAAGATAATGCTTTGTCTAAATGCTATTCTTTAAAGGCTTACTGGAAACATAACTCAGCGGTCATATGATGAGGCAAACTTACATTAGGAACCAAGAGGTTGTTATGCATTAATATGGGCTCATTATAGGACTTTGATAAAACCTACAAAAGAAAAAAAACTATTGTAAGCAGAAATATGAGTCAGAAACAACAACAGTTATGGTATATTCAGCGTGCGTCGCTGTATCTCAGTGATGGACATGAGGTTTTCTGTATAACGCCCAGTGTTTCTATCTTTATCTCTCTGGGAGAGTCTTAAAAAATACAGATTTTTATCAGTTTTAAGGCGGTTGAGGTGATAAATTGTCCCATAAATGTTCTCTGTCGGCTGGTTGGTGCGTACTCACCTTCATGCATGGGAGTGGAACTCCACCATGTGTGATATAGAGAACAGGTAAAGATAATTTACATAATGAGGTATAAATAAAATAAATAACATCATACTGTTTGTACTTCTTGTAGTAAAAGCCAAAGTATAAACCTATTGTAGAGGAAAGGGAACCTTCAGCGTCGTCGTTTTTGTGACAAGTTGCATCTTGTAGTTGGGAAGTTAAGTCGTTTTTATCTTTGAATCCTTGCGTTAGAATATTTTGAGGTCATCTCATGTAGTAATCTTCCATGGCAGGAAAAAAAAGTATAGAATTTCGTATAAAAACTGAACGAAAACTTCAAATTAAAAGGTGAATTTGCAAAGCAAAGCGGAATATGTGTCAGAAAAACCACAATTTGTTTTATTTTTTTCTAACCGGTTCAGTGTTAATCAGTCTGTCATCGATCAGCAGTGTGATTGATCATGAATTGCAGCAGCTGTCAGTCGGTTGAAGCTCTGACGGCGCAGGCATCGCCTACACTGCCATCAAAGATCTTAGTCATCAATGTCATCTTGCTCATCATAGATTTTGCTTGAAGTGAAACAAGGCAAGCTGGTTGCAAGGGGTTGCAAGCTGGTTGCACTGGGACACAGGAATGTGAGGGGGGGGGGTCTGGGAATGCAGGACTCAGCCCGCGCTGATCGATAGATTTCTCTGAAAACTGTTTTATACATGCAGCTCTGCAGGACGGGCTGAGCATTAAGAGAACAAGCCAAGCCGCCGCAGCAGTGTCACCACAAGGATTCATCGCTGCTGCTCTGACCCAGTCCCGCCTCCTCTCCCATAACAACACCCATGCTAGTATCACTTACACACATAATCAATACGGGCTCTCTGCTGTTATTGATCCAGGTATGGTGTATGCACAGCTGCTGTGGCGTCCTGCCTGGAATCAAGGACCCAGAAAAGGACACCTGATCACTCGCACCTGGCTCTCCTTGGCCATCTCAAACGTGCATCGAGCTCAGGGGGGATTTAAGAGACGGCAAACCTCAAAGACCCCTTTTATAGAACAACTGTTAATGAGTGTTTGTTGGAAAACAGGTTTTATTTCATGAGATAATGGAGGATAATTGCAGAAGAGTAACTACAGGACTGTACGGACAGCAATGACCAATTTTGACGGACATTTCATCAGTTATCAAAACATTAAAGATGGATGAAATGCCATTTTAGCTGGATTTGGCCAGTGCTGGTTGCAGTGGCACGTTTGCTCTTTGTAAAACAAGATGGCATAACAAAAACATGTCAAACTGGGCATATTGTTGTCGGTTTCCCCAACATTTACAGATAAAACTGCTTCGCCAGCAACCACGGTTTTATATTGCATAAAAAAACCAATAGAGCAGCAGGAAACAAATTGTGCAGAGACTGATGCTCTGATGGATTAGCAGCACATCTGCCAGAAGCATTACAAAGGCACAAATCTTATAATTAGTCTATAGAGGAGGTTGCAATGACAAAATTCTAGACAGCCTGCTGCAAACAGGGAAGAGCAGCGGTATACAAAAACAGAAAGACTCTGAGCTGGTCCAGTAGCAGGGTCAATGCAAATAGAAAGTTTTAGGTTTTGGATTCTAAGTGCAACTATGTGCATTAAATCAAATTTGTTTCTTTAATTTTTTAAAATGTTTCATGAAAATACTGAGCAACAAAAACAAATTTCATGGTGTTTTTTTTCCATCATGGAGCAAAGTAACTTACTAACAATTGCTATGTTTACATGGGAGTTTTAATTCCTGTTTAATTCCGAATAAAAGTTAATTCCACTTTAAACTGATGAAAAAGGACCGTGTAAACACTTCATTCCTGATGCAAATATCTATTCGGAATGAAATAGTTTTAATTCCGAACTATTTAATTCCTCTGTCATGTGAACCTTAATTAAGTTAATTCCAATCGTCCTGCGTTACCTTGTCCTGTCCCGATGACGCGCGTTGTTTTGCCTCCCGTGTTCGGTGGTCCATCTTTCTTTTCCTTCTCAGTTGCTGCAGAAAGTGAAGTAGTATGCTCGTGTTGAGCTGCTACTTCTCATGTATAATAATAATAAAAAAAAAAAGCGGCAAAACTGGTACTTATTATGTAGTTTTTACAAGTTACGCCTGAAAAGACGAGAAGCAGGGAGCCAACTTGGTTTATTTCCGGTATACGTCATACGTCACGTTCTGTCCAATCAGAACCCTTCCCAACCCGCCGCTCTAAAGAGGAATTAAGTAAAGACGGGTTTAATGTAAACCTTCATTCGGAATTATTATTTTCATGTAAACTCGTAGGAGAATACGTTAATTCCAAATTATTTAATTCCGAATTAAAAAACATCATGTAACCGCAGCAGTTATAAACCAGCCTCATTCTGTCCATCGCCATCCTACTGCTGCATCTTCTACACGTTACACACTTCATCTAAGCTTTGCTCCTCCTTTAACTGCATTTTGTAAGGCAGTAGCTCATGAACAACACATATGAAAATGTAAACACACAGGCAAAGGATCTATGATGCGCCATGGAGTAGTGTTCATGGGAAGTGTAATGCATTGCTTCATTCATCATAGCGATAAGAGGTCTGGCTCTGGTTCAGTGTTCAGCTCCCTTAGAACCACTAAGTGCTTACTTTAGCATGCACAGTGTTGTTTACGTGCTACCGCCTGCCCGCCTGAATAATATGCAGCTGTACGAGGAACTAAATCTTAACAAAGTGTAAATGGAAAAGAAAAATGTACTGGTGGTAGTGAGGTGGTGTAAATGTGTCTTTCAGGTTTTTGTCATCTCTTTTTGCCAGTGGACTTGTTTTTAAAGCTCTGCTGCTCTGAACCAAAACCACTCAACCTGATGTATATGCAGCGTCTGCCCCCCCCCCCCCCCCCCCCCCCTCCGTCTTACACATAATGATCGTCATTTATCTGTCCACGTGATTGGCTAAATTTTATGCCTATCAAATTAAGGTCTTGTTCCTGGCTGCAGGGATTTTAAGCTATACAGCTGAAGCTTGATCTCTGATCTCAGCTTTACATGTTCACTACCATACATCACCAGTTCATCACATGCCTAAGTGGGTAAAAAGTTTCCATTTACAGCCACAAAATCAAGTTTTAACCTGCATTTTATGAGTTGGCAGGTTTAGATAGAGCTCTGTTCATAAGTGTAACACCGACTGCTGCTTTATCTGCATCCAAAGCAGCTTCGAACCTCTACAGCCGTCATGGCAGAATGACGTGAGGAAAGCGTGATCCTTTAAAGGTTTGTCACTTTATCACTGTCCAGTCTCTCTTTATGTTGCTCGGTTTAATGCAAACATCAAAGATTCTGCTTTAATGTGGCTCTTTCTGACATATTTACTGATGTTTTTAGTAACTTTGTGGAAACATGACTGGAAAAGTGACCAGTATGTGACTTGATGAACGTCATCATTTGATTTCAGACGGATTTTGACAAAAAATTAAGTTGATTTTCATGTTTCCTTTATCTTTTGTCCAAAAACCTGGCTAGTTCGGCAAGCCTAGTTTGAATGAGTCTTAATCTAAAATGTGAAAATCCTGCAAAGGAAACTTTCTAAAATCAGTTTTCTGTAGAGAAGTTAAACCGTAGACATCCCTCCTTCCTGTCTGTGACTGGTAGTCGGTGATCGGAGCAAATATTGCTTTGAGCTGAAGGCAGCTTTGCCCATAATGACAGCACACTGTAACTGCATCCTGGGAATTAAATTACCTTTAATTTTATCCTTTCCCCCCTGGACATTTTATCCTCTGTCATAGCCAATCATTATAATCAAATAAAATCAAATATGATGTGTTTGCAGCTGATGGATTCATGCCTGGCTGCCTTGGCATAATTAAACTGCAGCAGTAACCGGTGAGAAGTTCCCAGTATTCTAGTTGAAGTATTAGGAATGTGGACAGGATGTGAGGCGATGCGGTATCGTGGGAGCATCTTGCTTTTGACAGATCATAAATGACACCAGGATTAGTAAAAAATGATTGGGTCTAGTAAGGATTTCGTGGGGGATTAGTGTTGTCTGCATTCACATTTTAAAGATTAAGTTTGAGGTGTTGCAGAGAAAAAGATTCATCAGTGGCTCTCATCCACAAGCATAACCCTAGAGACTCCAGTTAAACCTCTTTATCTGCAATTTGCTTCTCTTTCATCCTCTCCAGTTTGGTTTTTCTGTAAAAGAATCACGAGCAGAGAGAAAACGTCTTGGAATACTAAAATATAAATTCCCAGTGAGATGGTACTGCGTTATAAATATGTACCTTTCTTTCAAGATACGGGTGATATTGCACCTGCAGGTATGTAATTAAACAGAGGTTACCTGTGATAAGCTAGTTTACAAACAGTCAGAGTCATGGGTCTATTAATTGGGCCGGTTGTAATGATGATTTTCACATAATGAAATGTGATCGGCCATGTTTTCTGACTGGACCGATACTGACATGTTGAAAAAAGACTAAAAACATCTACTGATACTGATTTTAATACTGATATATGTTGCATCTTGGATATGTCCTATATGATACACACAGTTTTTGAGACATTTAGCATCACTTTATGGTAAAAACTTGTTTAAAGCCAGACAATTATAATTTTACCCTATCACATGGTAATATCTTAGGTAAATATACAGAAAATATTATTTTATTACAATTTGTTTTAGGGTGAAATAAAGACTTCTATGAACAAAATGACTTCCCCCCCCATTTTTTATTGGGGTGGGGCTTTTAAGAGTTAAACGGCTCTTTCAGATCAATATGCATTTGACCTCACATTAAATTGCTACGATAATACCACAATCATACGAACGTGTCAAACAAGGCTCTTTTTCCTCCCTAATAGCACCTCGTGTGTTTTATTAGCGATTCCTACTGTTTTTTTTTTACAGCCGAGGTGCTTGTGCAGTTACTGCTGCTGTGGTCCCCCAACATGGGGCTCAAGGACATCGTAGTAATGTAATCTTAGCCGTTAATAGGAGTCTGAAGGAGGGTGGGGGTGTAATAGCCTCCGTAACCTGATACTGCTACTTATGTACACCACATTGCATGTGTACATAAACACGTTCACTCACAGATATTTAACTTTAATTTTTGGCTCTTTAAAGGGATGTTTGCTAAATATATCACCATCTTTTAATCTGAAAATGGTTTTGAAAAAGCTGGTTTTAGCTGCCAACCCTACAGTTTGACATGACATTCAGAGGCTACGTGTGTGTGTGTGTGTGTGTGTGTGTGTGTGTGTGTGTGTGTGTGTGTGTGTGTTCATCTGAACAGTGATCACAGTCAGAGGATCAATAAAGAGCGGATAAGGGTGCTGATCAATACCCATCAGAGTTCCGCTGATCAAATATTTATCCAGGAAGAGGGAGGAGAATAGACTCTCTGTCTGGCTGCTCGCAGGTCTCTTGTTGGGGATTTTCTGTTTCAGGTCCGGTCTCTCAGGACTCCGAGTGCCTGTTGACAGAAATTTAGAAAGGTTTTTTTTTTTTTATCAGGTTTACTTGTAGAGTGTTTGTGGGATCATCATGTAGAAGTTCTGACTGCTGCAAGGCAATAAAACGTGGTAAATGTTTCTTTTTGGAGAATGGCGGAGCAGGAAACTACTGAAAAACCTTGGAAGAAATGTGTTTTGTCCACGTTTGCACTGTGCAGATTTAGAATAAAAACAAGGTTTCTATTTTTCTGCTGCTTTTCTTCTGTCAGAATGGGGCTATTGATGTTCTTCCACAAAGTGTAAATGCTCACACAAGATTAAATATGGAAGTGTCAGACAGCCAAGATATTTCATTTTCTAAATGTGACAACAAAATATGCAGCGGTGCATTACGCAGATGTAAGAATGGGCTGAATTATTGCCGGCTGGTGTGACCAAAATGATTAATAACTAAGTTATACTTTGCTTTCCAGGTGTTTGTTCAGGTCTGCATTGTCCCACAAAGTGAAACATCTTCAGTGCAGATGGTGCAACTGAAGTGCCAGTACTTCTAGAACACGTCTTTCTGTAACATCTGACTCGACTTTCAGGTTTCTATCTAAGTTTCACACATTCTAGTGACTGCAAAGCATGTTTGCTAAGGTGGTGCTGGAAGTTGCTCATCTTGCTGCTGAGACAGCAGTAAATAGTTACTTTGTTGGTCCACGTCTTTCCTGTTTAAAGACAAAGTCCAGACAACAGATACAGCTACTTTTTTATGGTTCAACATTTCTAGTAATGCAGGATGTCTGTTGCATTCATTGAAAAAGGTCCCTTCTCAAACATTTTACCTGTCACCATGATCCAAATTTTGTTTTGGCTAATTAAACCGGTATTAAACACAAACTTATGAAAACTTATGAAATGACTGGCTGAGTTTCTGATACAGATTCAGTTTCAGATGCAAACTCTGAGCAGGCTGAACAGCTCATGATAGAACCTGCCTTCTTTTCACTTAAGAGAAATGGTCTGGAACCTTGGATATCCAGCTCCAGACCTCAAGCTCTGCTGCCCTGCAGAGTTAAAATGCTTCCCTGCTGAAGTACACCTGATCCAAATGAAAGGTTCTAAAGTAGCTTGTTGCAAAGTTCTACACAAACCTTTCATTCATTCATTCATTCATTCATTCATTGTCCAAATTGCTTAGTCTGATTAAGGGTTGCAGGGAAGCTGGAGCCTATCCCAGTAATCCAAATGGGATTTCTTTTTAATGCAAAATCACAATGTTCCAGAACTAATACGATATCGGTTATCTCACGGTTTTTCAGCTCGTTCGTTTGTTCATTTTATTCTCTTCTCTTTTCCATTGTAATGTATTAAATTCCAAAAAACAATCAAACAAACCAAAAAAAAACCCTCCAAAGTTAGAATAATTATAGTGGAGCAGTTGTAATGCATTCCATGTGGAAAAAAAATAAAATTATTAAATAACAGGTGTTTTCTTTAATGGGGGAGGTGCAACAAAAGGTGCACTTTATGTATCTTTAGATCTTTTATGTATCTGTCCTGTGTGCTGAAATCTGTTTTCATGTTTATTTTTACATTTTTCCCCCTTTATCTTCTATTTTGTTATGACAAGTGAGCTGCGTTCAAGATAAACTCATTATTATGATGTAAAATGAGTTACAAATTGTCAAAAATCAAATCCTCAGTTAGTCTCCTTCCGTGCTTCATTGTTTTATAGTCATGCACAGTTTTGTTTTTGTCAAGCGGAGACAAACACATTAGCGGCTCCTCCTCAAACAACATCTGCATGAAAACATGGAAATAGATGTTAATGTTTGTCTGTCGGGAGCCTTCCTCACTGGAGGGGGAGAAAGGATTCAGAGTTTACATGCAGGGGGGTCTTATAGGGTGAGATTATTACAGGGCTGATGTGTTTTCCCAGCTGCATTAATGGTGTGTGTTTATCTGTGTTTTTCTGTTCACTCTTCCATCTCCAGCAAGTTTAATGCAGTTTGAGTTGTCGGGTTCAGGGAGCTAATTCACTGCTCTCCCATTGAGATTCTCCTTCCAGCTGTTTCAGCTATTGGCAGGCAGTTCTTAACACTTGTACACCAGTCCTCCCTGGCTCGCTGAACTGTGGCTGTGGAAAAAAGCATGCGGTGAGGGGAGGAGGTGCTGCAGGAGAGCAGGAGGTGGGAGAAAGTGAAGGTTTTGGCTAGAGACCCCCTGCAGCTGCAGCGATAACAAAATGATAGTCTGTGACTGTGGAAGAGTGGGGACCTGTATGTACTGGTGTGGGAGAGATAAGAGGCATGGACAAATGTGTGCGAGTGCGCACACACACAAGCTTGATGTGTGTGTTTGAAGAGGTTGAAAAGTGTTAAATCAGCAGTGTGGAGCATCGACAGACTGCAGATTGTGTACAATAGAAGCAGGTGATTTTATGTGTTTGATTGTACACAAGATTCTGACTGGAACCTCTTTCCTGAGGCAAACAAATCTGTCAGCTGGAGTGGAAGTAAAAAATGTCCATTTGTCTTCATCTTTAAAGGGACACCGTGTAACTTTTGGCCTCTAGGGGCGCTAAACCTATAAGTTCCCACAGGACACGTTGCTAAATTAAACAGTCTTTAATAGGGCTGTGACGATATGCTTTTGTCCTGATTCGATTCCAATTTTTTTTGGGTGCTGATTCGATTTAAATTGCGATTCTCAAAATTCTTCAATATTGATGATTTTTGTAGATTAAAAACAATTTTTTTTTTTTTTTAATAAAACTTCTTTTTGCTAGTAAATTTTCTTGATTACAGTTAGGAAAAAACAACACAGTAGCCAGATCATCATTCTGCTGCTATAATGCCCAAGAAGACAAGTAAAAAGATCAATAAAACCAATGAAAATTACAAATATTTTATAGTGGATTATTTTTTTAATTAAAAAAAGAAATTGATTTTAAAATTGTGAAGAAAAAAATGCCGATTTCCGATTTTTCGATTCGATTTTCCCACCCCTAGTCTTTAACCATGACACTTACAAAGAAAAAACATTCAGACAAAACAAAAACTGCCACAAAAACATTACTTTAAATTATTGTTTTGATTATCAAATGAAACAGTAACTTTGGTGCAGCTCATGTCAGTAAGTTATTGTGACAACGTAGCATTAGCCCTTAGCTTATGGGACATTACAGTAGTACTGCTTCCTACTAAACAGCTTATTAAAACCATAAAACTAAACCAGATCAGCTGCACTTAACAGCCATAGTTGTTTATAAATGCTGGTTGAAAAACGCACAAAAGACTAACTTAGCAGTCTGTAAACACTGAAGGAAACAGATTTTGCACACAGTTTTTCTCATCAGACTCAAACGAGTGGATTTTTGCCTAGATCTTCCCTCGATCCCTTTCCCGTTTTCTCTTTCTGGCCTCCTGCAAAGTTACAATGTCTTGGTTCAGAAGAGGGAAGCCCTCATCCATGCATTTTCTTAATTGCTTAGTCCTATTTAGAGTCATGTGAAGCTGGAGCCTATCCCAGGCAGTACACATCCTGGACAGGTCACCAGTCTGCTTCCAGAGATGATGATGATGATGATGATGATAAATGTTTGAGATTAATCAAATATTGTGCTTCATCCTGTTGACTTTTAATCACAGAGTACTTCATTGACTGCAGTTAGTCCAAATGCCGCTGCGCGCCTCTTAATAGGAACCAAAAAACATGAGCACATCTCCCCGATTCTTGCGTCTTTGCACTGGCTTCCTGTTGGTTTTAGAGTTGATTTTAAGATTTTATTGTTTGTTTTTAAGGAATTGAATGGACTGGCCCTAAATACATTTCTGACTTAATCCAAATTTATACTTCACTGGCACTCTGAGGTCAGAGGGCCAGCTCTAGTTTATGGTCCCGAAGACGAGGCTTAAAACTGGGGGGTACGGGGCCTTTTCTGTGGCTGGACCTGGAAAACAGCCCCCACCCTGGAGTCTTAAGACTCACTTTTATTCTCTGGCTTTTAACACCGCGTGAGTTGTGTGGTCCTCTCTGTATTTTTATTTTATTTCATTTTATTAAATTATTTATTGTTTTTTTCCTGTTTATTGGGTTGATTTTAAACTTATTTCTTTGTATTTATTGATATTTTATATTGTAACATTGTTTTTGTTTCATTCTCTGCAGCACTTTGGAAACAGTTTACTTTTATAAAATGTGCTGTATACATAAAGTGGATTAGTTTTCTTTTTCAACTGCTTCCTTATTCCTCACCAGCCTCAGACACGTTTAATTCAAGCCGAGATGATGAAAAGGGATCAGGGTGCTCTGATTGATCGGGCCCTGATTGTTATCAGCCAATGTTTGTCCTCAGTTATTGGATCAGTGGCCATTAAAAAGCCCAATTAGGAACGCTAATGGTTTTTTAAAGAGATCACAAGCAAAGCCTGTTGGAGGAGTTCAGCATCATTTTGAGCTATGGAGTTTTCATATTCAGGTCAGATCATACACATAAGCACACATTCTTTGCTTGTGTCCTTTTAGGCCAGACTAATGGTTTGGAGACAGGTTTTGTGATTAAAGACCCCCCCACCCCCTCTGAGACTTAACCTTGATCAGATGACCCTGTGTCCTCCTATCCTAAATAATGCTATCACTGCTTCCATTTTCTTTTTCGCCCAGTTGCAGTTTGTTAGTGACCCAGTTCAGTCCAGTTGGAATGAATTTAGAGGAATCTGATCAAATCTGATTAAATTCCTTTCCACAGCTTGTAGAGGTACGGGGGTAAAATCAGAGAGGATGACAAATCCAGCAGAACTAGATGAAGGAGCTGCATGCATCTGGCTGGAAAGTTAAAGGTCGCGATCGATACGACAAGCACGATCCAATCAAATTTATTTATAAAGCAGTTTTCATACAAAAAGAAGCTCAAAGTGCTTTATGTAAAACAGCTGTCGTATTAATACCAAGTCCTCCTACATGCAAGTCTAAAAGCTAACAATTAGTATAAAGACAGCTGATCATAGTCGCACTCTGTCAAATGCACCTACACACACTATGGCTGGGCGATTAATCGGATTTTAATCTCAACTACGATCTGGGTTTTCAACCATCATAAAAATAAAAGGGTGTAATTATTTTTCTCTCTGCAGTTTCCTCTCCTGCTGTCTTCAGCTGCTAATCGAGCGTCTCTGGCGTTGCAGCGCTGTGCTGTAAACTCCTCCCACAGCCGCTTTGCTTTCATTCAGACACTGTTGCCAACTTGGAGACTTTCTCGCTAAATCTGGAGACTTTTTTTGTTAAAAGCGACGAACGACAAATCTAGCAGCTTTTACTGGAGTTATTGGAGACTTTTCTTGTGTTTTGGCGACTGACTTGAAGGCACATATTGTTCTGCAGTTACTGTAAGGAAGGAGCAGCGGGAGCCTCTCCCATCCTAAAGCACTCCCAGGCGGCCAGTCTCAGTCGGCTCCGGCTGCAGGTCGATGTAGAATAACTGCAGTAGGTTGTGGAAGTTCACCTAGTTTCGCATAAAACGTACATCGAGACCAAGGTAAAATAGTTCCAATATAAGCGGTAAAAGCAGATTAAACAACTCGGAACCGTGCGTTAGACGGTTATAATGCCCGACACGGAGTCCAGAACACCACGACGCGTAGCGTTGTTTAAAAATACTGGATAATTGTGTTAAATAATCAAGATCTCAATTTCAGTCAAACTAATGGTGATTATTATTTTGGTCATGATCGAGCAGCCCTAACACACACACACTCCAAAACAGAAGCATGCACAGGACATGCATTGACCAACCCTGTCAACTCCACTCCAACCACCTGCACACCCCACAGGATAATAAATAACCTGGCTAAACATGATGCTAAACATCTGGTGGAACATCTGGATCTACACTGCTGTGAGGAAGCAATATCTTGGTGATCTCTTCATACCTGGAACCAGCCCACTCATGACTACAGAGGCCCCACCAGCAGAAAACCGCCCAGATGAGGGCAGGCCAGGGTCCACACCGCAGGCTGCAGCGTAGAACCTCCACAGAAACCAAGACAAGGGTAATCACCATGATAACAATGTTGTAGTTGGAGCAGGAAAAAGCCCCCAACTTCATTGATGAGGAAAAACACTGGGGTTAAAAATATGAAACAATACAACCAAAGATCAAACAACAGCATAGGCAAGATACATGGAGAAACCAATTCAATTCAATTAAACTTTATTTACATAGTGTCAAATCACGGCAATGCCATCTCAAGACGCTTTACAGACAGAGGGGAAAACATAATGAAGGCCAATTCATAATAGCCTATATAAGGAAACCAACAGATTGAGTTGAGTCCAACTCAATCTCCCATCCTGAGCAAGCACACTGGTGACAGCGGGAAGGAAAAAACTCCCTTTTAACAGGAAGGAAACCTCCGGCAGAACCCGGCTCAAGGACAGGCAGCCATCTGCCTCTGCTGTGTGGGGGGAAGAGGACAGAGAGACAACAGACAACAGGAACTGCTACTCCCGGCCAGGGAGACCTGCTGAGACAGGAGACATACATGTTAATGATGCAACACTGTTATGGGGGGGGTAAAAGAAAGAGATAAAGAGAAAACCATCCAAGTTAAACAGTAAACAAGGAAGAATTAAAACTATATAAACAACATTGATTGTGAGATTTAGTTTAAAATGATAGCTGTCCCAGAAAAACTTTTATTGGAAGGTAAAAAGAGAAACAGAAACTCGACTCAGGATGTTTTGTCATTTCAAAATTAATCAGCAACATTCATTAATCAGAAAACTCCTCAATATCGCCACTTTACATTACAGATCATGTCTGAAACATGACAACAGATCAATGCAGGGGTCACACGGAATGACAACAAAGTCACAGGAAAAATGAATTCTGTAATTCTATGGCCATCCTCCAAATTATACGGCGTGGAGGCTGCCAGAGTCTACATTAGTAAGGTGAATGAAGTGACTTTTGGTGGATTCTGTTAAGCATTGTGATAAGGTATCTGCGCACCCAAAATCAGCTTCTCTTGATGAAATAATGCCAAACCATAAACCGTCTATGAAAGATGGACGGAGCCTCCGGCAGTTAAAAGTGGAGCCTATGTGGAAGTACATAAAACTGCAGTTCCCCCTTCATCCACTAGGGGCTGCAAAACAGAGAAAATTCCCATAGACTCCCATGTTAAAAAGGCCAACTTCACAGCAGAAATAAACATGTTTACAGCCTGGTTCAAAACTCCATTTTTGGTTTAATAGGTCAGGTTTACCTTCATGACAACTGTGGTGGGAGTGAATTTTTTTCTAACTCGCCCATTTCAAAGTAATTTAATTCCAAAGTGGGTGATGTCATGGAGACTGCGTCCATCTTTTTATATACAGTCTATGTGCCAAGCTTCGATTTAAAAAAAAAAAAAAAAAAAAAAAAAATACAAGTCATAACATTGTTTCTGGGCATCAGAAATCTAATAAATAAGGAGGATTGGGGTGGAGTGGAGCCCATAAAAAGCTAATCTTACCAACATGACGCCAAATTCTGGTTTTTAAGAAGTAATAACTTTATTGTTTACATGTTAATGCCAAAAAAAAAGAAAAAGCATGAATTCCACAGGTGCTCAATGCATTCATTTTAATAACTCTAATTAATAATCAAAGACCTAGAAGGAGTGCTCCTGTGAGTTTACAAATTTAGTGTTGGAAAATTAATGTGAGCATAATTATGATGATAAAAGTAAAATCAGCATTTGACAAAAAATCACATAATCTATAATCGTGGCATCCGTTGTTAAGACAGCAATTTTTACATAAACATTTAAATGACTGATACATTTTAAATAAAAGTTGAGTAAATGTGTTTCCACCACCACCAACAGTGTCCTTTTGTCATCATTAACCCAAAATCACAGATTTATCATTTCTCTGTTAACTTCCTCCTCCCCACCTACAATCAGACGTAGACGCATAGTTTTAATATAAGGAGCTCTATTAAAACTTTTCAAATAAAAAAATGTGACTTAACTAACAAATGTTCCAAGGAGAAATTATTTTATGCTGTTAAATTATTTTCTCTGTGGGGTATTTTTCCATCATCACAGCCTGTGAATTGGCTTTTCTCTTGCTGTGAAGGTGTGGATCCTTTGTAATGCTGCCAGTGAGGCTAAACGCATCTTCTGCACAGCATGTGTTCTGCGATAAACTACAACCGGAAAATATATTTAGTTTAACTGCTGTGAAATGCGGGATAATTCTCCATAATAAATCCATGCTTTTTAAGGCAAAGAGCCTTCTATGAACATTTTTTTTGTTAATATTGCAACTAAATAAGCAAATTTAGCTGCAGAGAGTCACGGCACCTGCTAGAAATGAAACACTTTTCTGCTTCCAGAATTCAAATGAGGCTTTTTGGGAGCATTCACATTAATTTAGACTACAGTAAGCACTTTTGACAAAGGTTAAGACAGATTTGGAAGCCAGTGCTGCATCATACAGCAACCTGTGTTTACCTGAAGGAAAAAAAAAAAGAAAAAAAAAAGCAGCTCATTTATCACAACATGCTGTGGAAGCTCAGCTCGCCATCCAAGTCTTCATTAATAAACACAGCTGAGCCAATCAAATGTAAGGTTGAACAGAGCAACGTGCAGAATTGATGAGAGAAGTAGATCCCAGTGAGGGATCACCACAAGCTGCCTGAGATAACACCGTGCTGGAGCCGAGAAAGCTTCGGCTCCATGGAAATGCAATAAAGGCTGAAGCGTATCACCGTTGGGCGATGGATGATAACGGTCCTATAGAAGAATATGGAAAACAGCCAATTGAAATGCAGCGTGAAATGCATTCCCTCCAGAGATCTACATGCTAAAGCAGTGAAAATGGGCTGATCTGTGAAAAGAAGTGATCTACAGTATTAGGCTACCTTTGGGTGCTCGTTATTCTGCAACAGGACGAAAAATGAGCAGCTGATGGAGATTTAAAACACGACCATGGAGGTGTTCTGTCGAGTTTTTGCTGCATCAGTGAGCAGAATAAAGATTATAATTTAGCTCCATGTTTCACTCTGACGGCAAATTGACTCTGGTTTATTTAACAGATACCTGAAAATGAAGAAGCCTCTCCACCCCCCACTAGAGAGGAGAAATGCTTTACATGCACGTTATGAGACTAGTCGTTTGCCCTTCCGTCTGTCCGTCCATTTTCTTTCTTTGTTTGAAGTTGGTTTTGCAGAGGCAGGAGGTCCAGAAGGGAAACCTGTGCATCTCCCCCCAGTAACACTCCATAGACTCTCCTCGCGGAGAAAAGGGACATTAAGGGTCTCCCAACAAACGGTTTCTCCTCCCAGGTATGGACACACCCAGACCTGACCCTTGTCTCAGCATGAATTTCCTCCCTGCTGGTGGGTAGCCAATGCAGATAAGCCCCTCCTTCCAACGGGAGGTGGTCTGGTTTACTTTTTCCAGGTGAGGTGCCTGGGGTGTCCCTTCACCAGTCTTTTAACCCCTTAGGGCCCATTCACATCAGCCTTTTTTAATTCGAATCAGAGTCTGTTTGCTCGGAAAATCCGCTCCTTTTGGGGAAATGTGAATTCTCCAAACAAACTCGTATTTGGACCAAAGAAGCTGACTCAGTCCGCCTACAAACGCAGGTCTGTATCAGTTGGACCAAATACAGGAAGCGGACTACAAAAAAAGTAACCTGCATTTGGCGTAGTGTTGCATTGTGGGTAAATTCATAGCGATGACATTAAGGGTTCTCTGCCTCGTCTGTTGTTCATACTGTGGTCATTGTTGCAGAGTATTTCTTCAGGATACCTGCATAAGACACAGTAAGAACCCAAAACAGCCATAGTTTAGTCTCCATGTCTCTTCTTCACGTGCATCTTGTCCTCTCCTTTGCTAAATGCATGTGCAGCGCCACCTTTGGTGAGAATGGGGATATACTATTCTGATGTTTTGGCTCGTTTGACCAAAACCGCTGCATGCACGCAGTCTCGGTTCGCATGGATACACCCCCGTACAACTGATCCAAGTCCCCAACCGGACCAAGTCTAGTGGACTATCCTGATGTGAATGCACCCTTAGAGTGTGACCCCTTCCCTAAGACCAGCTTTTTGAGGAACACCCTACAAGGGTCAACTGCCTCACAATCACGGGGAAACCTCTCCACCATGTGAAGGTAGCAGTAGAGGGATTGAAGCTCATTAATGACACTGTAATAAAACTGCTGCTAAAAACCTACAGTCTTTATGTTGAGTTGGGAAGACTCTGGAATTTTCCTTCACATGCATAAATTTAGATTATTTACTTGATCCAAGGTGAGGTGGAATAATACAGAGAAATTCTTGTTTTACTCATCACTATGGAAGAAAAGCAACTATGGTTGTGTGATGACTGTTTTTAACCAAATTACTCCACAACGGAAATCTTGTGTGTCGTGGACATTGTTGCATTTTTTAAATATTATTTGTGAAAAACCAAAGAAGAAACTCGGTGTAGTATAAAAGATATTTCTTTAGTTTAAATATTATTTTTCCCATTTTTGAATAAGTCAATAAATCCCTGAAATAAAAAACTAAGTGCAGTGTTTGAAACAATTTTATTTTTTTTCATTTAATGACAATGCTGTTTCAGTAGTGGCATAAAACCTGGTCAAACATGTAAAAAAGTGATCATAGCTGTGAGAAAACTGCCATCTCGCTTGATTTACTTTCTGCAAAACACAACTTTCTCGTTCAAACCATTGTTAAGCTCACATATATATTCTCATTTATGCTACAAGCTCATGCATGTAGATGCATAACCTCCCACGTGCTATACTGTTTTTATGCATTCATTCTATCTTTGCTCCACATTTGTACATTTCATAAAGCCTCGGTATTTAGGGGCAGTGATATAAAACAACATCATGACAAGGTGAAGACGGAGCTTCCTTCATTTACACCTGCGTAGGCCAGATTCGCTGGGTTGTGTTTGTGGGCCTTGACCACCAACTAGAGTACCAACAGTTTTCTTAACTTACCATCCAAGTGAGATGTTAAGTCTGAATTGCAGGAAGTAACTTTTCAAGGACTTCCCAAGGTGTGCTGATTTTATAGTGAAAGTGTGCGACGGGAGCAAACTCCATTAAGTGCCTTTTTTACAGACTTTTGGCCACATTTTATGAGGGTTTTTATAATGAAACGTTTACAAGCATGAAATATGAGACCTTGAAGACAAGTCTCTCAGCTCCATTCATTTTATTTTTGCTCTGCTAGGTTTCATGTGCCATTATATCTCTGATTTTAATGGCTCTCTAGAATAAGTCTTGACATAATTTGCTGGTGTTAATTGGAACATATTAGACCAGATAAAGCAAGTTGTAGTGGATAAGGGACGTGGATTCTTGTTACTTGCTAAAATGTATTTAAAAACGTTGTGATGGAACTTCAGAAGCAGCAGACTGGTTTGATTTACTGTGTCGAGGTCTGTGCAGTCAAAAAGATACCTCTTGGGTTTGCTGTGCGTGACTTAAGTGATTTCTCTGTTTGAGGTAAATAAGGAAATGCGTGGAGCTGTTACATAAACAATATCTCAGCCGTTTGGTTTTTAACTTATGACTGAGATACTTTGAGGAAGAAAAACTGCCATCAAACTCTGACGTTATCGACCGGAGACGAGAGGTGCCGTCGTCTGCTGATGATGAATGAGGTTAGGAGGCGCGTTTATCAACGAGTGGAAAGATTACTCCTCCATCCTGAGACACCTCCATCTCCTTCTCTCTCTCACTGCATCTGCCATCTTCCAAAGTGAGAATCAATCACTCCCCCCCCCCATGTTCCTCAGCTACACATCAGTGGCTCATTCCAGAGACTCCTTGCTTGTATGTTTGTATTCTAGAAGCTTATTGATCGCTATTTTTCTTGTTCTGCTCCTCGAGCATCCTCCAGGTTGTGACCCTGACTTCCTAGATCTGAAAACATCGACCCAGTTTGAGTCCCAGCTCTGGGAATTCTTAGATAATCCTGTTGACTTTGTCATTAAAAGGACTCGCTGTGGATTGACTGTGTGTTTGGAGCGAAACATACAGTTTGTTTACTAATGAACAAGTTTCACGTCTTAACTTAATAATTAGATATAAGCAGAAAGAATGATCTGCTGTTGCTGAGAACTGCCTAAAACCTTTATAATGATAAATACATGAGATTAAAATCAAATTGGTTGTTTATCATCATTTTTGTGATCATGAAATGGGAATAAAAAGCATTGTAAACACAGTTTTCTGCTTTCATGATGCTGCTGTGAAGGTTTTATTTTATCATAAGACCTCAAGAAAAGATTGCAGTTTGGATACTTACTGTGGACATGTTGAGATGACTATGCCGGCTTGGATTTGGTGTGATCAGGCTTAAAGACACTGCAGAACTTTAGTCATTTTCCCCGTCCCGCGGCCCCTACCGACGGCTAGTTGAGCATCCATCTTGCATCCTACCTGACCTGGTAGCTCTCTCCAGCCAGCAGAAGACGATCTTATGATGACTCTTGTCTCTTTATCTCTTTTAATTTTCTTGCATTTATTTGCTGAATCAGCAACATTACATGTAAAAACGGCCAGTGTATTTTCAAGTGTGAAGCGAAACTCTGCTGTAATGCCACGTAGCGTCCCACATGTAAAAGTTGTATCGTGCAGTTTCTCAGCCTTGGGATGCTGCTGGGTAGCCAGCGGCTTCAGAGATGCACAATAAACGTGTCATCAAGCAGCTCTTCAACATGTCAGAATGTTACGTAATGTATCTTTAAATTCAACTTTGAGTTTTTTGGGGGTTTTTTTTTTACACGTTCTAAGAGGATTTTTGATGTGAAATTGATATTAATGTAATAATTTATATGCATTCTCATTTAACTCCAGGGATTTGTCTCAGCACCCGTCGGAGGTCATCCTTCTGACAGCTAACTCTTGGCTGATAAGGTTGACGTTGTCATGATTTAATGAAGCTTCAGACGTAAGCCAACACTTAGAGAGCTGTGCAAATACAGAGGTGACGTAAAGAAAAGAGAAAAATCCTTTCAGTGACGTAAAAAGACGAAACATCCTACAGAAAGCTGGTTCAGCAAGTTATTGCTGTTCTGCAAGCTGCTAAATCCTGGATGTTCTTATTTTGTCTTGCTCTGATTCTGCAATTTGGCTTAAATTGGGTCTGATGAATTGTCTGTAGCCGAGGTTGTGTTTACCTGACTACCTGCATGACTAGAAAAGCGCTATATAAGTACAAGTCCATTTACCTAACGTTACAGGCTGATTGTTTTTAGTCAAGCAGGACTTTGCAGGGGAATGGTAAATAAAGAGCAGCCTTTCTCCCTAAAACATGATGCAGAAGGCATCTGATCCATGACATTCGCTCAGACATTCAGTCATAAACGATCCATGATTAACCTGTAAACCATTTCGGTTTCCATCTGTTGGGAGGTATGCTTCAGCCGACCAACATGCTGTTCACTGAGCCGGGTGAGTAATGTCCCTGTCCGTAAGACAAATAAAAAACATGCCAAGGGACCGTCCACAAAATGCAGCAATTAACGACTAATCCTTTTTTCTTTTTTATTTTAGTGCTTTGAATTCTATTTTATCTTCAGTTTTAGTTTGCAATGAAACTGAAAGAAAAAACCCAGAAGAGCCTGAAAGTGTCAGATAAAGATGGCCTGCTGTAATTACTGTATGTTGTGTGGGTTGTTTTTGTGCTACTTATGGAACAAAATTGGCAGAAGAGTTAAATTACCAAGATATATATTGTTAATGAAGATCATGTGAAACAAAACAAAACCAAGACGCTCAGCTTTGGCTCGAGATAAGAACAAAACACTTCAGTTTGATCTGTTTTATTTTCTGTGTAGTTATGATTATCCTTACAGCTCTTGTTTGAGATAAGTAGTCTTTAATAAGTTACATTTTATTAAAGTTAATTAACAGGATCATCAGTGCAGTTGTGTCGTCACAATGTAGAGAAGCACTTAGAGATGGCAAACCTCCGTCAAAGTCTTTGAAAAGTTCCCGGATCCAAACGATGATCCAGATCACCACCAAAATTAAATCAGCTCTTCCTTTTCACACTTCCAACAACTCCTGAAAACATCATGAAAATCCATCCGTAACATTTTGCGTTATCACGAACACAAACAAACAGATAAACACCAGTTTATAACCTCCTTGGTGGAGGTAAACATACACAGCCTCTGTTAACACAAACTGCTCCAGCTGGAGCTGGAGGAAGGTTTCATCCTTCTGCTGAAGCAGCCATGACTACATTTAGAAATCCTGAAAGCTCATTTGGGCCACTTTCTTTCTTGCTCTGCAGTAACTTCTTGTTTTTCATTTCCTCCTTCAGCCTGTCCACCAGTATCTCACACTGACCATGGTAAGGAACACATGCACACACTTCACTTGAATGATTACTACCTCAGCTTTTCTGTCATCTGCTCCCCTCTGGATAAAAGTCAGTAGAGATGTAGGTCTACGAAACGTAATCACAGTCTCTCATGAGGAGCATTTCGCTTTTATGCCTTTTATCTCCAAGGCAGGAAACTCCATTATCCTCATGACTAATTGTGGGAATTGTTGCTTTTGGGGCCACTCATCACGAATTCTGCGCCTGATGATGCAATTACTGGCCAGGCAGCAGCAAGAAAACCTAATTTGTACTCCGTGAGACAACACGGTGAGACTTTGAGACCATTAAAGATGCAGTTTGAACTGGATTTAAAGGTTCACTGTATTTGGGGTTGAAATGTTTTGTTTGTTCTGTGATCATGTCACAAATCACACGGATTAGCTCATGTTGAGACGTGTAAGGAACGCTGTGTGGAAGGCAGAAATGCAGTTTGTAGCTCGGATGTTTTCATACTTTTATGTTCGCAAACCATTTCTACTGTTTAAACACTTTATTATTTGATAACCTTTTGATGGATTTTTGAGAAAAATCCAAACTTGTGTTGCATCAGGATCAAGACAAGGTCAACAACAGAACTTTTTCCTACCTGAAAATAATTCCTAGGCTGTGTTAGCCTTTACACATGTGGGTTCTAGAGATGTTTTTGACTTTCAGTGTGTGATAATGCATATATCTGCAACATCTGCTTCCAGCTTTCTGCAGATTTTGTACTTGTAGTTTCAGTAAAATGGACATTAGCAGGTGATAGACTGTACATTAAATGTCCTGGGTTTTATGTGTGTAGTGTTGCTCTGCACATAACCATGCATGTTTTCTGGTGAATTTGTCCTTTCTGTTGACCTGTAAGCTGCTTTCTGCTTGCTTCCTGATATTGTGGATGCATACAGATAAGTGGAGTATTCTTATCAACACAATAAATAGCTTCATTTGTTATTCTCAGTGTGTTACATAGAAAGGCAGCGATTTCCTGATTTTTGCATCGCGTGCAGCATCTGCACTGTAGACGGTCGCTCTCATGCACTTCCTCCCTTGCATCCCAGCCAGGACAGCTCATCTCCATCAGCTGTGACATGCTTTTTGGAAAAGCAACTGCTGTAAAAGATGGGACTTAAATTGTTTCTGAAAATCTCCGGTGTGTGTGTGTGAAAGCCACTTGAGTGTTTAATTGTCTCTCTGGGAAGAGTTTCTGCATGAAATGCCTCATTCAGGAGTTATGTAGCTGTAACTGAAGGTCCTTGGACACATATAACTATTCTCCTGCACAGGGACCAAACACTAGCTTGTCAAATCAGCTATTCTTAGCTAATGTGACAGACTAGTGGTGTGACCTGTTAGTACTGTCCAGAAATATTAGTCTAGTGAGTGTTACATTCATATGTTCATGTAAAGAATATTTTTTTCCGTATTTACGCATCCTTGGATGTGATGTAGGGGTCATGTGACCAGTTCATTTCAGATAAAGATGGCACAGTATGGAGGAGGAGGCGGAAATGTCCTCAAATGATTAAAGAGAAAATCTATTCTCTTTTTTTTTTTTTTTTAAATTGTAAACAACAGCTGAATTATCAAAATTAATTAATTAATTAGTGAATTATCAAAGGGCAATGAGACAATTGAGATTCAAAAAGTCGTGGAAAATCGTCCTCAGCAAGTGGAAAACCCTGAAACAAAGCTACATGTCTACCTGGCGAAAGCCGCAATTCTCATAAAATATCATTCGTGCAGCAAAATTTTACCAGAACTGTGACTGATGTCCTAAAATCCATTAAACAGAAACTCCTGCAAATCATATTTGTAGAAATTTGTTCCTATTTAGCAAAGAAAACCGACTGGAAACTCAGCTTCAGATGATCTGTTCCAGATTGTCCAGTTCTTTGTTCGTTGCTTCACCAAAGTTCCAACGTATCAGTAGTGCATCCAGCTGCAGCATTATCATGGTTATGATAATCAGCTCAGTGTGACACCTTTTAATGTCGCCATTTTCCAGCATATCGAGCTGAATTTTTATTGTCAGATATAACGAGTTCAGAGGAAAAAGCAGGAAGCGTTTCAAACTGTGGCTCAAAACAAACCTTTCGCCTTTGATTGTGTGTTTGATCTAAACAGTAATGAAAATAGGCTATATTCAGAATTATAGATAAAAAAAAAAAAGGATTAAATATGTTTACAGACTGGGTCAATATCAGGTGTGGAAGGTTTCCTGTCCAACTGAATACAAAAGCTACTGATTGCACCTTCAGCCAGTGAGGAGGAACAAATCAGTAAAATTGATTCTGGATGGAGTGAAAAACCTCTCAGCCGTCAATGCCTGTAATAAGTAACCCTGTCAGGCACTCTGCATTAATTTAGCCCAACAGAACGTGCCTTACGTGTGTGTGTAAAAGACTTTCCTGAGTTGTAAATCTTTTTCTAGCAATTTGTTTCAGTTTTGACCATGAAAAGCCATCCTGTCTGAATATTAATGAGCATTTGGTGAATCCATATATTCACTGCTGCAGTCTGCAAGACCATGCCAAAGATAAATGAGGAAATGGATATGTAAATAAGTGGAGGCGAGGTAAATGGAGTTGCGGAAGGAAGAAGCGGGAATTGCCGCTGCTTCAAATGAATTCCCTGCTGAGCTTCATCTCTTACTCGTATCGGGGAATACTTCCTGTAAAGCTTGGAAAACTGTCTGTAGTAAAGTTCCCATTCAGCCATGAAGGAAATCTGATGCGACGTTGAAAAGCTGCTGAATTAAATGTGAGGTTTTGATCTTGACTCAGCTTCGCTGAACGTCTCCAACTGGAAAATGAAGATCGCTCTTCTTCAGAAATGACTTGAATCTCTGGGAATCTCTGGGATAACACATCTCCAGCTCAGACTGGAAACGTCTGGCGAGTTAAGTCAGTTTACTCACCTGCAGTTCACCCTTTTATCCATGTTACATAATACGCATCAAGTCTTCAAGCGGTGATAAACTTTTAGGAAAGCATCTAAACTGTTTCATATAGGTGGGTTTTTTTTTTGTCTGGATTTTAACATCCTGATCACCCTTCCTGTTGTAAAGGCCAAGGAAAGTGAGACTTATGCACCTCCGCACACACAGTGATGGTTGTTTATTGTAATCACATCATTCAACATCACTGTCCAGACCAGCTTTAGCCCTTCTGATTATGCTGTTTGCATCATGTCAGTGTGGACCGAGTATAGCTGGGTGTATCGATCTATAATTAGAATCCTTTTGCTAGATTGTCACTCCACCTCTTCCATCTCATTTTATGACCAAGGACACCTTAACAGATGAAATAAATAAATAAAAAAAAAAAAAAAGAATTCATCTTGCGTTTGTATCCTATTCCAGCTCAGATGGAAGGTTTTATGTGAGCACATGTGGCTTTGATACAATCTTGGTTTTTTGTTCACGTAATCTAGATTTGGAATGTGCACCAACCTAACCCTAACCCTTCCATCCTCATCGCCCATGAGGCAATGAGGATAAAATACCTTGTTTGGGGGAAAAAAAAAAAAGACTCCATAATGTAAATATGAGGGGCGTGCCATGAGCTCTAGGTTAGATAGGCAGACCTGGAAACAATGATAATTTATATGTGTAGGCAGGAGCCAAATGCCTGCTTAATCAAACAAAATCAAGATTGTAATACATTGTTAAAAACATAGCAGTCCCCAAAGTCTCCCAATTAACATTATATGAATGAATGAATGAATGAATGAATAAATATTAATATTAAACAGTCTAATGGCTGCTGAAATAAAGGATCTCTTGAATCGAACTGAGATCACTGCAAATACCCTGAAGTTTTCTTTTCATTCGCTGCTCCTCCACAGCTCTGTTAGGGTATAGGTATAGTAAAGTAACGATCTGGCTTTTTACGTAAATGAGTTTCATATGGAGAAACTGCTGCCCATGCACAAACACACATCTTTGTGATGATATGAGAGGAAAAGGCAGAGCAGCGCTGTGCCGTCCATAGAGGTGTTGCTTTGACCGTAATACAGCGAGCTACTTGTGCAGCTTCTCGGCCTGGTCAGGAGAAGGTGCTGTTGAGTCATTTTTAATCAAGCCATGAAATGCACTAAAAAGGTAGTGCTTTTCATGTTGTACCTGTAGTTACAACATGTAGTACCTGTAGTTACGACATGTAGTACCTGTCGTTACGACATGTGGTACCTGTCGTTACGACATGTAGTACCTGTCGTTACGGCTTGTGGTACCTGTAGTTACGGCTTGTGGTACCTGTAGTTACGACTTGTGGTACCTGTAGTTACGACTTGTGGTACCTGTAGTTACAACATGTAGTACCTGTAGTTACGACATGTGGTACCTGTCGTTACGACATGTGGTACCTGTCGTTACGACATGTGGTACCTGTCGTTACGACATGTGGTACCTGTCGTTACGACATGTGGTACCTGTCGTTACGACATGTGGTACCTGTCGTTACGACATGTGGTACCTGTCGTTACGACATGTGGTACCTGTCGTTACGACATGTGGTACCTGTCGTTACGGCTTGTGGTACCTGTCGTTACGACATGTAGTACCTGTCGTTACGGCTTGTGGTACCTGTAGTTACGGCTTGTGGTACCTGTAGTTACGACTTGTGGTACCTGTAGTTACGACTTGTGGTACCTGTAGTTACAACATGTAGTACCTGTAGTTACGACATGTGGTACCTGTCGTTACGACATGTGGTACCTGTCGTTACGACATGTGGTACCTGTCGTTACGACATGTGGTACCTGTCGTTACGACATGTGGTACCTGTCGTTACGACATGTGGTACCTGTCGTTACGGCTTGTGGTACCTGTCGTTACGGCTTGTGGTACCTGTCGTTACGGCTTGTGGTACCTGTCGTTACGGCTTGTGGTACCTGTCGTTACGGCTTGTGGTACCTGTCGTTACGGCTTGGGGTACCTGTCGTTACGGCTTGGGGTACCTGTCGTTACGGCTTGGGGTACCTGTCGTTACGGCTTGGGGTACCTGTCGTTACGGCTTGGGGTACCTGTAGGCACTACAGGCTATAAGAAATTATCATTTGAAAGATTATATGAAAAATAATTTTAAAAGAATGTGGGGGAAAAAATAGGTAATTTTCAAAATGGAATGATTTAATTTATTCCTTTCTGCTTTCACAGTCAGGGTAGACAGGTACTGTCTGCACACCGCTGGTAAAGACGTATAAGTTTGTTATAAAAAAAAACAAACAAGGGAAATGACGACTGATAATGGGTAGTTTGGGGTTTTGTATTTGCAGAATGCACTGTTTGGAAGTTTTCTGATTGACTGACAACATGTTTGACCTCCTCATCTGCTGAGACATGATGGAAAAAACTTGGTCAAGGACTTTAAAGGCTCATCTGGAGGTGGGATTTCTGACTGTAGGTAGGCAGTAAACTTAAGTACCTCAAATCAAGGAACTAAATGTAATCTCTATTCCACTTTTGAAGTCATCCAGATTTGCAAAGATGTACAAGTTCTTCCTTTGCATCTACAACTCTTCTCTATGTGATGAATTGAATCCAGATGATTTTCTGCAGTCTTCTGCAGTCCTGTAAAATAAACAAGCAAATAAACAAAAAAAAAGTATTTCCACAAAGGGAGATTGAAGCATTGGTTAAAAGTTAAAGCTGAAACAGAGAAAAAGACAAACATTTGTGTTCTTGGCTACATGTGTCGCTTTATTCCTCTCTTCTCGTGCAGTAATACGGTTTTTATGTGCCCCGCTGTGGTCCGGCAGATGTTCTCTGCCGGACCAATGTAGCACTTACTGTGCTACATTCTGATCATTAGATCTGTTGGGTGTGTATGATGTAAAGTAGAAAGCAACCTCAGCTGTTGTTACAGGGGAGCGTGGTGCAGCTGAATGACACGTTTGCGTTTGATGTATCTGGTAGCACTCTCCTCTCTCTCCCCGTCTCTGTTTTTCCTTTACATTTCCTGGAGCTGCTCACTGGGAGTCACTTTCAGACTGAATAAATGCTAATGAATGGAAATGCTCTGTGGCATGTGTGTGTGTGCTGCAGTGTTGTGAGAAATGGTAGAATTCTGGCTGCTAATAAAGCAGTCTTCACTGTTTTTATTTCTGTTTGTTTTTTCTTCCTGCAACTACAAAGCTTTAATTCTGACTCAGACTAAAATCGTCAAACCTGAGCTCATTATTTGTGCATGCATGTGTGTACACCTTCATATATCTTGAGTTTTGGAGCAGATGTGGAACTACTCTTCACTTCCAAGCCGCAGCACTAGTTTATTAACTATTAAAGATGCACAAAATGAGCTGTTATAATACCTGCAAAAAGCCTCCGTGTGCAAGTATTTTGCATACTCCCAGCGGGCAGGAACCCCCAAAGCAGACCCTGAACCATACATCTGCTTTGTGGAAACCATTGGGATGCCTCAGTTCAGCTTGTATGTAAAGATTTCTGGGCTGATTTGCTCTGCAAGCTGAAACTGGAACCAGGACCCAGATAAGCAGCAAAATGAATGCATGGATAGATGATGTTCAGTGTGAAGACCGGAGTCTCTGCTGTGGTCAGCTGGAGGGTTTTGCACCAGAGCTCTGACTGTGTTTATATTTGGCTCATATTGTGTGTGAGTATTTACTGTATGGGCAGTTCTTGCTCATCCCAGCCCATCCATCATCTCACTGTAGTCGTCCCAGTGGGTTTCTACCCTCCTCCACCATCCACCCATGTCTGTCCCTATTTCCTGATTTTTCTGCTTATTCCTTTTTCCTCCCCCCATCTGCTGTTGCTTCACCGTCTCACTTTTGCTGGAGGCCATATCGGTTCCTGAAGGGGTTTCCTTCTGCTATCGATTTCCTCCCGGCCCCTCACCCCACTGCGCTGATTTACTCATGCTCTAATAGGATAATGTCGTTGGGGTGTACACCGTTCACTTG
Source organism: Telmatherina bonti (assembly GCF_933228915.1). Taxonomy (NCBI): domain Eukaryota; kingdom Metazoa; phylum Chordata; class Actinopteri; order Atheriniformes; family Telmatherinidae; genus Telmatherina; species Telmatherina bonti. The sequence goes on along the minus strand of NC_136619.1, from coordinate 38,657,221 downwards.
GAGCCTTCCAGGTGGGTTTTGGCTCCTGCTGGGGCCTCTGCTTGGCACACTGGCAGAAGAAGAGCTGGACACCTGGCTGAGGTATGAACAGTGTTGTAAATCAGCTGCGCTGCAGAGCCACGAAAACACAGCAAGCTGCTTCACACTCGCAAACACACACCAATACCGAGGATTTAGTTTCAGTGGAACACAATAATTCCCACAAGAGGCGTCCATGTGTAAAGTTAACGGCAACTTGTCAGCAATTTAAAGAGTAATATAACCTTTTTTTCCCTTTATTTTATTTTCTTTCCTTTTTTCTCTTTTCTTCTCTGTCTCCTTTTCTTTCCTTTCCTTTTCCCTTTCCTGCACTTTTTTCCCCCCCAGATGCTAGAAACAGTTTAGAGCTGGTTCATTCTCACAGATGTCTCAACCAAAATTTCATTAGAAATATGTTTTAGAGTTTGACTTAAATGATACCCTAGTTGGAAAGTCTGGTTCATTTCGGGAAGTGTGAATGTAAAATCTCAAGCAGAGGTGGCTAACTCGGGTCTTCCAGGGCTGTAGTCTTGCAAGTGGTGGGGGTTTCCCTGCTGCAACACACTTGGGGAATGCTTTAATAGAGTAGTTCACATTTCTTTATCATTTTTATGTGTGTACTTGCACAAATACTTCAACATGCTCTCACTTTACATCGGGTTGGACCAGGGTTCCCTCCCTCCAGCTCTTGCAGAATGTGCAGAATGCTGCAGCCCGCCTTTTGACAAAAAACAAGTGATGGGATCACATTACTCCTGTACTGGCCTCCCGTCACTGGCTCCCAGTGACTATAAGAGTCCAATTTAAAAAATGTTATTTATTGTTTTTAATGTTTTCATTTTATGGTCCCGCCTTATTTGACTGAGCTTCTCCTGCCCTGTGCTCCGTCAAGGTCTGCAGATCAGGTCCTGTTGGCAGTGCCTAAAACCAGGCTCAGAACTAGAGACGGAGCTTTCTCAGTGGCAGCTCCTAGACTGGAACAGCCTTCTGCTCTGTTAGAGCCTCGAGCTCCTTAGAGAAGTTTAAGTCCAGCTTAAAAGCCCATTTCACCTCGCTGGCATTTAAAACTTAGCTGACAGGATATCTTGGCTATTTTTATCTTTATTATTGTTTAAATGTTTACTGACTTCATTTCTTCTCTTACTTTGGTTTTATTGTTGTTTACACCTGTTTTTCTGTATTTTACCTGTTGTCCTCATAGTATTTTCTTTCAACCTAAAGATAATTTTTATTAATATAATTGGAATGCATATGTTTAACTTTGGTCAACGGAGGTTGTTTTAAATGTGCTGCATAAATAAAAATTGAGTTGAATTGGACATGCTTGTTATATGAATGGGGGTATTTCTCCTGGTTGTTTTGTCCTGAGCAGCTTCATGAGCTGTTGAAGAACTTTCTAGACAGCATTCATATCATAATCAGGACAGTTTGGTTGACAGTTGTAAAATAACTTCACACTCTTAGTTCATGTTATTGCCCTCTTTTACAATAACACTAAACAGTTACTTAATTAACTATATATGTTACAGTGGTGGATGGCCTTGAGGATGTGTAGGGTACCTCTTTGGATTAGTGGTGTTGCCTGCATGTCCAAAGTTATTTACTGCTCCTCTTTCATTTGGATTAAAACCAAGATGTGACTAATGCAAGGCTGAAGTGTTTGGCTTGATAACGAAATCCTTGATGTTAATGGCACAGACTCAGAACTAAACAATGTGCAGAACTATCTGAATAAGCTAAAAAAAAAAAAAATCACATGGTTTCCCTTCTTTTTTTGGCTGTTTCATCTGGTAGTGACTTAAATGCAATGCAGATAATAAATGTGAATTAGTAGAGCTGTGATGATATGCTTTTGTCCCGATTTGATTCAGTTCCCATATTTTGGGTGCCAAATTAAATTGAGATTGTCACAATTCTCCGATATTGATGATTTTTGTAGACTAAAAAACCCCCAAAAATGTATAAACTTTCTTTGCTCGTCATTTTTTTTCTTGATTTCAATCAGTAAAAAAAAAAAAAACACGGTAGCCAGACCATTATTCTGCTGCCATAATGCCCAAGAAGACAAGTAAAAAGATCAATAAAAATGACCAAAAAAAATTGTAAAGGATTATTTGTAATTATTTGGGAAAAAAAGATTTTAATAAAAAAAAAAACAAAAACAAAACTTTCAACAACTTTTTAACTATTTTAAAACTGTGAAGCAAAAGAAATCCAGAAATTCAATTTTTCCTATACAGTTTCCCACCCCTATTAATTACTTCTCTAACATCTGGACCATTATGATCCATAAATGGGTATTTGAGTCCTTGAAAATATCAAATTGGCAATTTTAAAAAAAAAAAATTGTAAATACTTTTAATTGGATTCCTAGCATTGTTCCAGTCCTTTAACAGGCTTATTGTCAGATGTTTCTTGAGCGATGTTCTGTTTAAGTTCTCTCCCTCTGACGTTGGTGCACTTGGTAAAGTTTGTGCAGTTGGTTCTGAAGGGTTGTGTTTGTCTCTGGAGTGGCTCGGTAGTGTCTTTGAGGAGGGGGGCAAACTGGACCAAGCCTCAGCTCTTGTATTCACACATGAGAAGAGTCCTTCAACCTTTTTTTTTTTTTTTTTTTTTTTTAATTCATCTTCAGTAATCACTGCTGAGATAAAGCGGAGAAGGTGCACCTCCTGTCAGCAGATAAGCGCTCACCTCAGAAAATACACCCGAGAGCTCTGAAAATGAAACGGTTTCACTCCTGAATACACAGCGGACCAGATGTGTAGACTCTAAACACACATTTCCCTCTTCTGCACCACTTGAGTTCCTCTTCTTTTCAGTTTTCTTTTCATCTCTTTGTGTCATTGTTCCTCGCCTCTGGGTAATTGCTGCAACTCAGACACCACAACCTGTGCAGAATATCAATAAACTGATAATTCTATCTCACCGAGGTTCTCCAGAGATCTGGTGGAGGGAGCTGACGGCTGATGTGGGTGTTGATAACGTTTTCAGAGGAAATAACCAAAGAAAGCAGCAGGCTGATGTGCACAGCATTTGGACCATTGTGTTTAATCTTCACATATTTCTGGAAAATTCTTAAAAACTATTCATCTATGTGAATTATGATGGTACTTTTGGAGTTGTTCGGTTATATGTGTAACTTGTAAACATCCTGCTTCTGGAAAGCTGAGTAGAGTAGCTTTGGAGTAACCTGGTTATTCTCCCTGGAGGATTTGGATAGAAACCAGGATACTGTAGTAGTTAGACACCATCTGTTCACTTCTGCTAAATGGTCAAAGTGGCTGAGAAGATGAAAATAAAAACTGGGCACAGCTGCACAGACAGAAAACTGAAATATGGATCACTGGGTTTTCTATATTCAGCTTGAACATTTTTATTTAGGAAAATGATTGAATATCTGAATACTAATATGCAAATATTATCTGTTAATCTTTAGTTAGTGAAAGAATCCAGCATTTATTTAATGATCGTACAAAATGAGGTCATTGATTAGTTCTACTAAAACTTTATTTAGACACTTTCATCTGATTTTTTTTTTGTACAAACTTTTCCTGCGGAATGTTTCTGGACTGGGAAAAATGAAAATGGGAATCTTTAAGGCTTCAGAAGCACAGAGACCTGATAAAACCCCTCAACAACAATCTAAGTAGGTACTCCTGTTTGAGTACCTGTTAACACAAACAGCTAATCAGCCAATCATCTGACAGCAACCCGGTGTGTTTAGGTTTGCAGACATGGGCAAGACAAGATTACATGCTAACGTTTAGCATCAGAATGTGGAAGAAAGGGGATTTAAGTGACTTTAAACTTAGCATGGTTTTCATAACCAGGGCCCAGTAGCGTCTCTGAAAACACAACATATCTAGCCTTCAAGCTAATGGTCTCCAACAGCAGGAAACCACACCGGGTGCCACTCCTGTCAGCTAAGAAAAGGAAACTGACACATGCTCACCTAAACTGGAAATGAGAACATTAGATAAATTTTGTCTGGCTTGTGTCTCCATTTCATCTGAAACATTCAGATTTTATGGTCAGGATGTCAAAATGACTCAAGAATGAATCCATCCTGTCTTGTATTTGGGCCCTTTTACTACTAATCTCTGCATAATTAAACCACCACCGGAGTATCGTTGGTCGCCATCTCCATTCTCCTATAACCACAGTCATGGTTACTTCCAGCATGATAATGCACCGTGTTGGAAAGCTCAAAACATCTCAGTCTGCAACGGCCTCCACAGTCACCAGATCAGCTCTGGGATGCGGTGGAACAGGAGATTCTGCAGCGACAGTCTGATGCTTTATGTCAGTATGGAGCCAAATCTCTTAGGAATGTTTCCAACACTGAAAATGAAGGCAGTTCTGAGAAAAAAATATTATGATGACATAATTCACATGCAAAACATCTGTAAAGCAAACATTTGGACATTAGGAAAAACACCCTCAGTCGCTCACTTCAGGTTTATTTCTATTGATTTCTTGTGCTTGAGACATTCTGTTAATCACACAGTCGTCTTCACACTGCAGTGATAACAGGACTGGAATGCATTTTTAAGCATCCGACTGAGTCCTACATCTCTCCATGCCGAATGAGAAGAGGTGTGTAAGAGTAAATACGATCAATATTCTGCTCCCAGACAGTCTTGACTAAAGGAGCCAAGGAGGCAAGATGAATTTCCTCATCTTCTTCTGCTCGTCGATACCATTGCCATCATCATCCTCTGCTTTTTAAAGTGGTTTGTTTTTAAATAAAAAACCAAACTTTTTTTTCAAACTACTAATAGTTGAGGTTAAATTATTAATTGTTGAATTTCTGATAAATGATATAAAATTGAATGTAGCTGCTTATGTTTATAAAGTTAATATATTTGGATTGTTAAACAAGCTGAGAAACTTTTTTTTTTAACTTATCTTCTTTTATGACTTAACAGAGGTGCCCATCACAGCATTTTTAGTCTTAGTCGCAGCACAAACATGTTGCATGATTATATCTTTGAAAATATGAGCAGTAAATGTCGACACTGGTGCACTAAGGTCAGACAAACGGTTGTGTTTACAGAAAAAGGTTTTTTTTCCTATTTCACTTAAAGTTTATGTCTAATAACAATAAAATTGTATATCTAAAAATTAATGAATGAATGAAAAAACATAATTCACATAAAGTTTGGGACACTGCTTGATTTTCACATCTCTGTGCCCACAGTGAAGGGTAATTCTGCATCCTGTCTCTTCTCTGAGCTCTCTTTAGTCAGTGAAAGTCAGCCTGATGTTGCCTTGTCTCATCTCTTGGTCTGTGACATTCTTATTTCTTGTGTTATCATCTTGCTTTTCTTTAAAAACAATGTTGGTATGCAGTAGCTGGGTATGATGCAGCTGTGAAGTGATGCATCTGATGATCTGAAGGTGCAGTTTCTCTGCCTCAGGATGCTGCCGGGCAGTGGCGGTTCCAGAAATGTACCAAAATGAATCCCAGTGTCCCAAGTGACAGAACATTCATCATACAAAGCATTATTAGTTTATTTTCATTGTTTACCATTTCAAAATGATACAAAGAAAAGGAGATATCAAGCTGTCTTTTAAGTTCACCATGCAGTCTCAGACCTTGATACAAATTCTTACCGTCTGATCTTTACTCTTCAAACCTCCCAACAGTCAGCAGCTGTGAGTTCCTCTGAGCCGCTGCCCTGTCAGACTGACAAGAAAAATATGCCCCCAAAAAAACAATAGAAAACTAAAAGATTACAGAAACATGTTTTAGAGCTGTTTATTCAGTTTGCAGTGTGATGAGAAAATTATGTTTTCTATTAATTATATTTGGTGTTGACCAAAACCGTTTTTCCTTTGCTGCTTGTAGACTTCTTAGTCATATAAAAGGACCTGTTTGAGTGTAGAAGACCCACAGGGAGATAAATCAAACTGGAAATGCAGTTGACTCTTCTTGATCATGAATCCACTGCTATTGAATGTGACCTGAAATCTTCCTTCCCAAATCATCCTCTAAACAATCCTGAAGCATTAAAAAAAGATTCATTGATTTATTTATTCATTCATGCACTGAGCAAAGCGTGTGCAAAGATCTTTATACAACTGGAAGTCTTTTCCAGGAAAAATAGTCCTTGACTTTAACCGTACTTACACTCTGGATGTTAATCCACTGGTGGGGTTTCAGAACACAACGCAATATGAAAAATAAATGGCTAAGAACCGAACAACAGCAAACAGATCCTGCATTTTCTTGTCCTGGTAAACATCTAGTCACAATGAGCTCTTTCTGTCCTCTTTGTCAAACTCACACCATCGCAACGCATCTCTCCGGTGCTGGCAGAGCTCATATTGGCTCAGCAGCTGTTGGATTACTCTTCTCTGACCCAGACTGTAAAAATGATTGACGCCAGGCACCGTCACCGTCTCTGCTCTCTCCGTCAGGATATCGACTGATTGTTGGGAGATAGCGGATGAGAGTGATAAAATATTAAAACCCAGGGACCGGCATCTGTGTCAGGCCCTATAATTTGGTGACATGAGCTATTGAACCCAGGCTTTTATCACCGCTATGGAAGAACGCAGAGTCACCACATTGATTAGGACTTTCCTTCTACTGTCTGTTTTTATGGCAGACACAGTGAGGCAAAAGTCCTCTCGCATCTGGCATCGTCTCTTTCTTCTGCCTCTGCAGTTAATCTCCTGCAGTAGTTGTCTCCCAGTGCAGGAAACCGGATCACTTTCTGAGGCATACCCCAACAGAAACACTGAGTAGCTCTGTGCTGCAGTGAGTCAATGAATGAAGCACTTTTAGGACTCCAGCAAACAAGGAGTTGCACATCCTGGAAACATCATCCTTTTTATGAATAATAAAACAAGCATTGTAAAAAAAAAAACAACAAAAAATGTTGCCTCAGTCTGCACTTACATTCTGCCAAGCAGCCTCCCTGGCTGGCTGCACTGACTGCTCCCCCATTATATATTTATCATACCATCTCGACATGTGCGCCTTTTGTTTGACAGCAGGTGATTCCATTGTCTCAACATGAAGGCTGTGTCTTTAGGAGGATGTGAATCATGTGTGTGTCTTCTGTTTCTTCTGAGAACTCTGCAGGTGCACGTAGGACTTCCATCTGCAGGTTTAATGTAGATGTCTTCACAGTGACACGCATGCATCTGCATTGAGACAAACCTGGCTTAATGACTTATTTTTATAAATCTAGATGCTCTTTTAGATTTTGTTCCAGGCTGCAGTCCTGAGAATTGGACAAAGAAGGGTTTAAAACGATTGAGGTTGGCCTTTTGCGGCTGACTTGACCTTTGAGACCAAGGATGAAGTATTGCAGAATAATAGTGGGTCTTTTAGAAAGGATCCTCCCTTTTGTGCTCCTCTAGCTTTCAGGAGTTTTGATAAGGTGTGGAGCTGATGCAGACAGATGATATATCAGTGTGTGAATGTCAGGCCACACGGGCATACCATCTCCCATTAAACATTAATGGGAAAGATCCTTATGGTTTTGGGGTGATTACTGGGATAAGTGATCAGATGAGGAGTATGTTCAGAGCGGTGACAATCTATGTGTGCTTGAATTTGAATTAAATTTAAAATTTTAGCTTCCAGCTGGTACAAAAAGAAGATAATTAAAGCATTTTCATTGGCGATATGCTTGATCAGGATGGGGATTAGGGAAGATTCAATTCGATTCATTAGTTTCCTCACCTCGGTAATTATTTTTATGAATTGGCTTAAATGGTTATTAGAATTCAGACAGTTGTGGATTTAATTGGATAATGAATGGTCTGCATTGATCAGACTTTGTAAAATTACTTCAGATGACTGTGTTGGGAATTATATGATACAAAAGAAGTTTAGGGCGGCACGGTGGAGTAGTGGTTAGCACTCTGGCCTCACAGCAACAGGGTCGCTGGTTTGATCCTCAGCTAAGGAGGAGCCTTTCTGTGTGGAGTTCACACCTTCTCCCTGTGTATGCCTGCGCTCTCTGGTTTCCTCCCACCACCCAAAGACATGCATGTTTAACTGGTTAGGTGAATGTGTTGGGCCTGTGATGGACTGGTGACCTGGTTTGACCCTGCCTCTTGCCCAGTGATTGCTGGGAAAGCCTCCATCTCCCTCCGCAACCTTTAATCGGACTTAGCGGTTAAGAAAATGAATGAAAGCTGAATTAATTTAAATGTACTTATTTCCTTCAGTTTCTCTCAGTAAAGGCTTGATCTTTATTTCACCTTGTTCTGGAACAATCAGTGAGGTGCAACTGAAGCTGGAGTCAGTCCGTAATCTAGTTAGTCGTGTTGACAATCAGTTATAATGTCAGATCCAACCACAAAAACTGACTCTTTCATTCTCTTTTTCACCTTTTGTGTGTGTCTGTGTGTGTGTGTGTGTGTGTGTGTGTGTGTGTGTGTGTGTGTGTGTGTGTGTCTGTGTGTGTGTGTGTGTGTGTGTGTCTGTGTGTGTGTGTGGTTGAACATGAAGTGAGGTTAATGGTACTGGAGCTGGCAATAACTGCTAATAGGACTGTTATGTCAGACTAGAGGATCTAAATTTGGTGACAGTGGTGAGGAGACAAACTCTTCTACTCATGCAGCGAAGTTATACTCTGAGACACACACACACACACACACACACACACACACACACACACACACACACACACACACACACACACACACACACACACACACACACAGAGAGGCTGTTGCAGCATTGTAATGTGCACCCTTAGGCTAAAACTGTCAGTCAGGCAGAAACACTGATCTTAATTATGATTGGTGCTACATTAGAGCAGCCTCTCAGCTGCTGATGAATTTTGACATGATATGTGAGGTTTTGGTGCCCAGGTGGAAGGCAGCATTTATCCAGGTGAACTGACAGGAACTTGCAGTCTTATTGGGTTGTTGCGCTCAGATTCCTGGCTGTGTCTCACAATCCAGAAGTGAACCAAACATCTCAGTGTTGTGTGTTGAGTGAGAAATGCTTCTGCAGCAACAACATTGCTGTTTGAGCTTTTGCTTGTCCATCTGCTGGAGTTGCACCGTATGAGGGAACTTCATAGAACTACACACACAATGTGCAGCTTAAAGATGAACAAAGTTGTTTTATCACCAGTTGTCTGGGGAAAAAATATGTTCCTGAAAAAGTGCAAAACATTTAAATGACGAATACTGAGGTTATTTCAAGGTAAAAGAGAGGCATCATAGTGCTTCACGATGCATTCGTCCTGTTTGGGTCCTTTCTGCAGAGAATAAAGATAACCATGTGTGTTTTTTTCCTCTGTTTGTCTTTCTGTTTGTCATCCCTTTCTCTTTACCTCTCCTTTGACAGCCTTGTCAGGTTAATTGTTGTTTTTCATCGCTGACACATTTCATCTCCAGCTGTGCTCTGTGCACTCATTGGTGAAGATCCATGCGTGCAGCGTTGTCGGAGTGTGTATGATTGTGTGTATCCATCTCTTTGTCATGATGTGCTGTTACATCTCTCCTCAGGGCTTCACTGGGTGTGACCCATCTTGATGTCAAACTGCATCGCTTGTATTTTGTTCTTGTTTTGCAGCCTTGAGCGGTGTCGGGGTGTGTGTATGTGTGAGGCGGATGGTCTGGTGGCGCGTGGGGGGGGGTCTTAGGGCACTTAAGACTTAATTTGCATGCAACTCATTATTGTTTTTAGTTTTGTATATATTGCAGCCTCCCAAAACAAGATAAAAATAAAAAATATGTGCAGAGTCAGACTAATTGCAGCCGAGTGGAGATGCTCCTGCGTGCACTTTACCACCTAAAGATGCACACACACACACACACACACACGCACAAGGGATATTTACTTTTACACAGTTAACAAGCACAAGGAAGCCGATGGGCTGACGGGTCAGACACCGCTCGTCTTTGTTGTAAACAGTCTGCATTTCCAGACTCTGCCATCTTGGCTTTCACACTGTTATTGTGCTCACTACCTCAGTTTTTCAGACACTTCAAAGCTTCGCTGTGCAAAAACATCTGCAAGGGAGCATGTGTGAGTCTGTGTTACGCCAGGTGTGTTGGCAAGGAGGCAAAACCTTTTTCTGCTGTAACTGTTATGAATAGAAACAAAGAATAACAGTGAAATTAGTTAAATATGATGTTGCAGCTTCACGCTGAATATCTCTTGTCATTATTAGCGTCAAAGAAACACATCCCGTTACATTCTAACATTTCAGGGCGGTGGAGGTGTTTGACAACCGGAAACCAGAGATTGCTTTTTGAAGAGATGCTCATACTTCCCTCCACCTATCGACTACATCTCAATCAGCATCAATATAGTTGTGTTGAAACCAGCAGAAATAGCTCAGCGTGCGTCTTTCTTTACATGCTGTATCACTTTATGCCTGCAGCACTGCAGCGCAGCTCAAGCGTTCTCGGCAGATTTTAAAGTTGAAAGCGAGCTCCTCTGTTCTATCAAAGAGTCTTTACAAGGCTTTACAGGAGCCCGGCGATGCGTTATTCCCGACAGGAATAACTCTGCTCCTGGCTTTCTTAATCTACAACCGATCATGCAGAAAGTGCTGTCATCCTCTAGCATCCTTACACACTCGGAGCCCCCTCTCCCCTCCTGGGGGGGGGGGCTTCTCATTACTTATGGCAGGTGAGCATCTCCCAGAGGGATGGCACCAGTCAGGCCAGAGGGGGGGGATGATGTGCAGATGAGCATGAATGCAATGTAAACTATCCCTGGCGGTGGGACATTACGGGCCTTTAAAGGGAGGAAGGAGCAAGATGAAGAGTTCTTTTATTTTAGACTGGAGAACACACACACACACACATGCATGTTTGTTTGGACACTTCAGGTAAGTTTTGCTTACTGGTGGAAATAATACAAGTGACTTTGGCAAGACATTTTGTTTAGTCAGTAAAATATGTGAACGCGCAGAAGAACCGTGCACGGTGCGCTGAATGCGCCCTCATTTCACCTCCTTTCTGTTCCCTCTCCAGAGTTACTCGCACTGGATTTTAATGCTGCTGTTTTTCTTAGTTAAGCATTTCTGCTTCTAGCAGCTTCATTTTGCTGAAACCCACAACGGCTTCTCGGCTTCTGTACTGAGACGGTCTGATCCATGACTAATGATGGAGAAATGCCTAACAAAATAAAATCAGTGCTTTCTCTTAATGACACCACTAGAATGTTAGTTTCCAACTGGGGAGCATTGCATTTGTGAAACGCTGATATAGTGTGGAGAATCAAAGTCAAACTGAAGAGTGAGCTGCATTGGAGGTTTTTAATAAAAGCACATACTCCTTCCTTTCTCAGTGTAAACAACAGAATATTGCTGCTGCTAACAGGGACACAGCACCATAGCTGGAGGTGTTTACTGCTGACAGCAGCGTCTACCTTCATGTGCACCATCAGAGGCATAATCCTCTTTCAAGCTCTTGTGTTTTTCCTCTGATTCTGCTGCAGGTGTGAGGAGATCAGAGGCTGTAGATGACCTCCTCCTCATGGAGGAATGGTTAGGAGGAGAACAGGGGGTGGTGGAGGGACTGAGGGGGGGTGGGAGCTGGAAGAACAATTGATTGAAACTCAGGACCTCAGGTTAGCATTAGCCTGCTGCTGACATTTGCTTATGGGAGAATTTCCAGCAGTGGAGTCATTTAGGAGTCAATTTCCTCTCTTAGCAGCATGTTTGCATGATTTTTTGTCTCTGTCAACATGTCGTCTTCGTGGGCTGCTGGGTGGAATATTGATCTGAGTCTGTGGAGAGAGACTTAATTAATTCAAGTTTCCATCTACCTACCATGGAGGCTTTTTCTTTAAAAGTTGTTTTATATTATGGCAAGTAATTTCCATGTGAAAGGCTTCCCTGCTAATGAAAAACTCATCTATCATGATGAAGTGTTATCCCTGCTGCTCAGTTATCATGCATTCCTTTACCTTTCCACCACCAGAGAATAATAGTGGACCAGTTTCCTTTGCTCACGGGTCGGATTGGTAATTCCACGCTGGAAACATGTCGCCTTCTCTGAAAACCACAGACTTTAATTTTTCACCCTCACCATCTGCTGAGAATGTCTCCTTACTGAATGGAAAGCTGCGGCTGCTACGCTTTGAGGGCCACCTACTTGGCGTGCGCATACCATGAGCTCAAATCACACGCCCATGGAGGCTGTTTTTGATTACCTGTTTGATGAGACAGCATGGAAAGTGTGTGAGCAGGCATTCATCAAAGTTTGTTTTGCCAGCATGGAAGTAAAGAGGCAGATGTGCAAAGTGAGTTTTCTGGATGTTATGGTGCTGGAAGAAACGTCTTGTCATCGTCACCGGCTTCTAAAACCAAAACGACTGAACAAAGCATGAATTATTACATTAGACATGTGACCTAAGTTTTCAGATTTAAAGCCTGATCGGAATAAAATTCTGCATGTAAACATACAAATCGCATCACTGATGCACATTCAGATCACATGTTAAGACAGATGTGTTGTGCCGACTGTTGTTCCGATGGGTCTGCATGAGATGTACATGCATATTCCAAAATGTAGGCAGAAACTGGCTTTACTGCCTGTTACATTGGTAGTACACCAGTGTAACGCAGTCGTGTGTTTGTTTGGTCATTCCCAAATAATTTGGACTCCCTTGTTCTGCCATGACAAAGTTTTTTATGTTAAAAGACACTGAAGGCAGCTGCCAGTCTTACCAGAAATAAAACATCCCGGTAGGTTAAATATGAACTCAGACTGTGTAAAGATCAGCATGATCCACGTTCATGATATTACACTTAGAAAAAGATGGAAGTCTGTCTTGTTTTTCCAGCTTTAGGAGACGTCATCCATGTTTCAGTTTGCCTCGCTGCTAAGTGAAGGGTTTGCTCAGAGAGGGGACGTGTAATGGAGCATGTGACAGGCCGGATTGATGCCGTGTTAGCAGTCATGAAGTGGAGAGTTGGAAGCTAAAAAGTCTGGATTTACCAGTGGAAGGCTGGGCTCAGCCTTAAAGATGACTTAAGGTGCTGAGATATCCAGGTAGAGCTGTAAGGTGAGCTCCTTTATGTTGAAACCAGGCAGTTGATTTGGGCTTCTGATTAGGATGCTTCCCTCGCAGCATCCTCTCGGGGTGTCAGGAAATCCGGGGTGTAAAAGAATAACTTTCTGAAGAGAATACAGAACTGTATATATATATATATATATATATATATATATATATATATATATATATATATATATATATATATATATATATATATATATATATATTGAGAAGAACATTTCAGACAGGCACTCAGTGCCATAAAGGATGCTGAACCCTGATATATCACCCCGGATTTCCTGATATATATATATATATATATATATATATATATATATATATATAATCAGGGTTCAGCATCCTTTATGGCACTGAGTGCCTGTCTGAAATGTTCTTCTCAATAAGTGTGCCATCAACCATAACAAAAAGTGAAATTACGACATACAACATTTCCAACGTATCTGGCATTTTATTCCATCCATATAGAGGACATTTTTCTGTAAGTCAACAAGCAAATCCAAACTCTTGTGTCCATGTAGGCTGGAATACCCAAATGTTGACTTTTTTAGCAGCCGGTGTTGCCATTGTTGACGAAATATGGAAAGCGCGTGGGTTGTGTGTGTATATATATATATATATATATATATATATATATATATATATATAGGGCTGTTAACCGTATGTATGGACTCACTGGCATGAGGGATGCTGAGATAAACTATTGGTTTAGATGTAATCGGACTTTGTTTCTCAGTAAGCAGCCCTGAAATGAACATAGTTGTGTGTTTGGCTGCATTTAAATAAAAAGCTGAGCTGAGTTGTAAAATGAAGAATGCAGAATTATTAGTAGAAAAAGGAAATTGGACTCCAAAGGTAAAATGGTGCACGTGGTTTCCCATGTCAAATCGAGAATTTCATTATTGACATATTGCTGTTGCCTTGAGGTGTTGGCACCATTTTAATGTGGGTGTGGCGTCTGTTTTATTAAACACTTTATTAGTGTTGTGCAGTTTTTGAGTGCAGTATGAGAAATGTTTATTTCATTTTATCAAAGATGTGTGTTTTGGGTGTACATTTATACAATTAAATGAAATCAAAGTACAAAACCCTTGATGATTTTGCTGCCCTCAAACTGTGCTGAATGAGAGTATTTTCCATTTGTTAACACGATGGGATTGAAAATTTATCTTTCTTTTTATAATAAAAGCAGCTCCATCAGTAATGTGACCTCCGCCTCCTTCCAGTCCACACAAAGAGCCCCGCTGCCATCCACGCTTCAACGTACAGTAAACAGAGTGGGTGAATTGTGGGCTGTTAACACAAACTGGTTTATTAACATCTCTGTCTGTTTGCTACTCGGACTTGAGCCACCGATATCTACTTCAGCAAGTTTTCACATTTCATTGCATCATGATCTCCTGCAATTCACATTTAGTCCATCTGTGTATGCATAAATGTATGTATGCATTTATTTGCCCCCTCCTCCCACACACACACACACACACACACACACACACACACACACACACACACACACACACAAGCACCCACTACCAGAAATTGTGACACAGCTGAGCACAACAGCTGGTGTCTATATCCTGGGGAGTGTGTGCGGTATGAGTGTTAAGGCTGCTGGCAGGCTAGCTGGCTAGCGATGGCAAGGCGGCATAAGTGTGGATTAAAGGATCAGTACTGGTGTCAGACAAACATTGGATTAGTGGTGTAATCTCACCCTCATTGGCTCAAACCTGAAACTGAGATCTGGTAATCTCATCGACCTGCTTTCACACACCTGCCAGGATTAACGCTGAGAAGATATAGGCTTCATGAAGACCTTTTGCACTCTCTTCCTGTAATGAGACTGGTAATTGAGTGCATGGCCATTACGGTGAATATGAATGCCAATCACAGTGCCCCAGGGGTGGATAAGCAGGAGGTGGGTGATGAGCACTGCTGTGTGTTGCATAATGTGTTCATACATTTTGGATGGCAGGTATGCCATTAATCCTGGTGCTGAGAGAATGAGGGTGAAGCTTACAGCTTGTGTCCTGGTTATCTGCACTGATTTTCTGTTTGTAGAATAACAATAGTAATTGTAAAAAAGAAAAAAAATTAAAAGTCACACATGCATCGTGGATGTTTGCCTTTAGTAGTGATGGATTTTATTCTCTGAGGTCAGTTCTGGGCGACGCTGAACTCAAGATGCAAATTGGTTTTAAAACAACCAGGTGAAAAGATTTTTTCTTCCATTTCTTTAGGCTACACGCAAAAAATCTGTGCAAATGTTTACGTACATTTACCAGCCAACTTTTTTAGGCACGCCCGGGGTTGGACTTTTTCTCTTCAGAGCTGCCATAACTATGTAGTGTAAATTGAACATTAGAGGTGGGAAAATCGAATAGAAAAATGGAAAATCTGTATTTTTTGCTTCACAATTTCAAAATAAAAATTTTTTTCAAATAAAATTAATCCAAGATAAATTTTTGTCATTTTGTATTTTTTTTTTATTGATCTTTTTTCTTGTCTTCTTGGGCATTATAGCAGCTGAATGATGGTCTGGCTACCGTGTTGTATTTTTTAATTAAAATCAAGAAAAATGACGAGCAAAGAAAAAAGTCTTATGCATTTTTTTTTTGTTCTTTTTAATCTACAGAAATCAGCAACATTGATGAATTGTGAGAATTGTAATTTAAATCAAATTGGCACCCAAAAAATTAGAATTGAATTGAATCGGGACGAAAGCATATCGTCACAGTCCCACTGAACATTCTCCTGTCCCTCCACACGCCACAGTGGCTCCATTGGATTGGCTAAATATTAGGGCTGTGACAATATGCTTTTGTCCCGATTCGATTCACTTCCGATTTTTTGGGTGCCGATTTGATTTAAATTGCGATTCTCACAATTCTTTGATATTGATGATTTTTGTAGATTAAAAACAAAAAAATGTATAAAACTTTTTTTTTTTACTCTCCATATTCCTTGATTTCAATTACGAAAAAACAACACAGTAGCCAGTTGCTATAACGCCCAGGAAGACAAGTTAAAAGCTCAATGAAAACAATAAAAATGACAAAAAATTTTATAATGGATTATTTTTATTTATTTGGAAAAAAAATTTTTTTAAAAAAAACAACAAAAAATCGACTAAAATTGTGAAGCAAAAAAAAAAAAATCCGGATTTTCAATTTTTTTGATTCAATTTTCCCACCCCTACTAAATCAGGTGAACTAAACCAGACTTCAGAAGGTTCAGAAATTTCGCCTGCTTTCTACCTTCCGCGTCTTCTGTCACATCTTTTCTGTCTTTTATGGAAAAATCGGTCCATGACGAGGTTTTAAAATGCAACGTGACTTCTCAGCTGACTGGAGATTGTGATGTTTAAATGATTATTGCATAAAAAGACAACAGAAATTTTGGCTGCAGAGTGCAGATTTGGAAAACTGCAGGTGTTGCAGGGTTGATACTGGGATGAGGCGCCCTGTAATATGTCAGTTGTTGCCCTACTTGTGTTGTCCAGTTGGGGAGTGTGTGTGAATTGTAGCCTCAGTTTCCTGTTCTCCGCTGCCAGGAGTGGCACCCGGTGTGGTCTCCTGCTGCTGTAGACCGTCTACTACTACCAGGCTGGACACGCACGTTCAGAGATGGTATCCTTGATTCCTTGGTAACCATGTCACACTGAGTCTCATTTAAATCCTCTTTCTTTTCCAATCTGATGCTCAGTTTGAGCTTCAGGAAGTCGTCTGGGTAAATGTATCACGTATTTTACATGTATTTGTATTTTTTTTTAAAAAGTGTTTACATGAGGATGGATGATGTGGATTCCAGCTGATGGTTGGTAAATTAGCAGGTGTATCCATGCATCAGTGTATGTCAGTTTAGACTGATATCTGTGCATATCAGGAAACTAATTTGTTGATGCTGGTAAATCTGTGAAAGACCAGTAACAGCTGACCAACGCACATCTGTCTAATTCCAGTCTCCAAGCTTGTTCTGTTCAATGTTTCCTTTTATTTTCTGTAAGTGGAAAAATGTTCCACATGATGGCGTTTAATGCTTTAACTTGCTGATTAATGTCTGTTTAGATGGTGTTTCATGTCTGAATGAGTAAATTATGTTTAAATGATTAGAAAATGTCATAAATCAAATACATTGGAGCTTAGACCTCCTGGCTATTCCAAGGATTTGACCTTCAGTAAAACTGCATCTTTCCTAAAAATCTAAATATATTTTTTAAGAAAAGATGTGCATTGAAGTCACTGAGAATTAGAAGGTTTAAGATTTTGACCTTAATTAAAAGCGCTGCCAGGCCATAATGATTCTGTGTTTCTGCACTGTGTTTATGGAAATGGTGAGGCAATTTGTTGAAAGTTATTACATTTGTATCTGAAACTGCATAAACAAGCTGATGAGCTGCATCTCATCAGATAAAATCAGATCAAATGCAAAAACAAACTTAATAGTGGAGTTATGGAATGAGACTTCTGCTGCTCATTTACATTTTTAGATGCATGTTTCAGTAAGTACGACTGGGTTTTCTTGTTCAGGTCTGATCAGCCAGTCTTATGAGACACCAGACTGGATGTTCTGCTCAGGGGTTTCTATTCTGCCATTTCATTTTTCTTTCAGTCTTTTCTGTTTTTCCTCCATTCAAGGCCGCGCGTAGCAGCAGGAGAGGTGCTTTACGGGGACGAACACTTCAAAGGACGCCTCTTTTTACCGATGCAGCTTTTTCTTTTCTACAGAACCGTGATTCAAACCCCCTGACAGACAGGAGGACTGTGTGTGTTCATTTAATGAAAATGAAACAATGCAGGTGTTGTCTAAGTTTATTTTGGTGTCTAATCAGACATGATTTTCTCTCTTATATGTCCCAAAAACAGGTTTGAATTTTCCATTTTTTTTTTTTATCTAGTAGGATTTCTCTTGAATGTAGTTTTCTTTCAATGAGCTTTTCATGGGCTGAGGCACATCCTGAAACATTTTGAGGGGTAAAAGTATCTTCTCTCACCATGATCCTCCCCAGTATTTTAAGTTTGAGGGCTTGGAGATGGTATGTTGGCAGTCCCTGATATCATTAAGTTAGTTGTTTCCTGTGCAGCTCTGACTGATGAGCATACATGAGATGTGCACTGGAAAGGCTTTAAGCGTCCTGATTTGCTTCTATGAAGCGGGCAGCAGCAAAGTGATCAAGAAAAAGTCTAATTGATGAGTTGTAATTGAGCTGTGGGGAACCTGCCAAAATTTCAAATCCCAAACATGGGAATTTTAAGGGTAAATCTTTAGTTGACATAGTGCCAGTCACCAAAACAACAGTGTGGCAGTGGGAGTGGGGTTGTCATGTTAGGCGCTGGGATGTGTCTTGGCAGATGTCTGCGTTTTGGCAGAACTTGCATTTGATTCCTCAGTTCCTCAGGGTTTCAGCTGCAGAAGTTATGGGAGAGGCGTTTGGCAGTGTGTGGTTTGATTGGCTCAGCATACACACCATCATTTGTCTGTGTGTAAGTAGAGATGGATATATTTAGATGACACAAGTGATTAGCAGCCTACAGTGTCAGTGATGGCCTGGTGGGCAACGAAGCAGCAGGGACACTTGGAGGCAGCAGCCAGGCTGATGCAGGGATGGCTGATGAGGAGGATAATGAGGTTGCTCGGGGTTTTGACTCATAACAGTCTCCCTGATTTGACACGTTGTGAAATTTCTCCTCAGTTCTGATATGTTTTATTAGTCTGATTTTATCTGTAAAATATTATTCAGGGTCAATATGACATGAAATCAGAGAAAAGCCCAGAAACCAAGCATGCAGGTGTTAAATGCAGTGGATAAAATCAACCAAAAGGACGTGTTTCTCCATTACTGGCTGGATTCTATGGACTCGCCATTGCTGCCAGAATCTAATTCAAGTCCTAGTTATGCCACTCAGTCATAAAGGCTTGTGGTCCTTCTGGACCCCTGGGCTCCTGTCAAACATGGTCAGGTGCTGACATCCAGATGCACCCTGCAGTCTTAATCAAAACTGTTCTCATTTGTGGTTCCACGAAGCTTTTATGACTGAGTCGTACCTCAGTCGCCTCTTCTGACATCTCAGTCTGACTGACACATCGCGCTTGCTCTTTAGTACTTGTCTAACTCACTCTGTCATTTTAATCTATTTATTTTCATTAAGCTCTGAGGTCTAAAGCATAAATGTTGTTTCTTAAATATACATTTTTTTAAACTCCTGTAGTGTTGGAAACTTAATATAAAACCATGCACGTCAAGTGTTGGAGGCCTTTTTTAGTCCTGAATGCGATTGAACAGCAAAAGGAACCCCTGATAAGATCAACAGCATCTATAAGAAGATAACTGCAATGCAACAATGATTGGTATGATGGTTTGTGTCAGCAAATCTGTGGCACGAACTTGGCAGGAAATTAGACGAAGAATTTGCTTACTGTTGTCAATCAGCAGCTGATCAGGATAACAAGATATTTCAAGCAGAACCATCCAGGAAGTAAGTTTGTGGATCTTATTACAGCTGGTAACCAGTAGACCAAACATGTATTTAAACCACAAAACAGATTGACTGCAAATAGGGTGGTGGATGATGTATCTCTTGGTAAATTTACTATGTAGGGAAATAAATTCAATTCAATTTTATTTGTATAGCGCCACTTCACAACAATGTTGTCACAGGGCACTTTACATACACGAATCAAAATACACATCATTTTGAGCCAATTCATACATATCCTATAATAGAAACCAACTGATTGCACCGAGTCATGACTCCGATCCAATCCTCCATCCTGAACATGCACGTGGTGACAGTGGGAAGGAAAA
The DNA here is from genome assembly GCF_933228915.1 of Telmatherina bonti. Lineage (NCBI taxonomy): Eukaryota > Metazoa > Chordata > Actinopteri > Atheriniformes > Telmatherinidae > Telmatherina > Telmatherina bonti. Next base: position 38,637,389 of record NC_136619.1, on the reverse strand, counting down.
AACTCCCCTTTAACAGGAAGAAAACCTCTGGCAGAACCCGGCTCAATGACTGCAAGAAGTTTAGCTCGACACATTTTTTGAAGGGTTCTACATTTATGTGTACATTACTGCAGATAAGGTTCCTGTAGAGTCAGACTGATACTCAAAGGTTGTGAAGTATGACAGAATCTGAGAAAAGGCTGCTAAAATCTTACATCCGACATACACACCTGGGATCTTTTCATGGGAAGGAATTACATGTTCCTGGTATTCACAGCAACAGGTGAATGCAAAGATCTGACAGAGCCAACTTATGTTCACATCATTCCTCTGTGATGCTGCGCAATAGCACCGCCTCATTCACTCAGCATTCAGCACATGAACAAACAGAGGCTTTAATAAAAGAACAAAAAAAAAAAAGGGAGGATGCTGAGATCCAGGAGCCACAGCCTCTCATTATTTTTTAAACTCTGGGGTCAGGAGTCAGGCTTTGACTCCAGAATGATGATATAATAAGAGGTCGACCTTGTTAAATGTTTAATGGTGCAGAGGAGGAAACATTCTCATAATATTCGGTCTATAAATATATAAATTCTTGTTTTTTTGTTTTGATGTAGGAATGGAAGTTTTCACGTTTTGATATGAATTAAAATTTTAAAGGATCATAAATTAAATAAATGAATAATTTGTGTCGAACCACCTCCTGAAACCAGTCAGTAATTAGTGGAATTTATTATTTTTTATGATGGTTATCAGTCTTTTACATGTGTGTGACTCAGAGGAGTACTCTTTCTACGCCGCTTTTCTCCTGCACCACTCCTTCCTGCTTGGCTTAAATCTCAAACATTTGTCACGATACGGGGAGTGCTCAGTAAGTGAGAGGTGTGGGTCTCCTTTTAACTTTTTCCTGGGGGATGTCTACAGAGAATGTAGCTGCTATTCCTTTTTTCTGGTGCAGTCTGTGAATGTGTGAAAGGCTTGAGCTGCTGTCTGTGTGGATGGGTAATGGTGAAGCAGTGGCCTGTAGAGACTTAATGGTGACTAGCTTCTCAGCCTGGGCAGAGTTCTCATTAGCCTGCCTGTTAGCGAATGGCTTATTATATGGAAGTGACAGTTGGAGGCTGGAGACAAGATAGCCCGGGATATGCCTATTTAACAACCCCAGACTGAGGGAAAGTGTGTGGAAAGGATTGGCAGTGGACAGGAAGATGGATATGTTCTGCCAGCTCGACTGAATCATGGTTCAGCCACAACACAGTCCATGTTTCAGCGCATTGCTCCCGAAGCTGCGGTTTCTCTTTCTAACATTTGGGTGCTTTAATTTAAAACGCTGTGAAAACAGATGCTTGAAAGCAAATGGTACATTTTTGTGCTGGAGGCTGATATTTGGAACGCTGCAGTATAAAGAAACTTGTACTTGTTTTGCAGCACAAGCGTTAAATTTTGCTTTAATGCTCGAGAGAATTTCAGGAAAAGATTAAATTTTCCTGCTTTTTCTTATGCATGAATGATAAATATGTTGCTTTGAGATATTTAGTCTTTTTCTGTAAGAATGAGTTTTTTTTTTTTTCCCTCTTGATAAATTTTCCCTCCGGTGTCTGATAATATAATTAATTTACCTGATAGTTTGTGTTTTTTTGTTTATATAAAGAAAAGTTGTGATTTACTTCTTCTCAAGGTGCACAAGCCAAACAGGTTTGTAATAAACTATTCTAAAAGATTTAAAGGAACATTAGTGTTTCCTTCATTGTTACTTTTGTTTATTATAGAATTTGTCTGACATTTCGTGCATGAATTATGAAAACCGTGTGGCAGGTTTTTCACATGCAATATTTAACATCTACAAACGAGGACGGTTATGCTTTTCTTTCTTGATCACATTTTACTTTATTTTATTACTATTCCACAGAAATATTTATGAAACATCTTATTTCTATTACATAAATATAATATAAAAATATAGTCATATCATTTTCTTGTTTATCATTGAGGTAAACTTGGTCATTAAAATGTAATTATAGAACAGTTAGTGATATATTTGATGATTCAGTGACATCCATGGCAGTAGCTAATAGGGCCCGACCGATATGGATTTTTTGATACCGATATAAAGACTTTAGAGCAGGCCGACAGCCGATATAATGACCGATAAATCCATCCACCAGAAAAAAATGAAAAAATATTACTCAAAGCTAAAACACTACATTCTAAGCTCATTCTTAAACCGTCACTGTTTTATCAGCTGACGTCTTTCCTTCTTCATCGTATTTGACAGGGAAACCAAAGTGTTCCCACACTGGGGATTTGATTAAACTGAGGCGTTGAAGTTCCTCCGCTCGCCATGACCACGCTGCACTTGTGTGGAACGATTATGCATGCAGCTTTCTTTTCTTTCTCTTTTTTTTTTTTCATATCAATCCGTGGTTCACGTGTGTGCCGAACCGTAGATACTGATCCGAACGGATCGCGGATCAGTGATGATCCGTTGCACCACTAATAATAATAAGTATTCAGAAGTTGTGTAAATGGCACACAGCCACCAACTTTCACACACGTTCATGAGGCTAAACACTAAGCACTGCATTCCCTGCTGCAGCGCGGCCACGAGGCACGCAATGACAAGTTTGTAGAGGATGTAAGAGGGAAAACATAACTGTGTTTGTTTATTAAACATTTCAACTTACCAGTGACAAAATATAAAATGCTGGTGAGCAGACTTCACTTTACTTGGCTCAGCTGCTATCTGTTTCACCGTCCGGTTTGCTCTGTCTCGGCTTCTACGGTAGGCAGCCATGAGCAAGGATGACCCCACCCCCGCCATCTGCGGGATAAGTAGCCCAATTACATTTTTAACTTGGCAGTCTCAGAAACAAACATGACAAAAATAAATCAACAAAAAATCAGCAAATTTTTACCGATAGCCGATATCACCCTGGACCCCCATATCGGTCGATAATATCGGCCGGCCGATATATCGGTTGGGCCCTAGTAGCTAACTAACAAATATAACATGCTCACCCATGCATATACCAGAAAACAGCTTTTAAGTATGAACGAAAGGGTTAACTGGTCAATATTGCAACCTCCTTTGAGCTCTTTGACAGGTAAAACACCTGTAATACTAGTCATTAAAAGAATTTATACATATATTCTATCAAATTCCAAGACTTGGACGGTGATGCTGCAGATATGATGCTACAGCATGCAAACTCAAGGGCACGGATGCTAAATGTTAACTGCTAGTGTTATTGCTAGTTAACTGCTAGTGATGTTGTAAGATGTTCACAGGTTTGCTTGGCATATACACATTTTAATATGTGTACTTTTACTCATGTGATTGTTTATATAAACAAAGTATTCATAGTTCTCAGTAGCACATTACAAGAATAAACATATGTCCATTTTCATGATCTCAACGAGTAGGAAAACAAGACATCAGATGTTATTTGCCTAAATTATCTGAAAAACATTTTTTATCTAATAAATGTCGTTATAGTAGCGATGATGACGGGACTTGCCAGTATGTCATTTGGCAGATTACAATGCCTCGTTGGTACTCCTCCACACTGTCATCACTGTTCCGCTGTTCTCAGGACTCCAATTTGTTAAAAACAATCATTAATGCCAAAAAAGCTCATGCAACAGATGGATAAAAGCTTGATAGTAAAACCCACCTCGATGTAAAAGTAAATATTTGTTTCTCCGGGTCGTGTAGCCTTTGGTCTCAGGATTTTTCATCTCTGCTAGAAACACCTAGCACACAGTACTTAAACTGCTGTCTTTGCATGTTTACTCTCTCTGAACTTCTCTCTCTCTCTTTTTTTTTTAACCATCCAGTGTTTGTTGTTTTTGCAGCATAATAAATCCTACCCCTTTTGGGGCAGCTTCTGCTCCAGTTGCCAGAGAGATGGTTGCCTGGGTAACGTACCTTTGACAGCTGTTATTAGTTTGGGTTCTCCACGCTGCTGAACTGTGCGAGGGCACGGTCGAGGTACAGCAGGGAACACATTTGTGGCAGCCACCGGATCGATGCTGGGTCTGAAGTGAGTGAAACCACCTCAGACTCCTGGATAATTAGCATTAACCAAAGAGGCCAGACAGTTCACATGCTGGTCTCCTTCTGAAGAAAGATGCTAAATTGAGGGAATCGACTTGTGTTCCGCCTCCCGGTCAGGGTGCCTGAATGTGTGAATGAGCACGCTGCAGTGCTGTGTGAAGGCCAGCAGACAACTGCAAAGCATTTAGATGCTGTGTGATGGCTCTTTGAGGCTTTGTCGAGGGCTAATGAAGGCTCCCCAGAGATTTACGTGTCCAAGGTCGTTTTTCTATTCACGCGGAGGCCAGCGGGGCTGACATATCTCCTGCTCCTGTTCATCCGCTGGACTGCTTTATGATGGAGCCTAACAGGCTAATAAATCACAGCTCTGGTCATTAAAGCAGTGCTTCACATAAAATGACTGTCCATGTAATGTCTTGGAGCCGTTGATGAGCTGCATAATGGTCGGCTGCTTGCTTCCAGTTGCTTCAGTGAGACTGTTGGATCCTGGAAAACTGTTTATTTTCTCAGCTCCTACTGATCTTGATTATTCAGTTTTGGCTGTAATTTTATGAATCAACCACTTCTGCCCTTTCACTGTTTATTGCTGTCATACACCCCCGCCCCGCTCCATCTCCTTACTTTCTAGCACATGAAGGGCTCACAGTGGCACGGATGATGAGGTCTCCAGACTGTCGCTGTGCCGTACAGACTCTAATCTCATGGCTCTAATTCAATTAGCCTGGAATTCAGAGAGAATGAAGCATTGGTTAGACAGAGAATAAAGGAGGCAGGAAAAAGAGCAGGGAATCCCTCTTCTTTTGTCAAACACAATCATATCTTAGGCCATATCCATATCCATTATTCCCACCCCCTACTGTAAATGTGCCATTTATTTTCCAGCCCGTAATCTACTGAGGAGATATGAATGTCTCAGTCTACGCTTGTTCAGGGCAAATTTGTACGCTATCAGTGTCACAATATGGCAAATGAAATCAATTAGTTGTTAATGATGTCTCCAGTGAGCTTTTTTTTTTTTTGTCCCAACACCCAAATGTCTTATTACGGCGCCGTATGCACTGGAGTCCTCATTAAACTGTTAAGACCTCATTTGGTCCGTATGCTAGGTGTTCTGATGCCCATTGATGTGTAAGCAACAGAGCAACAGCGAGATGAAAGTACCAGAGAGACAGAAGTAGATATAATCTCTGCAATGTGATTCCTTAATTATCAGACATCAATATTAACTAAGACCTCGCTGCTCTTTAATTATTTTATATGTAATGCAGTGCAGATAAGCGAATAGTCTTTTCCCCTTGTGTGGGCTTGCTGAAGCTAGTCTTCCTCAGGTGCCACACCCTGCTCAGTCTTCCTGTGGAGATAAAAACTGATCTTGTCCCCAGATGAACCATCTTCGTGGAGAGAAAGCTCATTTTATCCCATTTCTGCTGATAAACAGCTGCTGGCCATTTATCCTGTGTGGGCATAAAAGATGAAAAAATTTTAATATGCATAGTGTCACGGAGAGATGGAGTTCAATAGCACAATAAATATCTTTGATATTTAAAATACAGATGAAAAAAAAAATGTAATGAGATCTTGGGAAAGGCAAAGAAAACCATTTATACACCAAAGAGAGGAGATTGGACAGAACAAGAGGTCACAATGTTGGATTGGGATTAATGCCTTAAAATACTATAATTCTACTCTTCTTTTCCAGTTTGCTTTATACCCTTACACCCCCAAGTCATTATGGCTCTTCCCTTTTCCCCCCAACACTTATCTATTGGCTTGAAAATGTGAATGAACAACTTGCTCCTGTCTGCTGTGCTTCAGCTCGGGCACCAACTCCCCTCTCCTGCAGAGGATTGTACAGTATGCGTTGGCTAGTAACCATGGCAACCATGGAGGTGGACTATGGTTGACACGTCTGTTTTATTCTGACTGCTTGTTTTCACTTGTATGCATAACATTTGACTAAATTCCATGAGGATGTTTAGTAGTCCCAAGAGAAAAACGTCATTTCTTCTGTCGGTGTTTCGACCTGATGCTGCAGTCCTGAGACGATGAGATCAGAAAAGGAGACAACCAGTTGTGTTTCGTGTTTCATGTTGAAGTTAGACTTCAGGTGCGTCGGGTTCAGAGTCCAGTGAGCAGCTAGTTGTTGTTTTCCTTTGTTTTCCTGCTGGTTAGTTTTGTTTTTGTTATTTTTATTACACCCATTCATCAAGCATTTACAGGTGTTGTATGGGTTAATATTTAACCTAAATGACACAATGACGCCATGCTTTAATCAGTAAAAGTCATGAGAGGTCCAAGTTCACACCAGTGGCTGCTGCTTATTGGCCGACAGAGTTTTGAATAAAAACACTGAGGTCATTGATTACACCAGGAAGGAGCTGCAGGGTTTCGAACCTCCGTCTCCTCACTTTGTCCATTACTTTCCCTCCCACCATGACCGAAAGAATTTGGTAAGCAGTGATTTACATTTGCCGACTAATCTCTGCCGGTTTTCTGTCACATCACTGGCCGCTGTGTGGTTTTGAAGCTGCTGTTTAGGCTTAAAGGGATTTGTTTCACTCCAGGGAAGCTTTTCTTTCCACACTATAACTGACAGCCTCTGTGTTTTTGATGGGATTGAAGAAAGTGGCCGCCTTGATGCTATTGAGCAAGAGCTAATTTTGGAAGTCTTTTAAAATTATGAAAGAAGAATGTGCTGTGTTTGTTTACTTTTATGTTTTCCAGATGTGATTTTTGAAACACGAAATGTGGTCCAAGAGCCTCGCACAGATTTGATTATCTTTTTAGGGGGAAATGAGAAGCTGAAGTGAATGACAGTCTTGGAAGACGTTTGTACGGTAGAAGGAAAAAGAAAAAGCAAATTTTCATTTCTTTTGTCAGTGTTTAGTGGACATGTACAGACATCGTGTTGGTGTAACAAGCCGTTTTCTCCCACGTGGTTTAGAGGACACGTAGATAATAAAAGGCATGCAGGGAAAAGAGGAAATGAAAGCTCCGAGTTGTGTGAACTGAATAAATGCATAATTTAGAGAAGAAGGTGAAGTGATGTAGAGAGATCACATTGATCTCTGCACCTCTCTGCCTTTTAATGTGAATCTGATGCTTTCGCTGTGCTGTAAAAGCTGATAAATAAGGAAGAGAGGGCGGGAGAGGCCATGGAGGAAAAATAAAGTCATAAAGCTTGTTAAATTTCAAGTGGGTTCGAAATCTTGTTCAAACTGGTAAAATGCAAGAACTTGCTTTATTTTCTGGCCTGTTGTGTCTTGTGTAATGATTTTAGGTGATTGCATGTTAATAAATGTCTGTTTGTTTGTTTATTAATTAAATAAGCTTCTGAGTCAATCGTTAAAATCTTATAAATGATCATTTTACATGTCTTTGTTGCTTAGAGACGTTACATTAAAAGGAAAAAAAAAATAGTGAAATCTCACTAAATGTGGAATCTGTATGCTCCCAGTAACTCTTAGTCTTTTCCATCAATGCCAAGCGGAGTGAAGGACATGTCAGTGCATTTGTCCACTTCCCCGAGACACACTCCACCTTCTGAGAATGCCTACCTTCAGAGTTGTGTGACTAATGAGGCACCGCTGTGTTTTCATTTCTGCAGACAACGTTGATTGAACGCCAACGCAATTTTTATTCGTTACCTGTGCCTGGAAGGGGTTCGATCACTCCCCCGTGTCCCCACCTTCACATCCACCCACACACAGACCAGAAGTTGTGTGTTTGTATGGGATTTCTGCATTTTTTTTGCATATGCTGACACAGGTGTGAATATGTAGGCTGTGTCCCCCGTCGGCTTAAATCAGCGGGGCTATGCCATTTTCCCCTCCACCAGTCCTCATGTTAGTTTTTTTTTCTTTTTTGGGTGGGATTTCTCTTCAATTTCAGCTTTGCTTGAGGTGCAGAGGCTGTCTCTGTGTGATGCTGAATATAAATGAGTCCCCCCCAGACTCCTCTCCCCTGTCCCTTTCTCCATGTTCTGACTGCTTGGCTGGGACCTCTGGCAATGCTCATAAAAAGATTCAGCATGCCAGATAACTTCAAAGGTGGAAGTGTGCACCATGATGAGTGTATCTGAGGAGCGACGGGACAGTGGGGAGTGTAGATAAAGCGAAGGTGGGGGTCGTGAAGAAATCTCAGGTGAGTTGACGACTTTACAAATGGATACCAGCACTCACATTAATTCTGTCTGCCTTCCTTTTGTCTGTGTGACTTCACAAATCTTTCTATTTCATCATCGTCCTCATGTCTTCTATAAGTCATATTTGATCTTTTCAGTAAAGGGAATGACAGCCTTTTATCTTACCCCATTTCCACTTCCAATTTCTTCTTCTGTGCCAAACTCTTCCTGACATTCAGCCATGTTCATGCTTCCCTGTGTAACCCCAACGTAACCACTCGCTGGGAGGGAGACGGTCTTTGTACTGCACATGAAAATAATGGACAGCATGCCTTTCATTTTGCCGCCTCTGTACTCTCACATTCTGGTTGTAAAATGTCACAGGCTTGCTGGTTCGGCCGTCCTCTGCTCTGTGGATGCAAGCAGAGAGGAGATGGCGCTCTCATGTGGAATGGCCTCAGGGAAATCGGGAGGAAACTGGATTCACTCCCTGCAATGAGGAGTCTTTACTCTGCTGCTCCCACCAGTCACCCATCAGCCATAATTCTCCAGCCATCATCTTTGTTTTCTCATGTTTCCCATTCTTGAAGTTTCTTATTTCTCTCTGAATAGTGTGAGGAATGTTTTGTTGTGGTTGCATCATCAGCTTGACATTTAAACTGACCACAGATCCTCCTGTCCCTCTGATATTCCCAAATTAATGTTAGAGATAAAGTTCTTTTGGGTTCTGTTGACATAAAAAAGCTCATTTGTAACTGTGTTAAATGGACTTTAAAATTGACCTCTCAGTTAGTCGTGGAAGATGGGTTGATACCAAGCGGCAACCTCCGACGGTTAAAAGTGAAGCCTATGCGGAAGTGCATAAAACTGCAGTTCCCCGTTCATCCACTAGGGGCTCTAAAACAGAGCAAATCCACATAGACTCCCATGTTAAAAAGACCAACTTCACGGGAGAAATAAACATGTTTACAGCCTGGTTCAAAAATCCATTTTTGGTTTAATAGTTCAGATTTACCTTCATGACAGCTGGGGGGGGATTTTTTTCTAACTCGTCCGTTTAAAAGTAATTTACTCTCGAAATTCTGCATATTTAGGGACATGTCCTTTTGATTGACAGGTACTGATCTCGGGCTTCATGTAAGAGGAACGTAGAACAACCGCGGTTTTTAGCCGGTTAACAACGTGACTTAGCTTTAGCCCGCTTACCTTGTTAGCTGGCTAGGTCTTGCTATCTCCATGTTAAGTCGATAAGCTTTTAGCTACAGAAAGCTTGGAGTTCACTCGATGTCAATCATCAACCTTGACGCTCACGGCTCCCCTCTTAGCTCCACCTCTTTGCCCATATTTGTATTTTCCGGGCGAGACGACGCGCACGACGGTGCCAAGATGGCAACGGTAGGAACCGCCAACCGAGCCTCAATTCAGCTCTTCAGAAACCTACGGGTGATGTCACAGAGACTCCGTCCATCTCTTTATATACAGTGTATGGTTGATACCAATAAAAGTTGTACCAGTATGTCAGGAAGTGGTTTTGTTGTGTGTTTTAGTTAAGTGCATTCATTAACAACTACATATGGAGGTAGGAGAGGTGGTGGTGGACTAGCTTATAAGAGCTGAGTTTATCTTCATGAAGAAATAAATGGTTACTGTTTGGCTGGATATAGGCATGAAAATGTAGAAGATTTTGGTATTACTTGGACAAAATAAAACTTTTGCATAAAACTAAAGCAGTTTATACAGATTAACAGTGGAGAATAAAGTTCTTAAAACTGGGAAGGATTAGGGCCATATTTTCTCACTACTTTCTGGTCACAACAAGACATTGTTCATTGGAAGAACAAGAATGCAGAAGAAGAATGCAGTGAAACGTGAAGTGAAAGCAAAATAAATACGTCATTATGTGGTATCACCTTGTTTTTTTGAGGACTTCTAATGAAATAGGTGGCTGCAAGACGTTTAAGGCGAACATTGAGGGAATTTGTGCTTCACAAATACAGATGAAAATTTCCGGACTGCGCTGCACACATGAAAATAGTTTTGACATGCAAGAGGATGAAAGGAAGGTTCCTTCAAGAAACATTTATTCAGCATATTTCTCCAATTAAAAGTTTAACTCTACTTGGATAATGTAGAAAGATCTATGCCACCAGATAGCTCAACTTTTTTGCAAGGTTTATGAACGTGGATGGAAGCTGAAAAGACACTTGGAACTTTTTAAACCGATCTTGCACATCATTAGCCATCTCTGTATGTTTGTTGCTCACTTTGTTCATCACAACTACCAGAGCTGGGAACAGTCACGTGGCCAAAATCCAGCCGTTTGTTTATCGGGACATGTTGACACCAGGTAACAGCTGACTGGATGGACAGATTATTCATCTCTGAAAGGAATCTGTTGCATGTTGTTAAAGGAACCACACATCACTGTCTGCTGGGTTCCTGCTGCTGTTGCAGTTGTTTACAGTGGATGGGTCCCAGTGTTGTCTGAATGCACCATCCAATTACAGGACAGAGACATGTCTGCCTCTGTTTGCTCACTCTGCAGAGACCCTCAGAGACGTGCAGAGGAAAGTGTTGTGGCTGTGTTCCCATGGCTTTTATAATGATATTGCTGTTGGGGATGTTGATGCTTAAAGCTGATTATTAGTCTCACGGCAAGTGTGAAGGCAGGCCAGTCGGATCCTGAGCAAGGTGTGTGTTAACAGTTGTGCTTTGGTTGGGTCTCATGCTCCTGCAGTGTGGTGACGGCCCGTGTCTCTGCTCAAAGGGAGGAGAGGGAATAATGCTGCCAGAGAGGCTTTTTTAATAAATCCTCAATATGGCCAGAGTGCCGCGTCTCTATGGTAACCGAGGCTTACATTGTGTGTTTGTGTATGAGTGTGGTGAAACTGTGCTTTGTCTTCTGTGTGTTTTTTTAATAGCCTTGTGTTCAGGGCAGTGACTTGAAAAATACTCTGTTGCATTGATTTCTTGTTTTGCTCTAAATCAAATCAAACAAGCATTTATTTGGAGTACATGTAGTACTTGTATGACTTTGCACAGAATTGGACTTTCAGCCAGTAATAACCAGTTTTATATATTTTATTGACGCTTTAATTATCTGAAATCATGTGAAATTTAATTTACAGTGAATAAACTAAATTATCTTGCAGAAATGACTGTTTTTGATAGACATGTTAGTGTAAATTTGAAATAATATGAAGTTAAATAATCAACGTGTTAATGCAGATTAAGTGTTTGATTGCTTTCAGTGCGACACGCCTGAATGTGAATGTAAATTAATGTTTTATTTGCTCCTGGAAAGCAGCATGATGGCTAATTGCAGTTTAGTATGTTATTAGATTTAGTTTGCACGTCTCAGCATGCCTCATCATGACAGTGTGAAATTGGGATTTATGCTTCTAATCCACCCTGCATAAACAGAAGTGGTTAAACAGACTCCAGCACCAGCTTTGCCTTGTTACTGCTGTGAATACTCAAGCAAAGACATGCCAACACATTCATGTAGGCTGAAAATGAATGATGCCTACTTGCCTGATCTTTGCTTGGTGGGGCGTAGGTGGGGGGTGGGGGGGGGGGGGGGGGGGGGGGGTCTTCCACCTGCAGCATGGAAGAGCTTATATGTTTGAGTTTCATCAAGCTGGAGGACATGCATGGTGTTGTGTGGTTTTCCTTTCATTCGAAGTGATGCCGTACGACATACACTGCTACTGTGCTTCAATTCTATTACTATATTTACAGAGCTATTTTATTTAGTGAGGCCAGGGGTCTCCATATGTGGTCCAAGTAAGGTTTTCGATGTTTTCCTACTACAACACGCCTCTCTGAAATGAAAACTTCCCATTGATTTGAACCAGTTGTGTTGCAGCTGGAAAAAATCTAAAACTTGGAGGATTGTAGCTCATGTTCCTGTCAGTCTGCCTCAGGCCAGCTGGAGTTGCACATATGGCTTATCATCACCAATTATTAATGTGGCATGAGTCAATGAAGGCTTCACTGTGAAGCTCTTCGGGGGCTATAAAAAGAAGAGGTTGATTGTACAGATGAAGAGCAACATTATGACAGGACACAAAGCCTCATTTATGCTCCTTTTATGTGTGTAAATGGGTATGAGTGTGTTAAACATCACTGCCTACATATACCCATCTATAGGTGTGTTTCCATTACACCTAGGATAGCGCAAAAACTAAATATTGAAATAAAAAACAGCTAATGGAAAAACCTACATTGTGAAAAAAAGTCTCAATTATCGCTAAAAAGTTTTATACAAGTTTTTTTATAGTTTTATAAGGTGGATTTCATATATATATATATATATATATATATATATATATACACACACACAAAAAGTTAGGGATATTTGGCTTTCAGGTGAAATTTATGGAAAATGCAATATGTTCATGCTACAGTGATATAATATCATAAAAGTAAGACATTTAAGTAGAAGGATGCACTACTGATTTCCTCATCTCAAAAAATTCATTCAACACAAAAGGTAACAACAATGGTAGTTACACCACAACAAAAAATTTGAACGTCTCAATATCTCGTCATGTGCCCTTGAGCATCAATTACAGCTTGACAACGACGTCTCATGCTGTTCACAAGGCAACTTATTGCCTGCTGAGGCATGGCATCCCACTCTTCTTGAAGGGCAGCCCTCAGGTCATTGAGGTTCTGGGGTGCAGGGTCTCGAGCCTCTACACGACGGCTCAGCTGATCCCACAGGTTTTCAATGGGATTCAGGTCTGGAGAGAGTGCAGGTCATTCCATTTGAGGTACACCAGTCTCCAACAGCCGTTTCCTGATGATGCGGCCTCGATGAGCAGGAGCATTGTCGTCCATGAAGATGAAATTAGACCTGTGCTGTTCATGTAGGGGCACAATCACTGGATTAATGATGTTATTCAGGTAGTATGGGCTTGTCACTGTACCATTCACAAAGTGTAGGGCAGTTCTGTACCAAGTGGACACCCCTGCCCACACTGTAACACCGCCACCACCAAAAGCTGGCCTGGTGACAACAGTGGCTGATGCACAGCGCTCTCCCTGACGTCTCCAACATCGTTGCCGGCCATCATTTCTGCTCAGTGTGAATCGACTTTCATCAGAGAACAGCACTGAGGCCCACTGGTTCCTCGTCCAGCGTAAATGCTCCCTGGCCCATGCAAGACGATGATGCCTGTGCCTGGTGGTGTGGTCAGGTACCCGTGCAGGTCGTCTAGCACGCAGACCACGCTGATGGAAACGGTTTCGAATGGTCTGACGTGACACTTGGGTGCCTCTCACCTCTCTTAAACGTGCCTGGAGTTGAGTGGCATTCATCATCCGGTTTCTCAGGGCAGTGTTCACAATGTAGCGGTCATCAGCACGGGATGTGGCCAAAGGACGTCCACTTCTAGGCCTTTCTGTGACTCTTCCAGTCTCTCCATATCTCTGTTGCAACCTGCTGATGACACTCTGTGACACTCCAAGCTCAGTGGCCACTTCTGTCTGAGAACGTCCTGTTTGAAGCATCGCAATGGCAAGGGACTGTTGTTCCATTGTTAGGTGTCGTCTTGGTCTCATGATGTCAAAATGTGAACAGCATGATGAGGACAACTGTTTAAACACCAGCTCTAATTGAACCAGGACATTTATTGGTCAATTCAAGGATCACACACCTGCCGTGATTTTTGCCGTTAAGCTCCTTGTTAGAGAACAGCAACTTGTGCAAAATTTATTGAAACATTTAACAGTTGGACATGTGCATTTAAAAGCTTAGAGAAGATCACATTAAGTTCACCTGTACAGGTTTGAATGCATTTTAGGCTTGTTGTGAAATTTCACCCAAAAGCTGAATATCCCTAACTTTTTGTGAATAGTGTGTATATATATATATATATATATATATATATATCGCAAAAGTGTAATGGAAACACTTTTTTTGTGTTTACATGTCCCCAGAAGTGACGTGGGGCTCGGGATCAACTCATTTCCGGTAAAGATGGCGCGATGTGG
>NC_136619.1:38610739-38623030 GCF_933228915.1 Telmatherina bonti | reverse complement strand
TGGCGCGATGTGGAACAAACAACAGCAAATTTCAGAGTATTAGAAAAAAAATGAGAGAGAAAAGCTTTGAAAATCCGTAGCAAATTCTAGTAGAAAGTAGAAAACCCTAAAATAACGCTACTTGGCTACCTTGCATAACTGCAATTTTCATGAAATCTCGCAAGAGGAACAAGATTTTACAAGACTTGAGGCTAATGCTCTAAACACTGTTCAGTGGAAACAGCTGCAAGTCACAATTGTTTGTCGAAACTTACGAATATCGCTTTTATTTTGCAAAGAAATGTCATGGAAACGCAGCTTATGCTTAACGCTGGCATGGCTGTTAGGCAGTAGCTCCCCTGCAGGTCAGTTCAGACTTCAGAGTTCACGTCTGACGTCAGTTTCAGAAAAAGGCTGACATGGAAATACACTTCCTCAGAAAGAGGCATAAAAAGAAGCGGTGCAGTCTACGGTGGTGGTGTGTGCGGCTGCTGAACATGTCGGAGATTCATCGTCTTTGTTCCTCTCACTCCTCACACATGAGTTACTGAACGCTGCCCCCAGTGTTTTCCAATGGTAGTGCGTTGTTTGCTGTGTCAGGATATAAACATAAAGGCCACGAAGTGAGAAGTAAGACTCGGTCTGAATGTGTATTTAATGTTGAGCATAAATGATGCTGTACTTGGACAGCACATCTCTAAATGCATCCTGCGTAGTCACAGTGGGATTGTCCTGCAGGATACTACACAACAGTGCAAAGGAAGCACTAAAGTAATTAGAAACTAATAAGTCCTTATGAAGAAAAGTCTGCAGTTTAATCTAAAGTAATTAGTATATACAGTAGGTAGGAGGTGCACACAGTACAGTATATGTTTACGTGCAGACGCTCGGAGGGATAATAAAGTTTTATTGCATCTCAAAAAATGGTGCAAAGTATGCACACTGTGAAATATAGCGCCAGATAGATGACCGCATCCCACCAAGTCCCTGTCTGGGATTTATTTTAACTCTGGCAACAACACGGATCACGTATGAACTATCTGCCTGTGATCTTCACTATTCATGCAAAGGGCGACTTCAGAAACGTCCGTCTTCCTTTGAGGCTTGGAGATTTGCACGCAACTTAGATGTTTCAGATCACTGAAATTTCACTGAGGCTGCTATAAATATTTTCATGTGATCTCTCCCATAAGAACAGAAATAGGCTCCACAAAAACGCCCCTTGAAGTTGAGATCAATACCAAGACGATATTTAAATGTAGGAATACGTCTTTAGTTTTGATAAGAATATTCATAGGAATGTGTAAAATCTTCTTCACTGTTTTGCTTCAGAGAAGCCATTTCAGTCTTTAATATTTTAGAATAACTAATTTTCATAGTGGTGATGTAGCTGCTTAAAATAATTTATTAGCTAGCATCTCGTTACCTGCACATAAACACAAAGAAGTGGAGCACCTTGGACACAGGATGGATCTTTTGTAATTTATTTCTCTCTGCCTGAGGTGAGTATGTAGCAGCATTTTAAACAGCCCTATGCAGCACACAGACTTATAATGTGAGAAAACCGCCAAAGTCCCTGGAGATCATCAGCCTTAAAGCTGCAAAGAATCATTTAACTGGAATAACTTCATAAATTAGCACATTTCCTGATCTGATTTCTTTATCAGCTGCTTTAAATAGCAGGTTGTTGTTCACACTTCAGTTTAACATGCCACCCTTCCAGGTTATTTATGGAAATCAGATCTTTTTTTTTTTTATTCTTGTCACTAGGCAACACAGTTTGAAGAGAGATGTTTGCTTTTCTTTACTTTCTGATATTTTGTGTTTGAGCTACTTTAGCTGTTTGCATTGTCTTCCAAGAACTAGATGAATGTTTCAGAGCTTACATCCATGTTGGTGTATATTAAAGATGAATCCTTCATTCATTCACTGAATATTTTTTCTGCTCTGCATTTAAACAGGAAAACGCTTAGTTTATCACTGAAATGGCTGCAACCCGAACATGTCTTTGAAACTTTTTGTTTCAAACTGGGCTGACAGCAAGATCAGCTGCTCAGCTTGTTAGATCTGCAGGATAAAGCTGCTTTTGATTTCCCTGCATCAAATTATGTATCCTGTGGTTGTGAGGTAGGGAGGAATTTATATTTATTTGATCTGCAGCAGGGGAAATATTTATATTTATGATTGCAGAAGTGGATTCTCATGAGGATTCTGATGATTTATTAAAAAAGAAAAGACAAAATTGCATTTATTTCTGCTGTATTTAATTTAATGGTGAAGTTTAAATCCCAACAATTGTTTCAAAACAAATGATAAATGGTGCAGGTTCCTGGATGATACCTAAAGTAACTTACTATATAACTTTCCCACCTTGAAACCTATTTTGATGAGACAGTGAGGTGTCTCTGGAGCTGTCATTGCCCTGCAGCAGCGTGAGGGTGAGAAACCGCACCTCACAACATTTTGTTTTCCAGTCCAGGACATCACACGGCAGCTGCTTTGTTACAGCCCAGCGTCACCTGCCAACCACTGGATATAAACACACTGGCTGTTGTGAATGCACACTTTGTCTGATTCGGCAATGAAACCCAAGCGGTCATTCCTGGAGAAAGCAAGGAAAAGAAAGAGACAGAGAAAGTAATGAGACAAGGCTGATCTCAGAAGAGACGGGATGGATGCTGAACTGCTGAAAATGTCAGCGGTGCAGCTAAAAAATAGTGCTTGACAATAAATGAAATAATAAATAAGTAAAAGCCTTGTATTTCTCTTTTTACCTATTTTTGGCTTAAATAGAAACAAAAACAAGCACAAAACACCCGGCAAGTAAATATAACTACAAATAAGACATGTCAAGAATTAAACTTAATCCAAATACATTTCCTTAATGATTTATATTTGTAATAACGTCTAAACAAGCTTTCCATCTTTAGCAACGTATTTATTGAGTCATTACTTTCTTGCTTGCTTTCTCTTGTAAAATACACTTCTCTGGGTCAACTGCATGACCTGCACGTAAAAACTTTTTATGTGATGTTTATGTGTGCTGCACACATGTATGTGTCTAAAAGTATAAACAGCATAGCTTACAGTGAACTTTGCATTTCAACTTTATTTCAACTGAGTGTTTGCATGTGGTGTTAGTTGTCCAGGGAAAGGTGTGCCCAGTTTTCAGTGTTTCTCCTTGAGTATAATAACTGGCTAATGTTGCCAGGAACAGCCGTTAGCCTGTTGCTGCGGCTGTGACGCTGACAAGCGCTGGCATGTGCCTGGATGGCGCTCCTGTAGAAACTGATTTGGGGCACCAGAGGTCAAACCTTTTATTCATCAGCTTGACAGAAGCGAAGCACCTACGTATGCGTTCCATTTGGTCGAGCAGATGATTGTTCTGGAACTGAAATCACGTTGGCATTGAGTCTCGGTAGCAAACGCCTACTGTATGTTTATTTATGAGAACGCTGATAGAAGAGGCTGATAGAGTTGTATTACTGACAGATAAGTCAGTGTTTTCTCGATGTTTTCTTCTCATCTGTGCGTCGTTTGAAACAAACGGTTATTTGGTTTGATTAAATAGTTTAATCAACGCAGTATTGACATGTTGAAAGAAAAAATCTGCACGACAAAGAACCACAAGAAATGAAAAAGTTAAAACATGACAAATTGTACAATAAAAAGCTGGATATGGCTGCAGCAATGACAGGCAAAGTGATGAATAGAACAATCATGTCTTGTTTACAAATGACGAGCTCTGAAGAGGATTCGTTCAACAGCATGAATATTCACTGCTAAAATGGTCTGTGTTTAGTCTGGGGCTTATAAGTCTGGGTTTCCAAAGATAACAACATTTAAATTAAATGTATGTCATGTTTAACTCTTTGTTGTCCAATGTATCATAGTTGATGAACACAGTTTGAGACCTTTTTGGTCACTTTTTGGGAAAAAAAACTTTCTGTACAGAAGGGTTTTGATCAATCGGATATTTGTATTCCTGCCCCCTGCTGGACAGTATTTGTACTACAAGGGCAGCTGGAGCCCAGGAGGAAGAGTAGTTGTCTTCCAACAGAGTAGTTGTCTGAGACGATACCTCAGTTCCCTTTTTTTAATTGCCTGTACTGTTTTTCTATTATAATGATGTATATTACGTGTATTTAGATGATTATTTAGTGATCAAAGGGGCAATATGGGTTATTTAAGGATAAAAATCCAACTTTTTGGGTTACCTCACAGCAGTAGGAGCGAAACTTGTTCATAAACCAAGGACCGTCTGTATAAGTAGATGGCCATATACAATAATCATAACATGTCACACTGTAATAAATAGTGAGTAGACAAAAAAATACTTTTTTTTTCTCACATTTGGTTAAAGGGTTTGAAAACACTTTTGTATAAAACAAAACCTGAAAATTTCCTTCATTTTCTTGAATCAGGCTTTTAAAGTTTAAACCATTACTGTCAAGAAGCAGCAATAGCTTAAAAGATGCAACATGCCGGAAATTTTAAAGCATCTGATTCACATATAAAGAAAATGATAAGAAGTCCTTTCATATCTTTTCCCCACTGAAGGTCTAATAAATGTTTTTTTTGTTGTTGATTTGACTGTAGAAGATAGTAGCCACTACGTCCAGTTGGGCACCACTGACTGATCTGCGCTAAGAAAATGATTTTCAAACCTGTAAAAGAGAAAAGAATCAAAGTATCAAACTTGTTTGCTTGGAATATTTCTCCTAAAGAAAATAACTTGTTGAAATGTGAATGTTTAGATGATGCCTGATGTTGTTTTCCCACCCACTAGCCAAATGTGCATTTTTTTTTTTAATAAATTGTCCAAAAAGCTGAAGTTCAATTCAAATGAAAAACAATCACCTTTTTAATGCTGTTTTAAAAGCACAACAGCCAGTTTTCCCATTACGCAACACCATCCGGCAGCCGCTGTGATATAATGTCCAGCCCCTTCCTTCATATAAACACAACCAGTGGACCATGACCAGAAAAATACAACACATGACTTACTGGGATCTTCCAATGTCTGTAAACAAGAATGTGTGTGTGCCACCAGTGGGAGGAAGGAGGTGGAGATGGTGTCAGACTTCTGAAATCATTATTTCTTTCCTGGTCTGTGACTGACGGTGTGGGACAGTCGGGACACATCAGACTGCAAGGATGAGAGACTTAATGGGATGGTTGCACCTTTTCCCATTTATCCATGTTTGCCTTTAAGCTCCATTATCTCCCATTTGTGCTGGAGTGTCCCTTTATCACGCAGCTCTCAGAGGTTTCGAGAAGCTGAGCAGCAGCAGCAGCAGCAATAATAATGGCTGTCTTCTCAGGTCAGAGAGGCGCTTTCGCATCGTGACACATGCTGTAATCACAGAAGAAGACGCCACGCTTTACAGCGGGAGACAGCTGCTGAGCTTGGAGCTTTCTGCATACAGCAGCCCTGACTGTGTGTGCATGCGCGTGTGTGTGTGTGTGTGTGTGAGGATAAATGGTGATGCAAGGAGGGAAAAAAAAAAAAGCATCATTAGTGAGTGAATGTGTTCCAGTGCAGATGCGAGCTGCCCCACCCAAGGTGACTCTTCACCATGCTGCTGCTGTCAGTAGCCAGGTGATTTATAACTCCTTTGGGGAAAAGTGTCGGGGGGGGGGGGGGGGGTTGAGGGGATGCATCCTCCTGGCCTGGAGGCCCTGCCAGCTCGCGCCATTGGCTGTAGCAGCAGTTATGGAGGCATCTCTGGCCTCTTTGACGGGTTCTCTGCTCCCCAGAGAGCAGCGCCGTCGCCAGGGGGCTGCCAGCGCGCCAGCACATCTTGCGCTATTTGAGTCTAATCGCTGCATTATGAGGCTGGAAGTGCTGGAAGTGCTGTCTTCACTGCGGCCAAGCTCCATAAAAGCTCCATCAGTGCAGACGTGCGGTGCTTTTGCCGTGTCGCCTGCCCGTCTGCATGTTTACGGCCAATTTTGTTTCACTTACGCCAATTTTAAAAGCATGAGGATGTGTTTTACTTGTAAAAATTAAAGAATTTTTTTTTTTTTTTGTAAAAATGTGGCAGAAAAATACATGATGGATGATTTTCCTTTTTCAAAAGACTTTGTGTCTTCTGTTGAACAGAAATTTATTTGACGTGGGGGAATTATTTCCGTAAAGGCCTGTCATATGATCTCATGTAACGCTGACAACAGGAAGCCCATCAAACAGCTGAGAGATCTGCTGTAACAGGAAAACAAATCAAAACTGATTGTGATGTTTTTACAGACGTAAAATAGTTGTTTTATGTGGACCGCATGTGAAGGACTTTGCATGTCCAGGTGGACCCTCTGCCACAACACAGCAGCTGGGATTACAGCAAACACACACAGGGAGTATCATGTAGTAGTTCACATGGTATTTTTCCCCATGTTGTGTGTGTTTGTTCACGGTTGCACGGTTTATTTAAATGCAACGATCAACAGACTCCAGTGTGAACAGTCGACGGCCCTGAAGACCTTGAGGTCACGTGCAGCATGCAGTGTTTACGGATGTAAATGAGGATGCTTCACATATCAACTGTGTAGCTGCAGCTAGAGATGATAAAACTTTTAAAATCGTTTCATCCATTTTTCCCATTTAATGTTGCTTCTGCCGCCTCCTCTACTGCAGATTTGTGACGTCTGTGTCATTTCAATGACCTAAAAATATGAAGAAATTGAACATGACTGCTCAGACTGATGTCGCTTTGATAAACATTGAATGTGTTTGCGATTTAAAAAATGTCTGATTTGTGTTGTTGTTGTGTTGTCATAAAAAATCAGATATGTATCACAAATGAGCCAAAAGGTCAGATTTTGGCCACTTCTGCCTGCAGTATGAATGCAGCTTAAGTTCTTGTTTGGAATTAAATCAAGTTTCCACGATACTTTGTCTACTTTCTTTTTGTTACATGATGTGGAAAATAGTTTTTAAATGTCTGACTGAGCTCAGATAGGAGTTATTTTATTTGCTTTTTTGTGCTTTTGTGAATTGAAATTCATTCATTCATTCATTCATTCATTATCCTAACTGCTTAGTCTGAGTAAGGGTTGTGGGGAAGCTGGAGCCTATCCCAGCAGTCTTTGTGCAAAAGGCAGGGTACACCCTGGACAGCTTGCCAAACCATCGCAGGGCCACACAGAGGCGAAAAAACACTCACGCTCACACTCACGCCTATGGGCAATTTAGAGTAACCAATAAACCTAACATGCATGTCTTTGGATGGGGGGAAGAAGCCGAAGTACCCGGAGAGAACCCTAGAACGGTGAGAACATGCAAACCCCACACAGAAAGGCCACTGTCCAAGGATCGAACCAGCAACCCTCTTGCTGTGAGGCCATGTGCTAACCACTGTTCCACCATGCAGCATGTGTTGAAGCTTGAATTAAAGTGAATATGTTAAATCAGCAGGTGATATCATCTCATATCCTGAGTCGACTCGATCGCATCGCTGCAAATTTTAAACCAACCATCATTGAAAAGTTAAACTCTAAACTGATGTATTACTTTGTGATCAAACTGCAGCAGAAGTTCTAAATGGTACAAAAAATGCAAGACACACTCATGCAAGTCTGTTAATGTGACAGCCAAAGCAAGGAAAAATGGATGACTACCCCACAGTTTGTATGTCTGCATAAAGGTTGAGAAATGGCTTAACAAGCCAAATTCTCACGTTCATCTTTTTCCTGTTAATTAGCCACACTGAGGCTATTTTCCGTTGCTGACTATTTTTACTTGGATGGCATTAAATAAAAAGAAATTTATTGTTTGAACTAATTACACACAGTATAGCTTCTGTCGTGTTGTCTGGAAAATATAAAAACTGTTGAGTGAAATAATTTTCTCAGCTTATAAAGACAGATGAAATAAACCTGCTGAGATGTTCAGCATTCTGCTTTTATTTTACTGTCACTGACTTCATTCAGCAGTATATATGTTGTATCAGGACATGACATGTTGAAAGGCTACCACCTCAGAGCACACATTCATTATCCTTTGTTGTGTTTTAGCTGCAGATTTTCCCAAAAGCCAGATTTATAGACATAAGTAAACCTTGTTCATTGCAACTCTGCATATTAATGGAGCAAAGTTTCATTGATTGCTGTTTTAACAAATCAAAAGTCATGTTGCTTTTGAGAAATGTTTGTAGAGCTTAACCACTAAAACAAACACAGAAATTCTCTTAATTTATCCACATACACCCTTTAACATCGATGATAATCTGAGTTGTGCTTTCTGCACTGATGCTGACAGGTTGAAAGATCCGGTTCATTTTCCTCCCTTCACTTTCTGTCGTTGCTTCGCTCAGTCTTGATCTGCCCGTACAAACCTCATCACCCTTCAGTACTTTTTGTCCGTTTTCAGTTTCAGCACTGGAGTTATTGATAGCTGAGACATTAGTTCATTTGAAGCTAGGTTTGACACCTGGAGGTGGTGTTTCAGGAGGAATATCGAAGTCTCACCGCCTGCAGGCTGGAAATCTGTCTGTTTAAAAACTCTGGATGCTTCCTCAGACAGCAGCAGCTTGTTTCTGAAGCTGTTACACCGAAATTCTCGCTGCATATTCCATTTTTCTGCTGCTACAATGTGTCTTCAGCTTTAGCAAATAGCTCATGTCTATTTTTAATCTAACTCTGGGAAAACTTGGTTTACAGACAGCTCCTTCTGAATATCGCACGAGTCACTCACAACAACCATGATTGTTCACAGAAAATGTAAAACAACAAAACATTAACAAATCATCAATTTAAAGACTGAAAGCATGCAAACTAAGTTCTTTTCAAGCATCACATCAATTTGTAAATTTGCACAATTTCAGTGTCCTGGCGTTGTGCACACAGGAAGTACTTTGCAGAATTGACTCCATGTTAAATCCATAGAAAGTGTTCGGCGGTTCTTAAAGGAAACCAAAGAAAATATAAAGTAAATGTTTCTGTCAGAGCCTGTTCAGCATGATCTCTGAGCCGCACGCCACAACATGTCTCTTCTGATAAACATTTGAGCTGCGACTGTGCTCAACTCCTCGCCTGTGAACCAGCATCACTGTGGAATGACCCACGCAAGCCTCGGCGAAGCCTCAGCTTCTTCACACTGCTGCTCTGTCATTCCACGCTTCACTCCTGTCTCTCGCAATTTTCAGAGATTTAAAAAGGTCTGACGCAAAAAGCCAAGCGAGGCGGTCGAACAGCGGCTCCACTGTTCCATAAGCTCGAGAAGCATCTCTGAAAACCGCTTTGAACTACTCTGAGGACAGCAAATGTCAGCTGGGCTTAATTTTGCCAGCATGGGGATGATTCTGGTCTTCCCACATACCTGCATAGATTGCAGATGTTATCCTGGATGAGCAAGCACATTTCAGGCGTTGTGCAAATTTGCTTGACCTCTCTGACTTACCTGCTGCGTTGAGCCCTTCTTGCTGTTTCCTTTTGGCTTGTTTCCTTGCTGACACATCAGCAGAGTTGTCTGCAGTGATTGGTTCCGGCCCAGGGGGACAGTGGAGCTCCGAATGCCACTCTGACGTTTACAGCGCTTTAGGTCAGAGGCTGTCTAGCTATACGGATGTGCACTCAGTGACATGGTGACTCATATATACATAATTCTATAGATGGCATGACCTTGAAGAATGATGACAGGAGAGATGACATTCATTCGAGAGGCAGCAGAATGGTTGCACATTTGTTTTATGTTAGGTTTGGTGGCAAAACTTAAGGCCAAATATGACAATGGATATAATTTCATTTAAGAAAATAAATAAAATGTCAAAATTATGTCTTTATTTTCACACTAAAATCCAAACAATAATCCATCTGTTTTAGATTTTCTTCATTTTTTTCATCAGTAAGACACTTTTTGAGAGTTTTGGCAAAAAGGGATCTGACCAACTGGTTTACTTTGTTATGGTGATGTAGAGCATATAAGCTATATGTATTGCAGCATGTCAGTCAATCTCAATCAAACTTAATTTATAAATCACTTTTCATACAATTAAAAAATGTAGCACAAATTGCTTTACACTAAAAGCAGAAGAAAGAGCAAAAACAACATTGCCTCACAAATCCGCCCCCACCGAAACATGTAGGATCATGTCTCATGAGGCGCTGTAACCCCAATAACTGTCGGGAGGCTAAGACACTGGAAAAATAAAATGTTAAGAGTAAATAAAATTCTTCGGAAAACAAAACCATAAAACATGCAATTAGATTCACTAAAAGACAAATAAAACCATTCAGGTGAGATTATGAATTTTGAAGAATGTACATTTACAGTAAAATAATAAACTAAACCAAAACAAAAAAAAAAAAAAAAAAAAAAAAAGGATTAGACCAATTATAGCCTTAGAAATGAGTTTGATCTTCCTGGTAATCTAACTTCTGCATCATCGGCCGGGAATCCGACGGGACCGCTGAATTCCAGAAAAACACCAAGAAATGATTTTTTACCAACTGATTAAATTCTATGATCTGATAGATCCGTAAAGAAAAATAACAGAGCTACCTTTTCGTTTACAATAATAGTCATTTTCCTGTTTTTTATTGCTGAGCACTTTCTATTCAACATGAAAATGACTGTTTGCTTTCTGCATGTCCACATTAACCCCGTCCGCTTCGTATTTCTGACTGATCAATAGTACTCAGACACCACATGGGGAAAACGTCTGTCCGGGCGATGTGTCAAGAATGAGCTGCGAGCAGCAAGAAAAAAAACAGACGGCATTCTTTTCTCTCCACACCGAGAGCAAACATTTAGTTCTTGCAGTGTGTGTCGGCTTTCATTGACCAATCAAACATTGTTTTACTGGTGGCTACCTGTGCATACTGATGCAGTATATTAGCTGACTTGAAGCTAAAGCAGGGCATCCATCTCTGGTCTGCAAACCTGATTGAATAAAAAGATCTAACAGCTTTATTAAGACCAGCACAGAGATCCAAGTATCTGAATCTGGTGTGTTGGAACAGGAAGACATGGAAAACATTCAGGACGAGGGTCCATGTTCCCCACCCTGAAGCTAAATTATTAGGAGCCATTGGCATTATATACCCAAAATCTCAGTTTTCACCGTGTTGCATTTTGACCCCATTCCTCCACACCGATGAAGAGTTTCCTGTGAATCTGGAACTTTTAATGGAAAGTTTTACGAAATAAGCTTTGTTTTCAGACTTGTACTTATACGACGCTTTTCCAGTCATGCTGACCGCTCACAGTGCTTCACACTACACGTCAGTTACCCATTCACACACTCCTTCCCCGATAGGCACACAATGCAGGGTTCAGTGTCTTCCCCAAGGACACCTAGGCATGTAGTCAGGTGAAGCCTGGAATCGATCCTCCGATTTTTCTAGATGGTGGACGACTGTTCTTCCTGCTGAGCTACATGAAAATATCTAAACATTGTGTGTGAGTGTGTGTGTGTGCGCGGAGGATTAGCATTCACAATAACTGATGGAAATGATACAGTATGTACTGTATAACTTGTTTCATGGCAACCGAGGAGGAGATCTCAGAGGAATGCATCTGGAAAAACGGCAATAAGCTCCAAGCAATAAAGACCAGGATGAAGGAGGAGCAGTTTACCGCCATAAGATGATGATGGCTATCATGTCTCCGTTTCCAGTGTTTCACCAGAGAGAGAAAACATCACTGATTCGCTTTTCTCCGCATTTATTTGCCCGGCTAGTTACACCCCTGGCCGACGTGGATGATGTATGATGATGATGGTGAGGACGATGGAGGTGGTGATGGATGGTAAATGATGATGACTGTGATAATGGTGTTGATGATGCCTTTTTTTCCCCTTTTTTATTCAGCCAGGCTGAACAATTGTCTGGTGCCGAGTAGCCGAACGCCGTCCCAGCTCCCATACATCATACCTCTCATGCAGCCCGCTGCAGCCCCTACAGGTGTTCCACCACAACTGCCACACTGACCTCATCTGTCCTCATTATGTCCACGTCATTACACACGTGCATATATGTACTCCTCACTTGTATAAATAGTAAACTAGGTCAGGGAATCTCTATGGTTTTGGCTTTTAGAAGAAGAAAACTTCAGTACCTTTAGTTAATATCTCTTCCTCGTCACTCTTTGCCCTTATTCCCTGCACCTCTGTCTCACTCTTCACCCAACCAGTGAAATTTAGCTCTCCAGCTTTCCACCCCGCGCTGCCTGTTATCTGCTGAGGCAGGGTCGTCCATCTGGGGTCACAGACTCACAGTATGGAGGCTCACCCCATTTATTCGCTGCCCCTGTTGTTACGGCACAGAAAGGCCAGAGAATCAATTGGGCATTAAAAGCCGGCCGGCTGTCAGCAG
>NC_136619.1:38350739-38605739 GCF_933228915.1 Telmatherina bonti | reverse complement strand
CCTCCCAGAAAAGGACCCTTCACACTGTGTCTGCTCACATGTGTCATTCAGTTTTAGTGCCCGCTTCTCCTCCTGTCCGCACTGCTGTGGAAGCAGAGATGCCGATGTCTTGGGAGTGGGTGTGGGTTTTAGACGCCCTCCTCTCTGCTCTCTACATTATTTATCTCTTTTTACTATGAACCTTTACTCCACGTGACGTCTTACACCATGGTGAAGCTGTGCAGAGAAACGTTTGCAGCTTTTGTGCACAAATCTGGTTTCATGTTTTCATGTTTCATGATTTATTTCTTTATAAATCCAGAGATGGTTGTGTTCCTCTGTCAGCTGATCTCTGACAAATCAAGTGAGAATAAGTTATATTTTGACATTTGTGACAAATGAACCTTCGTTCAGTGCATATTCCAGCCCAAATACCTGCCCACCTCGTCATCCAGTCCATCAGAAGTCTCTTTGCTCCCACCTAGTGGGGATTTACATTAGACACAGATTCAAGGCGTTTCATACAGAATACATAGAATTCAGTTGTTTGACAGAAATAAAACTTGTATAAAGACTAAACCGAGCAGAAGCAGTGGTTTGTCAAGTTCCTTCTTCATATTGTCTGGCTTTACTGTCTCAGAATCCACAATAAAACAGAATTCAGGCGTAAAGATCAAACTTTTTTAAGCAAAATAAAATCTAAAGACATGCAGGAATTAAACCATGTCAGAAGGAAAGGTTAAAATTTCTGGTTTTCTTCTTCTTAGACTTGATTAAATAATCCTTCTGTCAGTAAAACTCACATTTTTCTTCTAAAATAAAAAGAGCAGCAGTTTAATCCAAGTTTGATTTTCTTTTAGTCACAAAATGAAAAAAAAATCGATTCTTCTGCTTTTCTGAATGATTTGTTTTTCTCTCAGTCTTGTCTTTTAACTCTGCATAAACTTCAGGTTCTTTTTATTCTGAATTCAAAGCAGCTTTTAAAGAAATCATCTGAAAATGTGCAGAAAAACATACAAAAACTGCCAGCATTCAGTCAAACTCCTGTTTTCAGCCTTTGATTTATAAATAAAAATGGGAAAAACAGATGAAAGCTCAAATTATTTACTGTGAATAATTTTATACTTAAATCAGAATGTTTTCCTTAGCTTTTTATGGGTGCAACAATGTTTCACAGCAGGTTTCAGCAGGAGGTGCACGCTGGTGTCAGACTGTGTCACTTACATTGCATCTGGTTCATCTGGTTACATATTATTTAGATAATCATGAAACACATGTCGATGGTATCTACCACGCGTCATTGGGTGGGATTAAATCCATTGTCAGACCCCCCTCTCAGAGCATCGAGCTGCTGAATTTTTCTGTTTCGGCTCTGAATGTTCTAGATGAGCTCAGTGGTGGTTTAATCCTTTTTGTCTGCAAAAACAATGAGTGTGAAATCACACTGTGTATGCATGTCTTCAGGCAGCCTTTAATCACATTAGAGGCCCTCATTGCCGAAGGATGAATTTAAATCTGCGCATGTTGCTTCTCTTTCATAGCCCAACGTCATATTTAATGTCTCAATTAAGGAGATTAATGCAAATAAGGCTTTTTATTATAAGTCCCTGAATGTCTTTGTCTTTTTTTCCAGTCAGTCTATTGAAGTTCAGTGAGATTTCATGGCGTTCCAGGAAAAAAGCTCAATCACCAAGGACCTGCAGAGAGGGTAATTGAATTGAAGTGGGACGGGGGGGTGAAGGTACTTGAATATGATGAGCTGTTCTGCAACATAAAAATGAATAGTTTGAATTTGTGTTTGTGTCTGTGTTTCAGTTTGGAGTTTCCCTTCCTGAGATTTTGATACTTTTTTAACTTTATTTCCCAAATTGTGAAACTAGAAAGGGCATTTTAACCTGTTTGGATGTATGTTGCACCCAGATCATAGAAAACATTGTAGGTTTATTCACCACACAGCTTATTCTGATCCTAGTTACAGCGCTGAGCACATTTATCTCTCCTATCTCTCCTAAAAAAAAACAAAAAAAACAGCCTTCACGTTTGACCCCACTCTGAGCTTGTTGGTTTTACCTTTGTTGTTTAACGTGATCTTGGTTGTCTGGAGGACTGGAGTTGGAAGGGGAGACCACATGGCTCATTATTTCAGCGCTGTAGACCGTCCTGTAAAGTTGGTGTCAGGAGCAAACAGGAAAAAGTGAATGTCAAACAGGGAGGTTTGTTTTGGATCACAGCAGATCACAGAATACAAGTTTTACTCTGGTCAAACCAGCAGAATTGAAGTGAAATATCCTGCGAAAGTGAAAGAGGTCAGCATTTTTCCTCCATTGCAAGGCCTGTTTTTATTCAAGATTATTTTGCTCATGAACTCATTTCAATGTCCATGTTTTTTTTTCTTTTTTCTTTTCTTTTTTTTCTTTTGTGTTTGTAAAGAATTTATTAACACATATCCAAATACATAGTAATACATTTAAAGCTCTAAAAGCAAAATACAGTATAACTTTAATTTGTTGTTTGAGAAAAGTCATGGGGGCCCTGCGATGGATTGGCGAGCTGTCCAGGGTGTACCCTGCCTGTCGCCCAAAGCCGGCTGGGATAGGCTCCAGCTTCCCCGCGACCCTGAATTGGAATAAGCGGTTCGGAAAATGAATGAATGAATGAATGAAAAGTCATGGGACTCGTAACGCTGGAACTGTGTTTAACTTGTAGTTCTGTAAATGACCACTAGAGGTTGTTGTCTTACTAAATTTTCCAGGTATGAATGGACCAGTCAGTCTTCATTTTAAACAACTTCGTTCCTGTCTTATGTGTTCTTAGGACCCTAAAATAAATTAAAAACTGTTATAAGTAAATGAACAGAATAATCAATCAAATAGTTTTATTTATTTTTCTTCACCTCAAGCTGTATAAATACTTCTCTTCAATGCTTAAGTTTGCCCTTTTTTTGGTTCAGTTCAGAAATGACGTGCCATTTAATCGTAAATGTCAACCAGTCAAGCAGATATTACAGGTATGGGTTAGGAGCTGAGGCCTGAAGATTAATTCTGACCATTACTGAGACCAGCTGAATGGTGAAAAAGCTTTTAAAGTAGCACAACATACCTTTCTGACCTTAAACTTTGTATTTGTAATGTTGATCTGCAGCATCTCAGAGCTGAGAAACCACATTTCACAACGTTGCTCTCCAGCCTGGAGCATCATGTGATCGCTGCATTTTGCTTTATGGCATCGCATCACAAGCTTACAACTGGATATCCACACATTGGGCAATTTGAACATGAAACATGGTCAGATTCAGCAGAGAAACATAAGGGAACATTATCAGGGGAAAGGAAAGGAAAGAAAGCGCTTGACTGATCAAGAAATCACACAAGAGTGAACACTGGACCAACTTCCGTAGGCTGGAGAGCTCAAAGAAGAGAAAATGTGCAAGACGGACACTGAATTTGCCTTTGTTAGGGGTCATCACAGTATGTAACACAGAGGTCGATGATGGAAAATGTAATGTTGCCTTAGTAATAGAGGTGTGTTGAAAAGATCAATTCAGCGATTCTGAATCGATTTTCATATTGATTCCTCAAGATCCAGAAGTCCAAAGATAAATTTTTAAAAGAAAATTTTCTCCAGTGAATTTGAACCTTTTTGCAGCATCACTGAATTCACGCTACGTGTGAGGACTTTAAAACAGCGAACATGGCACTAGCACTGTTAGCCAAGCCCTGCTTTGAAAACGTCCAAAACGTTTAAGGCTGAGATCTGGAAACATTTTGGATTTAGAAAAGACAAAGAGAAAGACAAACTGGACAAAAGCAAAGCAGTTTGCAAGACATTCCATGTGGAGATGAAGTTTTTCAGAAATACAACAAACCTGAGGAACCACATGTTGAGACATCACCAAGGTCTCATGTCTAAGCCGTCCACCGGGCCGCAAACTTTACAGCTACCAGCCAGTTCTGCATGTTCTGTCAAAACAACTGAGGCGATTGCGGACTTCATTTGCAACAATATGCACCCGTATTTTGTTGCTGAAAACGAGGGCCTCAGGCGGCTAATGAACGTAGCGGAACCGCACTACTTTGTCATCTCACAAACGTTTCTCTGAAGAAGTCAGTCCAAACATTAGATTCAACTTCATTGTCATTACACATGTACAAGTACAATGCAACGAAACGCAGTTGGCATCTAACCAGAGTGCAATAAGCAACAAGTGCAAAGTATATATTATCTGCAGTATGTACAAGTATTTTACAGCTGTGGCATAGAGTGATTGTCACAGTATACTGATTTGAGTACTATGAACATTATATACAGATGGATATGGGCTTTAAATATACATCCAGTGTTGGGAGAAGTTATTAACGTAATTACAGATGGTTGTACTGGTCTTATACCTTAACACTAGTGGAATTGGATATTAAATAGTATAAATAATACTAATAATAATGAGGAGCAGGCTAAGTATACAGTGAAGTAGATTCAGTGCATAGCAGGGAGACAGCCCTGGGGAAGAAGCTGTTCCTCAGCCTGCATGTACCAGTCGGTAAAAGAAAATATGAAAGTTAAACTTGGTGGGCATTACATGTAATACCTGAACATCCGCGGCTACAGAGTCTGACATGAGTGTGACAACACACTACACCGCTACCCTGGATCTGTTTGATAATTCTGCCCACTTCATGTTTGTGAAGGCAATTATATCAACATTCTGCTCCTTACAGCCGTCTTTAACTTCCAAAACTTCATTCATTTGTTGTTGAACATCAATATAATACTAGTATTTATGTGTTGGAAATAACAACATAAGTCATGTATTTAAAAAAAAAAAAAAAAAAGTTAACAATACTGACCTAAAATCATATCAGATCAGAACAAGTCAGATCCGATTGTGATAATCAATTCTAAATTTTCAGAATCTAATCGATTCTTGAAATTTGAATCGATACCCAGCACTACTTAGTAACTGTGTAAAAATTTTACTAAAATAATAGTTGTGACTTTATGCTCTTATAATCGACATGGCAGCTGCCAAATTTCTGCCACCATTTTTACTACGGTGTCTCTGAAAGGACAAACATTTCCGTGTGAAGTCTGAACTTTAAAACCACACTTCAGGCTTTGTTGGATGCGTGCTGAAGCGCTGATTGGGATAAGTAACGCCTTAAAAGGCACAATGAAGACGATGAGACACGTACACACATTTGAAGTAGTTACTTGTACTGAAGTCATCGCTGCACCTGAAGCCAAACACCGAGGATGTTTGCATGTTTATGTCTGGAAGAATTTTGCCCGCTGATGCCTACCGTCCATTCACAGCTGAGCTTTCTATGTGACGTCATGACGCCCACCTTTACCAGAGGAGAGTTATTCTTACAGACTGTACCTTTAAGGCGATGATGGAGAGATTGAGCTGAGATGTCGAAACTTTCCTCTGATGGTGAAACCGGTTCAGTTTTTACTTTACGCCTTCATTTGGTTCAGCTCTTCCTGCTGTGTGGAAAGGCTGGTTGAGGTCACCGACAGTTCAAGATGATTAAAAGTAGAAGCAAACTATATAGACGAGTCTGTGAGTATTTGTGTGTGTGTGAGCATGTTAGTGTGTGTGTAATTGCGCAGTAAGTGGCTTAGCCGTATCCCAGCTCTGGTTCCTCTGATAAGCCTGGTTTTTCTTGAAGAAATGATAAATAAATAAAACTGCTCATACAGAATATTTGTGCGTTGCATCAAAAACGAATCGCATGTGTTCAAAGAAGTAAATAAGTTTATCCAGTTGAAATATCATCAGGTGGCAGAAGTAAGATATTCAGGTTTCTTTTTCTCCAAACCTTCAGAGTTGGGAAAGAAGGATTTGAGGAAGCTTAAAATGAACGGTTACAGTGAATAAAAGTTGCATTCGTAGTTTCATAGATGTGTGCAGAGATGATATCAAAGTTTCTTCTTAGTAAAAGTTTATTCTTAAAATCTGGCCTCCTTTCCTCTACAGGTGAGTTTAGCTGCAGTTCCAAATGCCTACAAAGATGAATCCGATGTTAAAGGACTTTGTATGTAATATGTTGTCTCTAAGTTGTTCATTTAGTCATAAATCTTGTCAGATCTTGAAGTTGATGATGGGAAATGTCAATCTGATATCGAGTACCATTGTGACAATTGAGACTGAACTAGGACACCCCGACTTCTTCAGTGTATCATTCCCATCAAGCCAAATGTTTTATTTCTAATATACAGTCGGAAGCTTTAAAGTTGGGCTCATAAACGCTTGTTAGATACCAGGGCTGTGACGGTAGGCTTTTGTCCCGATTTAATTCCGATTTTTTTTGGGTATTCTCACGATTCTGTGATATTGCTGATTTTTGTAGACTAAAAACAAACAAACAAAAAAAGTAGAACACTTTTTCTGCTCGTCATTTTCCTAATTTCAATTAGGAAGAAACAAAGCAGTAGCCAGACTATCATTCTGCAGCTATAACGCCCAAGAAGACAAGTAAAAAGACCAATAAAAATAGTGAAATCTATATAAATTTTATAATGGGTTGCTTTTATGTTTGAAAAAATTATGGGTTTTTTAACCCAAAAAATAATTTTAAAATTGTGAAGCAAAAATTCCCAATATTTAATTCTTTTCAACTTGATTTCCCACCGTTTTTAATGACCCTTTTAATTCGGCTGAATATGCATCCAGCTCACTGATTTGGGGTTTCTTTATGGTCTTTGTGAAAACCACGGCATTTCTGCAAGACTTGATGGAAACAAACCGTCTCATGTGTAATAATTATCATTTTTATAACAGGCTGACTTGATGATGAAGTCCAGTGTGGATTCATGACTCATCACCGACTCCCACTTCCACCAGTAACCTGCTGGAACTCTGAGACTGGAGCCACAGCCTGTAAACTCACACTGTGTTGCAGAGGGTGTGTGTGGACGTCATGTGTGGGTTCTAGCTGCCGCAGCCTCTTATAACAACACACAACAACCGTTCTGATGTCACTTCTGTGAAGTTGTTGTTGATGCTGGACATCCCTGAACTTCCAGCTGTTGACGGCTGTCACACATTCACTGAAATGCAAATTACAGGACGAATGATGGGGTGTGCTGCGTGTCGCAGGAGGATGAGGAGATGTCAGGAATGTTTACAGACTGTTACGCTCTGGTTTAAAGCGGCCCATATTTTCCTTTACCTTCTCAGATGCACATGTTTTGTTTTTGTTCATTTCTTGACTGAAGATATTTATAACTCTGGGGTTTAAATCTCTTTTTTTCAAACCTTTTTATGGGGAACATAATATCACCCCTTCACCTGAAAAGGCTTTGCTTTGTCCTTTATTCCTGCTGATTCTCCTCCTCAGCTGTGGTCTGCTATTTGTGTGTACCGATGTGAGTGTGTTGAGCTTTTCTTTGCTGGTGGTCCGTCACATCCAGGAGGTCCACCCACACAGCCCTTTGTTTACCCAGCAGGCCCCCTTTCTCAAACACTCCGGGCTTTAAATTAACAGGTAACTCAATAAAATGTCGCCTCTGCTACTCTTTCTGTTTCCCACTCAGGAACTTCTTTGTCCTCGGTCTCTCTGGCTGCTGCTGCTTTCTGGAGGGTTAACTCCGTGTGTTGCCTTATTGTTTTTTCTGGCCATTAAAGCCGACACATGAACATCCAAACAAGTCAGTTTTTCACTTCGGAGCTGTTTGCACTTGTGGCAGCAGCCAATCACAGCACTGCCCTGGCTTTTCTGGCTAGTACTTAAAACAAGACAAAGTTTTCCATGTCCACTTTGTTTGGTTTTCCCTCTTTGTTCAGGAGCACAATGCCTGGCTCTGTCTATTCCGCTCGGCTGTGAGCGTGACACCCGATGCCCTCTTGTTATGCCTGTCTTGTCTCCTCCGTGCCTCTTACCCCTGATGCCTCACTACCCTCCAGTCTATTTATACAACTTGTTATCCATGAGTGAAGCTTTCCTGGCAGGAGTTACGGAGCGGTGCCAGCCTGAGAGAGAATGCCCGTCATGGCCCAGGTCCCTGGAAGAGTTGCTCACTTCCTCTCTGTGTTCTGAGGCTGGTTATGTAAGCGAGCGACCCACTCACACTGACACATCGATGGATTTTTTCTTTACAATTTTTGAAAATAGTTTATGCACCGATGAGAAAAGGTGCAAAAAAAATCAGATTTTACTCTGATTGGTCTTGAAGTCTCGCAGAGGAGAAGTTGACGTCCTAAAGACTTGAATCACGTTTTGTGATGCACTTCCTGGTTTGGCCTAACCTGTTCCAGAAATGAACACTTTATTCATTCATTCATTAAGGGAAATTAATCTCACATCCAGGTTAAAACTGTTTTTAAATTTTTGTTTGAACCAAACATACATCTGGAACAGGGATCCTCAGTCCTGGTCCTCGAGGGCCGATCTACTGCAGGCTTTCCTAATGTCCCTGCTGCAACACACCTGATTCTAATCAAAGTGTATTTAACAGGTGTGCAGAGCTTGTGAGTCTGTGTCAGGTGTGTTCCAGCAGGGACATTTGGAAAACCTGCAAGACAGTGGCCTTAGAGGACCAGGATTGAGGATCCCTGATCTAGAACTAGAAAAGCACTTGCAGAGCGCAAATCTCCATCTAGGGCCACAGTTCTAAAAAGTTCCTGGATCCAAACGGTGATTTGGATCACCACCGCCATGAAATCAGTTCTTCCTTTTCACATTTCCAACAACTCCTGAAAATTTCATGAAAATCTGTCCATAATATTTTTAATTATCTTGAACACCAACAAACATAAACGCCAGTAAAAACATGACCTCCTTGGCAAAGATAATAAGTCATTTTGAACTTTTTAGGCCTTATAAAGAATAAATAGTTGAATGTAAATAAAAGAATGAAGCTAGATTCAGCTTGTTGGAGGCAGTGGAAAATGTCCTGTTTGACATCTCAGCGTGTTGCATGACTGTTGCCTGTGTGTCGTCACAAACACACCAAAAGCTTTCCACCATGATGATGATGATGCTGATGATGAAACGCTGGAACATCTTCTTGGATCAGGACTGAGTTAAAACCTTTTAACAGCTGAACTGCAGCAAGGCTGAGGAGTGGAGGAGAACCTCAGTCACGGCTCTGGAAAGGCTGGCGTTGGTGCCATCGTGGAGGCGTGGTGGGAGGAGAAGGAGGGGGCACGGGACGAGGGTGTTGCTTGCCAGATGTTGGGCTATATGGCTGAAATGGAAAATAACCCATGTGGAAATAAAAGTTGTGATGCCATTTGATTTCCTTAATGTGGCCTCCCTCCCTCCTTCCTCTCCACCTAACAACCTTCCATTAGAGGCTTTGGGGACATTTTTCATGGAAGTTAAGACTGTTTTACGTCATTGGTTTAGCATGAATAAATCAAGTTTACTCCTATGTTACATGTGTTGACAGTAACAAGTGTGTATCAGCGTTAAGTTTCATACCTGTGTGATGTCTTGGCACGTTACCAGGATAGTCTTCCTCTTTCCTCCATCGCTCCTTCACCAACAGTTATTGTGCTGCATTTGCAGTTCCAGCTGCTGGAGGGGAATAGCTCAACCCTGCTGGTTGATGGATGAAAACACAACCTCAAAGTCAGAATCGACTCAGTAAAATGAAATAAAGCTGATTAATGATAACTAAAAGGAAGAACTTGCATGATTTTCATCACATATATTTTAATAATCATTCTTTTTTCTTTTTTTTTTTGTTTTAATCACAGCTGTACTGGTGAAACAAAGGAGAAAATGGACGATAGCAGACTTGGGCTGTTTTTATTTAAATTTATTATTTAATACAGACACAATGATCCATATATATATATATATATATATATATATATATATATATATATATATATATATATATATATACATATAAGGAACTTCATCATCAAACATAGATACACAGATAACACATAAATTAGTCCATGTGATTGTTAAACAGTTTCTCCATCCAATGTTTTCTCAGATCAGAGGTCATTTCAGTGTTTGACAAAAAACAAAAAGCTATTTTTCTTTAAAATGACTAACAAGAGAAATTACTAAGAATTGTGTTACATAGGTGACTTAAAAAAAAAAAAAAAAGCAGTTTAAGCATTCAGGTGACTTCAGTGAAGTCTATGTGGGGGAAAAAAAACCCTTTTCTTTGTCTGAAAGCATATGTTTGGGTTTCTGCTGCTCGGTTCAGATGAATATTTACGGCACTGCATCATGCTACCAGCTGAAAGAAGAATGGCTCCCACACCCTCAAATCACGCCGCGTTCACTGTATTTCGGATGTGGGAAGTCAAAACTTTACTTGCTGTTGTAAAGCTGACTGGCCGTTGCGTTACGTCCATGTTTATATCTGCTGGGAAGGTTTTTACCAACATGCACCAGTTCAATGCATCGCTCAAAACTCTGTTGGGTCTTCAGGAGGTTGGAACTGACTGTCCAAAGTGAGTGTTTATACCGAAAGGAAAGGCTTTGCTTTGCCTAAAATCTATCGCCACTTTTGATTTAAACGTCAGGAAATTGTGTCTGCTTGTGAAGAAAAGGCAAAACATGTCTGCTTTATTGTAAAACAATATTATGCTTAGTTTTGCTGAGGACTCTGCTCATTGGTGGTCCATGAACCCCCGGCTTGCCACCCACTGCAACACCTCCAACCACAACATGAGCAGCATGTGCGTCACTCGGGCACTAATAAAAACATGACAGCCACTCCTTTTCCGTCCTGCACGTGCCTGCGCCGACCTCCAGCTGTTTGCGACGAGAATAAAACGGCTCTGTGCTGAGTGTGTGCTCTCAGGTGTTGAAGATCAAGGCTTTCCACTCTCACATATTCTCACACTTATTGTGAAGTTGTTTATATTTGAATAAAGTTTTTTTTTTCCCCCTTCTGTCATGTATAAAGCACATATTTAGAGATGCAACTACTTTCCTTTTGAATCGATATAAAACTCAAGCTCCTGTGGATCATGGCTTTTAAAAGATTTCTCTTAATGGATGCAACCCTGTTGAGACTTTTATTTTCTGCAAACGACTTAAACAGAGATACGGATTGTTTAAG
This sequence comes from Telmatherina bonti, assembly GCF_933228915.1. Classification (NCBI taxonomy): domain Eukaryota; kingdom Metazoa; phylum Chordata; class Actinopteri; order Atheriniformes; family Telmatherinidae; genus Telmatherina; species Telmatherina bonti. The sequence continues at coordinate 38,594,726 of NC_136619.1, read as the reverse complement.
AAGCCATATGGCCTCTGCGCAGGGTCATTTATCTATCTATCTATAGCCATCTCTGCTCCTTATATCTCACCTCATTAAACAGTCTGAAACGTAGCCTGATATATGTGATTGCAATTTAAAGTGAAGCTATGAAAAGCTGCCTCATATTTTCCTGTAGATCTAGAACCCTCAGTCTGCACAGACCAGTTTCAGATCCAGTTTAGTCTTCAAGACAGTTCATGCATGAGAGGACATTAAGGCTAGGAACAGCTTCAGTCTGCTGCCGCCTGGCTTGCTGAGTGCCTAATGAGCAGAAACAGCTCTCCCTGTTATTTTCTATGCTTTTTTGTCCCGTTTCATCGATATACTGCTGCGAGAGGTGGGATGTTACCATGGAAACAACAGACAAAGACCACGGCCAGGGATGTATGTGGAGCCTGGAGAGGCCTCTCTGGAGTATGTGTTTGGATTGCGAGACTTGAGCTCGGTGTCGCTGGAGGCTGCTGTTACTTCCCTCTATAACACCATACGTCTCACCGGCAGACACTGTATGGATAGTTTCCCACATGTCAGCTTTATTTTCCCCTTGTGATGCTTTCCCAGAGCTCCACAGTCCTGACTTACTGACTTATACAGCAGCTTCTTTTAAACTTTTTCTTTATGTAGTGATGAATATGAGGCCATTCAGATTTAAAACAGGACAAGAAGTCCATTACTGTGATGGACAGTTTCTAATTGACATGAAAATGTGAAGTCTTCCCCATCACACGATGGGCTTTACACTCGACGCTTGGTTGGTTTAAAGATAAACAAACTGCAACCATGTTGAATGAATTCAGTAATTAGTCAGAAACTGGCAGACATTCCCCTAAATGACTTGAGAGAAATCATTTTCCAGCTTTTCATGATTGTCATTTCAAACCATCATGCTTATCTTCAGTGTGGAAGCTCCATAATCCTTCTGCAGGCCAAAATATTCACTTTTAAAATGTTTCAGGTCAAAAGGAAGAATTTAGCAGCCTTGTTTCTTTCTGTCACAGGTCAACTGTTTATCTGCTCTTGTGGTTTGATCAGATGGGGCCACAGAAAAAAGATCCACAGCTCTTCTGACTAATCAGATGCAGGTGCAGCTTTTAGATCTGAATCCAGTTAAAACCGACCACATCACGTCAGGACGCATATCCTCGCTTGTTGAAAGGATCATTTTTCATTCAGACTTTGCAGTTTGATGCCATTTCAAACTTTTCCTGTTAATTAAGGAAATCCCCAAAAACAAAATCTGATTTTTTTTTTAAACATGAAATATTTCTTGATCTTACTCACTTTATATCTTACATACAACTGTGTACATGCAAGTATATATAATAATAATAATAAATAACTTTAGAATAGGCAATAAACGCATCGAATTGTGAAAAGATGCATTTCTAAAGTGATGTCAGACATTCAAACTGTTAAAATTAGTGAAAAATTTCAACCAGTTTCCAAAAATGTAGCGTCAGATGTATTCATGGTCCTGTTTGCTTCATTAGAGCCTGAATATGCTTTTAAATGAAGTTATCCCAGTTTTATTCGGTCTGATATCTGATTAAAGATTTGCGTGTGTTGTGTGTTGTTGTGGTCAGTTTGAAGACCATCCTGGGAGCCCATAATTGTCAGGAGAACAAACAATTTTCCAGATTTCCACCAAATATGCCATTTTTTTTCTCCTCTGAGAAGAGGGTTTCCACTGCTGATCTGCCTCCAAGCTGCATGATGTTTAACTTTCAGTAAGAGCTCCACCAGAACTGCTTTCCTCCTAAATCCATTATGTTACAATAATTGTTGATTCCAAATAAAATGTTGGTATGAGTGTTAACTTATCTTTGTTCTCCATGTGATGGACTGCTGACCTGGCCATGTTGGGCTGTGTCACACCTACAACAGATAAGAAACCCCGTCCTGTCTCCCCAATGACCCAGAACAGGATAAAGTACATTTAGATAATGGTTGGATGGTTGTTTACTGAAATTCTGTTGCTCTAGTGTGACACTGTGGTTGATGGCAGTTTGGTGAACATCCTCATTTATGAAAGTTTGGTTGAGTAAAAATCTCCAAATAAAAGTGTCAAAACGGATATTGGACAGTTGATGTAAATACGTTCCTTCGGTTTATGCAATGTGAAAGCCCCGTTACAAGTTCTAAAAATAATTTCCCCATAATATAATGTGGACTGACTACTAGAGGTGTCAAATCCAAACATACAGTGAGCCAAAGTTTAAAATTGGACAACATGTGGGCAAGCATTGACATTTATTGGGGGAAAAAAAATCCAGATATGAAAATGAACCACATAGATTGGTGGCAAAATCATGTGTGCGATCAGCTCCTGTGTTTTCTGCTCTGGCTTAGGTTTTTTCTCTGGACACACAAACTCTGAAACTTTTATCATAAATACTCCATCTTTAAAGGGCTGGGTTTCTTTTTTGCCATCTCTGCTGCAGTAGTTTGAGTTTGCTATGACTACCGTCAACGGAGCAGAGACTCCTGTCCTGATTGACTCGCCAAACTACCACCCGAGCATTCTGGGGTTTGTGATATTGGCCGTATGTGCTGTATGATACCGGCGGGACAGCTCTAGTAGTCATTTGGTGTTGCCTCGTGGGCCAAATATAATTACACCGCGGGCCAGACTTTGACACCTATGGACTACTTCAATAGGTTCCTAGATTCAAGTTCAGCTGTGTCTCTGAGGGAAAGGCAGTATTATCCTGCAGCTACGATGGCCCTCATCATCTGTACAGGTTCACATTGGATGTTTTCACAGTTGCTGGCAGAGAGAAATGAAGGCAGAAAGGAAAACTGGAAGATATGTGAATGAAAAGGTCAGAAGAACATGAACTTATCATTCTGAGGTGGAAATGTGTCTAATTGGAAAGACTAGCAAGATAACTCTCATGCCATCATCCTTTCATTAGCAGAGTCCTTCTCCTGCAGGGTGGTGAAGCATACTGATTGACTACATGGTGTTCGTCAGTTTCCGTGTTGATTGCAGTAATTACCCATCTATCTCTCCATGAGAGCCGGTTGGATGTGGAGATCTCAGGAGGAGAAAAAACCTTGCTGATTAGATTTGATTTGAGTCACGCCTCTCTGCTGTGCTGAGCACGTAGCCGCTCTCCTCACAGCTGCATGGAAACTCTGTGGCTTCTTTTATCAAGGAGCTCCTCCAGTTTGAGTGGCTTGTTTCAAACAAGGTCAGTCTAATTTCATTTCCCTGACAGCTCTGAATCAGAAATGCCTGTGAAATTGAATATCAGCTTTGGAGTCATGGGAGCAGATCTTGGAGGGAAGAAGAGAGACCAGTGACAGTATGCTTCAAGGCAATCACGAGGACCTTTCCTGACCTCCACCAATCTTTTCTTTTTATTTAAAAAGCCTGCTTTTGTCATTTGATATAGCCTTACTAATGATCAGCTAAATCACACGGCATATATGAGACATTATTCAACACTAATAGGAAGAGGAAATGCATTAAGTTGAGATATGGGAGGATGAGCCCCCTCATATCACTTGAGTTTCTCAGCCACACAGTGAAAATGGAGCTTGCTGTACAATAAGGAGTGGCTGACTGAGCTCGGTCTCTTAGAAATTCCTCTGAGCATTTATAGCGCGCAGTGGGCACCAAGTTTGGTTCCTTCGCTTGGGAATAGAGTGGATTAAAAGCAGCTATGAGAGCTTTGGAAAGCATGTAGTTAGCCTCCGCTGGTTTGCATCCGTCTTTGTCAGCTCCTACTTTCTGCTGCACAACCCTCCGGTGGCGCCGTGCCAGCTCAGCAGAAGTAGCGCTGGGCCAAATCCAGCAGCAGCCTGGACCGGCTCCAGGGTCGGCCATCATACCTGTTAAGTCTACAGGGGGAACCTCCTCAGTGAGCTCCACTTAACCACTGGAATCAATTTCTTTCTTTTTTATTGTGTTCTGTGATGATTTATTATTTCATAGGCTGAAACTCAACCTTTCCAAGATGCTCTTTTTATTTATTCTTAAAGAGGAAAACCAGGCTAAGTTTAAGATTAAAGTATTTACTTTGATTTCTAATTAACTTGAATTGAATAGACTCAACAAAGCAAAGCACAGAACAAACGTCTCCTCTCACTGTGTTGTGGTTACATTCTATCTTTGCAAGCATCACTGTTGTGTAGAGGTGGCAATTCCTGGTCCAGAAAGTAAAAGTAAGAATTAAACAACACAAAAACACTTCTGGGGTTAATCGTGAAAACCTCATAAAAATAAAAACAATGGATCTAATAAAATCTGAAAATAAGACAATAAAGTGTGGCCTACTGAATATTAGATCCCTCCCAAATAAGTCTTTATTAGTCAGTGACTTGATAGGTGATCACCACATTGATTTATTCTGTCTTACGGAAACCTGGTTACAGCAAGAGGATTATGTTAGTATTAATGAAGCTACGCCAGCTAACTATTTAAACTTTCACATTCCTAGAATTACAGGCAGAGGAGGAGGTGTTGCAGCTATTTTTAAGTCAGAATTTTTAATTAATCCTAAGCACAAAACTAACTATAAATCCTTTGAATTCCTGACATTAAATTTATCTCATCCAAAATGGAATTCAGAGAAACCGCTCCTTTTAGCATTAGTGTATCGCCCACCTGGACCTTACTCCGAGTTTCTGACCGAATCCTCTGATCTCTTGTCTGAGTTAGTGCTGACTACTGATAAGGTCATTGTACTAGGTGATTTTAATATTCATGTTGATGATGAAAATGATAGTTTAAACATTTCCTTTAGCTCTATTCTAAACTCAATTGGGTTTTCACAAAATGACAATGGTGCCACTCACTCTCATGGCCATACTCTTGATCTGGTTCTAACATATGGTATTGAGACTGATAAGCTCAAAGTATTTCCTCAAAACCCTGTCTTGTCCGATCATTTCTTATTAACCTTTGAATTCACTTTATTTGATTACCCACTGACCAAAAATAAATTCTACTATAGTAGATGTTTATCAGACAATAATATTACAAAATTTAAACAATCAATTGAATCAATTTTTTCACATCTACCATGTGTTAGCATGACTGAGAGTCCCCCTTTAAGCCTTACTCCTGCTCAGATTGATCAACATGCTGATACTATAACAGCTTCAATACGTACAACCTTGGATAATGTTGCTCCCCTAAAGAAGAAGAAATTAGGTAAGATTATGAAGGCTCCCTGGTTTAATTCCCAGCTTCGAGCTCTAAAACAGGCATCAAGGCGTTTGGAAAACAGATGGCGTTCATCAGGACTAGAGGAGTTTCACTTAACCTGGAAAGAAAGTTTAATCGTATACAAAAAAGCCTTACGTACGGCAAGAACAGCTTATTATTCATCATTGATAGAGGAAAACAAAAACAACCCTCGGTTTCTTTTCAGCACTGTAGCTAGGCTTACTAGGAGCCGGAGCGCTGTGGAGCCATGTATTCCTTTCTCACTTAGCTGTGATGATTTCATGAATTTTTTCAGGAATAAAATTGACACTATTAGAGATCAAATTCACAATACTCTTCCTTCTACCTATAATGTTGAGCCTGTTGTGGTCTCCGAAGCATCCTTAGAACCAGGATCTGACTTGTGTCTAAATAGTTTCTGTCCTGTCCAACCCTCTGAATTAACTAAAATAATAGCTTCATCTAAACCATCCACCTGTATCTTAGACCCTCTCCCAACGAGCCTCTTTAAGGACATTTTCCCTTTAATTAATACATCACTACTAAATCTTATCAATATGTCTTTAGTGACAGGATATGTACCACAATCATTTAAAACTGCTGTAATCAAGCCTTTACTTAAAAAGCAATCTCTGGATCCAGAGGTGATAGCAAATTATAGACCTATATCTAACCTCCCATTTATGTCCAAAATTCTGGAGAAAATAGTTTCCGCTCAGCTACATGCCCACCTGAGCAGAAATAATTTATGCGAGGAGTTTCAGTCAGGATTTAGAGCTCATCATAGCACTGAGACGGCATTGGTGAAAGTTACTAATGACCTTCTTATGGCCTCAGACAAAGGACTTGTGTCCGTACTTATCTTGCTTGATCTTAGTGCTGCATTTGATACAGTCGATCATAACATTCTGTTACAAAGACTAGAACAGGTGATTGGAATGACAGGTACAGCATTAAGCTGGTTTAAATCATATTTATCTGATAGACTTCAGTTTGTTCATGTAAATGACAAGTCCTCCTCACAAACTACAGTAAGTCATGGAGTTCCTCAAGGTTCTGTACTTGGACCAATACTCTTCACGCTATATATGCTCCCTTTAGGCAAAATTATTAGACAGCATGGAATAAACTTTCATTGTTATGCAGATGATACTCAACTATACTTATCCTTTAAACCAGATGAAACAAATCAGCCCAATAGGCTACAAAATTGTCTCATAGACATAAAGACTTGGATGTCTAGAAATTTTCTCCTCTTAAACTCAGATAAGACTGAAGTAATTCTCGTTGGATCTGAAAAACTCAGAGCTAAATTTTCCGGTTTTGTAATGAACCTGGATGGCATTACTTTAGCTTCCAGTGCTACAGTGAGAAACCTTGGAGTAATATTTGACCCTGACCTGTCCTTTGGCCCACATATTAAGCAGGTTACTAAAACAGCCTTCTTTCATTTACGTTAAATAGCCAAAATTAGGGACATTCTGTCTCGGAGTGATGCAGAAAAACTGGTTCACGCTTTTGTTACTTCGAGACTAGATTACTGTAACTCTCTATTACTGGGCTGTCCTAAATATGCCCTGAAAAGCCTTCAGCTGATCCAGAATTCTGCAGCCAGAGTCCTGACCAGAACCAGCATGAGAGATCATATTTCTCCAGTTTTAGCCTCTCTTCATTGGCTGCCTGTTGAATCTAGAATAGAATTTAAAATCCTTCTCCTTACATATAAAGCCCTCCACAACCAGGCACCACTATATATCAAAGACCTCATAGTTCCTTATATACCAAGTAGAGTACTTCGTTCGCAGACTGCAGGCTTACTTGTGGTTCCTAGAGTCTCAAAGAGCCGAGCAGGAGGCAGAGCCTTTGGTTATCAGGCCCCTCTCTTATGGAATAAGCTCCCAGTTAGTGTTAGGGAAGCAGACACCCTCCCCACCTTTAAGACTAGGCTGAAGACTTATCTTTTTGATAAGTCCTATAGCTAGGGATGGTTAGCATCCCTTAGTTATGCTGCTATAGGTTTAGACTGCTGAGGGACATTTCCTGATACACTGAGCTTCTTTCTTTTTCTCTTTATCTCTTTCTTTTACCCCCCCCCCCCCCCCCCCCCCCTTTAACAGTGTTGCATCATTAACATGTATGTCTCCTGTCTCAGCAGGTCTCCCTGGCCGGGAGTAGCAGTTCCTGTTGTCTGTTGTCTTTCTGTCCTCTTCCCCCCACACAGCAGAGGCAGGTGGCTGCCTGTCCTGAGCCGGGTTCTGCCGGAGGTTTCCTTCCTGTTAAAAGGGAGTTTTTTCCTTCCCACTGTTGCCAGTGTGCTTGCTCAGGATGGGAGATTGAGTTGGACTCAACTCAATCTGTTGGTTTCCTTATATAGGCTGTTATGAATTGGCCTTCATTATGTTTTCCCCTCTGTCTGTAAAGCGTCTTGAGATGGCATTGCCGTGATTTGACGCTATATAAATAAAGTTGAATTGAATTGAATGGAATTGAAAAGTCCTGCCATGTTTTTGGATCTACCTGTACATTTAGAACAGGTGTTTTCACTAACAGGCTTGTTTACCTGGCAAATAAACTCTGCTCAGTCAATTCAGCTGGTTTGGTGACTGGTTGGAACAGCTGCCGGACTGGACTTTTACTTTCTGGACCAGGAATTGCCGCCTCTGCTGTTGTGTGATTGTTTACCAGTTTTGTTGTAGTAATTTTTTATTTGTATTTAGTCATTTTGAATCTGTATTTATTTAAAACTAACATCTGTGTCATTTATTTATGTCATCTGTTGTTATTGATTTCAGTCTCGTAATAACTGGTGTTTTTTTTAGACTTATTATCTGTGTATAATCCTGAGCAGCTCAACACCAAGGACAACAGATATTAACAAACACAACCTCAGTCGGGGGATCATGAGAGAACAGAATAGTCAATAGGACAGCGATGAGCCAAAGGGTAAAATGGGTCGTACACTCATCGAGTCGATTGTTCGATTCCCAATCCCGTCAATAAGATGCTCAGCCCAACGCGGCTGTCTTTTGCAACGTTTACAGACACAACAACATTCTGACGTTAACCAGATCGAGCCATCGCGCTGAATAAGGCACGCCATTTTCTGATCACTTTGATCTGAATAAAGTTCATTCTGTGTGTAATTTAATCAAACCTGCGAGGAGTTTGATGATCGTAATCGTGTTATGTTGACATGCAGCACGGTGATCAGAACAATATGCCCTGCAGATGTTGACACATCTGCTTTTTCAAAGTGTGTCATCATTTCCTCAGTTGCTGAGTGTTTAATGGCAGCTTTGGACTTGTTTTTGAAGAAACCCCATTTTCTCATTGTAGAACTGTAATTATAGATCAGGTTGCTTCTATATGTCACAAGATGTGGCCGTGACTGCTCCAGTAGCTGAATAAGAAGCCTGTTGGGACACACGCACACACACACACACACACACACACACACACACACACACACACACACACACACACACACACACACACACACACACACACACCTCTGGAGTGAAAGGTTTATGTTGTAATACTTTTACATTTAAAAGTCATAGATTAAATACATAACAGCTTCAGATGATTAATAAATTAACCTATACTTAGTCATATTTAATCAGGAATGAGTGAAATGTCTACACCATACGCAGTGTCTTATTTACAATAAACTGTCCTATTACACATAGCTTGTTGGGGTGGGAAATCGAATCGAAAAATCAAGAATCTGGATTTATTTGCTTCACAATTTTAAAATCTTTTTTTTTTTCTCCAAATAAAAATAATGCATTACAAAATTTTTGTCATTTTTATTGTTTTTATTGATCTTCTTATATTGTCTTCTTGGTCATTATAGCAGCAGAATGATGGTCTGGCTTCTGTGCTGTTTTTTCCTCATTGAAATCAAGAAAAATGACATGCAAAAAGAAAAAAAAAAAGCTTTATACATTGTTTTTTTTAGCAATATTGAAGAATTGTGAGAATCGCAATTTAAATCGAATCGACACCCAAAAAATTGGAATCGAGTCGAATCGGGACAAAAGCATATTGTCACAGCCCTAATAGCTTGTATGCTAACATGGTGATTTGTGGGTGAATGTGCTTTATTAGATTAATGGTATAATCCATTTTTATGTATGAATGTCTACCATTTTGCCTTTTAATTTGAATACAGAAATGTGGTTTATCTGCTAATAACTGTCTGACTATGGCGAAATGTATATATATTATATGAAGATAATATAATGTAGCTGTCTAGGTATGGGAACAGTTGGCCTGCTGTGTGGATTTAAATGCTTTAACAGCAGTAACTATAGTATAAAATGTGTAATGTGCATTATATGATTTTAATAAATATTTTGTACCATAAAGCATCGTAAGAAGTGAGTTGGCAGAGAATTGAGGTTCATATTGATCCTTAATTTAGCCTCATTCTGTATGTTTGAGGTCACTCCCCTTTTCTTCCTCCTCCCTCCGAGGCTTTGGAAAGTCCAGAGCTCAGCAGGAGCAGAGGTCATGTTGATTTCACCCTCACTCGGCTTTGAGGCAGCAGCAGAAAGATGACCCTCCTACAGAACAGCATCAATATCCTGTGGTTGCCCGGGGTTATCACGGGCCAATGACAAAGCTGGAGCTTGGTGAAATCATACATACTTCATGATCCAATATACACTGATGGTGGTTTCTGCCACAGATGCAGGGCAAACGGAGATGATTATCCTGTCACGTTTTACGTCCTCTTATTGCTTCTGTGCTCCCCCCAAGGCCTGAGTCAATAACGGCTCTCATCTCTGCTTTGTTCCAGCGGGGCCTCACATAAACACTGAGTGGCTGAGCCGGGATTCTCCTGAGCTGGCTCAGTTGGTCAGCCGGTCAAACGGCCAGTTAATTGCAAAGCACCGGTTGACCACATTGAAACTGACAGCAATTCTTCCTTTTTTCTACACACCCTTAATCCCATTCAGGGCTGTTGAAGGGATTGGATCTGGAGTCTGTCGCTGCACGCATTGGACAGAAGGCAGAGTAACACCCTGGATAAGATTCCAGTTCACTGCATGACCTGGAGTTGACATGGGAGTATGAATAAAGTATGGCTTTTCCAAACCTGCACTTTTCACGTTGGAGTTCCATGAAGAAAGAATTGACCAAATAAATCCACCGTGTATTTATTTTCTAAGAAGACAGCTGGCCCGTTTGTGGAATATGTTGGATAATCGACCTTTTCACTTAAAATAACTGCAACATGTCAGACCCTGGCGAGTTGTGTAGTGAAGATGATGAGTCACCACTTGGGAAAAGTTGTGTTCCTTTTTCTTTTCCTTTCCTTCAGTGGAAGAAAGGAATTCTTTCCTTTCTTCCACTGAAGCTAGTTATTCCAAACAGCACTGCTTAAGAGTGGGAATGAGTGAGCAAGACAGGGAGCAAATATATTCGCCCAATATGAATGCGACAGTCCATCATTTTATCTATTTTCTTTTTTTTCTTTGTAAATAAATTCATTCAGGATTTGCAGCGTTGCAGAAATCCTCTCAGGATGTGTTTATTGTAACTGCATGCTTCTGCTGATGGAGGCCAAATGAACAGTTTCTGAAGAGGCGCCTCAGGGTGACGACCAGCAAATGGTGGATAATCCCAGCCCACAGAGAGGCATGTACATAACAGTACCATAATGTCCTCTTCTGTTTCTCTGATGAATCCGCCTTGGAGTGATGATATCTGGGTGCTGGTGTGAGATGTGGTGCCGTAAAGAAACAAACTGCGGTCAGATAATAGCAAGGATGGGGAAAAAACATTCATTATGTGCAGTTTCTCAACCCTAGAATGCTGCAAGGCAACGGTGACTCCAGGAGTGTGCAGAGGTTTTGCCAATGTGACATAAAAATGAGTTTAAAGTTTGGAAACGTGTGTTGCTTTAACGTTTCAGTTTGAAAATCTTGTCTCATGCATCGTCTCTCCAGTGTCAGAGCGGACACAAAATAGTGTGTCTGACCAGAGAAGAACTTGGATCTCTTGCATGAAAGTTGTAATTTCTTACAAAGTATACAGAAATGCAGACATTATCACCGGTTTGGATCATTAGAAATAAATAGTTTGTCAATTTAGTTTTGTCCAGAAAAAAAGTCAACAGGATGACAGTTTTACAGCCAGTTAACACATCATGTATCTCAACTATAATACCATACCATATGTATGTATAAAGCACTTTAAAAACAACATACAGCTGACCAAAGTGCTGTACAGAAACAGCAAGTGAACTAAAACAGCTTAAGTAAATAAAATAACAATAAAATGGTAAAATAAGAGATACATGAACAGTTAAAAATAAAAAATAAGGACACTTCTAAATATAGAAGTATCACCTGTATTTCCTCTATTTTTCCTCCATGTTGTTGATTAAAGACTGAAACTTCCTTCTTAACTACTGCCTAAATCCTTTATGAAAAATGGCTTTTCAATCATTTTATTTCAGATTGTCAGAATATTCTGGTTGCACCCGACCCAATTCCCTGCTTCTGCAGTTGTAGCCGTCCACAGACAAACGGAGGAAGATGAAGCTCTGCTGATGTGCCCTTCCTCCTCTTCCTCAGGAAAGTTTCCAGCTTGTTACTGGAGAGAAAGTGCTGAACTGCTTGAGCCGATCTGGGTCACAGTGATTTGGAGAGCAGAAAAGAAAGGAGTTATGATGTAATGGCAGGACAGTAACACTGGGTATCTGTGGCTAGATCCTTCAGGGGGGGTTAGAAGTGGGGCTGTCTGTCACTCTCGTTATCACACAGATGATTCAGCTCTTCCCTTGTACCTCCTCACATCCATGTCTACCTCGGAGCTTGTGTGCCTGTGTGTGGCTTCTCTAAGCCCGGACTATGAAATTGGACCCAGAGGGGATGCAGGAGAAAGGAGGATATGAGTTGAGGTACAAGGAAATCATCTCATGAAGGAATTCTTCAAGGTTTGTGTGTGTTTTTGCTGAAGCGTATGCAGAATTTCCTTTTTTTCTTTTTTTGGTGGTGTTGCAACACAAGTGTGTGTTGGTCTCGGAGTGCACAGGGAGGGGAAGGAGCTGGAAGCAACTCTGATGTGATCTGACATGGTTGAGGCTTGTAAAAGATGCTTTGGGCCTCTCTGACTCCCACTGCAAACCAGCAAGTTCAAACAACCCCTCTCTCCTCCCCGCCCTTCCTCTTCTTTTTTTTTTTTTCCCCACTCCATCTCTCTGTATTTCCATCTACTCTGCTTCCCCCCTCACAGCATCCCACTGTCCAGCTTTGTCCACTTGCTCTCTCTTTACTGTAGGCATCTTCTGGGACAGCTATTTAAAACGCATTTATGAACATATCTGTTAAGTCTTCGTGTCTCTCGCAGCCACATCGATCATCTGCTGTCAGTTCTTGTATCTGTGGTACGATGAGTCAATGCAACTCTTGCCTCTCTTATCTGTCACCTCATTGATGAGTAAGTCTGCTGAGGGCAAAGACAAGTCAAGGATACATATCATCATAAAATTAAACCGTTTAACAAAAATTTAATGTTTTGTAGGCAATAATCTGCTCTAGAATGTTTTCTAAGGATTGTTTTTGTAAAGCGGCAAAAGGGACTGTATGTTAAAAGTGTTCTCTGTAGGATTAAATCAAGTCTGTTAAATCTAATCAAAGTCAAACTTTATTTATAGAACACTTTGAGTTGTATCTCATGTATGATAAAGGGCTTTATATTACCAATGAGATGAATCCCTAACACCCTTCCTTTCCTATCAAATCAACATCACTATAATTTATTTATTGTAATATATGCATAAACATAATTTTAGGGGCACATATGCACATAAACTTACACACAAACCCAACAGACACAAACACACACCCATCTATGCCCATGTACATAAAACAATGTCTCAGAACGCTGTCCTAACCCCCACCATACGCTTTAGGGCTGTGACGATATGCTTTTGTCCCGGTTCGATCATTCGTGACAATTGGTATAAATTGCGACTCTCATGATTCTTTAATATTGCTGACTTTTGTAGATTAAAAAATAAACAAAAATGTACAGAATTTTTTTTTGCAAGTTATTTTTCTTGATTTTAATCAGGACAAAACAACACATGCCCACAAATGTCCAAAAACACATGTAAAAAGATTAATAAACAATACAACGACAAAAAAATTTATAATGGATTATTTGTTTTTTTTGTTTTTTTGTTAAAAAAATCGATTTTAAAATTGTGAAGCAAATATTCGTTATATGCTTTTTTCTTTCATTTCCCACCCCTAAAACACACACACTGCTCAAAAAATAAAGGGAACACTAAAGTAAGACGTTGTAGATCTGAATGAATGAAATATTATTATTTAATACTTTGTTCTTTCCATAGTTGAATGTGTTGACAACAAAATGACACAGAAGATCAATGAGAATTAAATGTATCAACCCATGGAGGTCTGGATTTGGAGTTATACTCAGACTGAAAGTGGAAAAATCCACTACAGGCTGATCCAACTTTGATGTAATGTCCTTTAAACAAGTCAAAATGAGGCTCAGTAGTGTGTGTGGCCTCTGCGTGCCTGTATGACCTCCCTACAATGCCTGGGCATGCTCCTGATGAGGCGGCGGATGTTCTCCTGAGGGATCTCCTCCCAGACCTGGACTAAAGCATCCGCCAACTCCTGGACAGTCTGTGGTGCAACTTGGCATTGGTGGATGGAGCGAGACATGATGTCCCAGATGTGCTCAGCTGGATTCAGGTCTGGGGAACGGGCGGGCCAGTCCATAACATCAATGCCTTCGTGTTGCAGGAACTGCTGACACACTCCAGCCACATGAGGTCTAGCGTTGTCTTGCATTAGGAGGAACCCAGGGCCAACCGCACCAGCATATGGTCTCACAAGGGGTCTGAGGATCTCATCTCGGTACCTAATGGCAGTCAGGCTACCTCTGGCGAGCACATGGAGGGCTGTGCGGCCTTCCAAAGAAATGCCACCCCACACCATTACTGACTCACTGCCAACTGGTCATACTGGAGGATGTTGCAGGCAGCAGAACGTTCTCCACGGCGTCTCCAGACTCGTCACATCTGTCACATGTGCTCAGTGTGAACCTGCTTTCATCTGTGAAGAGCTCAGGGCGCCAGTGGTGAATTTGCCAATCTTGGTGTTCTCTGGGAAATGCCAAACATCCTGCATGGTATTGGGCTGTAAGCACAACCCCCACCTGTGGACGTCAGGCCCTCATACCACCCTCATGGAGTCTGTTTCTGACTGTTGGAGCAGACACATGCACATTTGTGGCCTGCTGGAGCTCATTTTGCAGGGCTCTGGCAGTGCTCCTCCTGTTCCTCCTTGCACAAAGAAGGAGGTAGCGGTCCTGCTGCTGGGTTGTTGCCCTCCCACGGCCTCCTCCACGTCTCCTGATGTACTGGCCTGTCTCCTGGTAGCGCCTCCATGCTCTGGACACTACACTGACAGACACAGCAAACCTTCTTGCCACAGCTCGTATTATGTACCATCCTGGATGAGCTGCACTACCTGAGCCACTGTGTGGGTTGTAGACTCCGTCTCATGCTACCACTATACTGAAAGCACCGCCGGCATTCAAAAGTGACCAAAACATCAACCAGAAAGCATCAGAACTGAGAAGTGGTCTGTGGTCACCACCTGCAGAACCACTCCTTTATTGGGTCTGTCTTGCCAATCGCCTATAATTTCCACCTGTTGTCTGTTCCATTTGCATAACAGCATGTGGAATTTATTGTCAATCAGTGCTTCCTAAATGAACAGTTCGATTTCACAGAAGTGTGGTTGACTTGGAGTTATATTGTGTGATTTACTTGTTCCCTTTATTTCTTTGAGCAGTTTGTATATGGTACACTGGACACTGCTAGGTGATTCCTTTTCAAATAAATGTGCATATAAAGCGATACACATTTGTATGAAGAGATAAAAGAGAAATGGATTTAAATTATTTTAATGTAGATGTTAGAATCTAGATGACATTAAAAGGTGTAAGTATATGCATACAGTCACTTTTTTGTTCAATTATTTACATATCTTAAGACATTTTTGACCTGAAGTTTGACTAAATCTACAGAAGAGGGTGGGAGGGACTTTGTCTATGTTTTAGAAATTAATTGTGATTTTTAATAATTCATTTTAATATCCATAATGTGTCCTTGACTCTGCTGGCAGATATTGGAAGATGGATAGAAATAAAAAAAAAAATCTTGAACATAGTTCTAAAAAAACTGTATTCACTGAAATGCATTCACCCATCTTTTAAAAGTATTTTTTTCCCCCAGAATAATAACTGTTTCTCCACAGCCTTGAACATTTCTCTTCAACTCAGCCTTGTTCAACCCTTTGCCCTTCCCTTCCATTGTTTTTGTCAACACCAGGATCAACACTTTCATCCTTTTGTGTTTTTCTTTACCTCTCCTCACCCTGGTCTGCTGTATCTGTTATCTCGGTGTTTGGCTTCAGTTTGGCATGAATGCACTGCAGAAAACAGGATTAGCCAAGAGCAGAGACTAGGCGACACAGAGCGGGTGCTTCCCTGACCCAGCATGCTGTTAGAAGCAAGCCGGACTCACTCGCTAAGCTCTTTAAAGGATTGCTTACTGATAAAGAGCACATATTCTAATCTGATCTCCAGATTGCCACTGTCAGAAACAATAGAGGTGCATTTAAAGTGGCATCTGTTGCAGGTAAAGCACTATTGGCTAGCTTAACAGTGAGCGAGTCAATATGGCTTTTGATGTAATGTGCATTCAAGGACATTGTCCATGCGATTGGAATGTGACCGATGCAGGGCTTGATTTTAGATGCAACTGTGCACTTATGCAGGTTTAGATAATTAAATTTTTCTAATCTTGTTTGGATGATTTGCACAAAATTAAAGTCGCTGTACGGTACTGAAAAGACTTTTCAGTTTCTTATGTTGCATTTGATTTTTAAGGACATCAAATGAAACGGTAAGCAAATGTTAAAGAAAATGGGAGTGGCAAAAGTGTGTGCATATGTCAGATTTTAGACTGGAAGTTTAGAGAGTGGAGTAGAAGTATTCATTCTGTGGGTGCTAATGCAGTGAGGAAGAAGCATGATAAAGTGATCTGGAAGTAGAGCACTGTCCTGGGATGCTCCCTCATGCTATGCTAATGATGAGAGACAGGATACTGGCCCAGCCTTAATCAGGCCAGGAAAATGTCTCTGAGCCATCAGTATGACACTAATGGCAATGGAGAGCTCCTTCAGTGACAGGCTGCTGCACATTTGTAAATGAGTGTAAACCTATGTCCTTCCTCTTTGCAGCCGTTAGACTCTCCAACCAGCACGGCTTCCAGCAGACTACACCAAGCTGACACCAAACACAGAGACTCTTAAAGCGCTGTGCACTCAGCTCCAGCTGTGGAACATCAATAACAGGGTGTGATTGCATACAGCTGTGCTCTGGCTGTTCTCCCTATTTGCTGCTAAATTTGATTTAATTTTCATTTAATAATTGTCCTTGTATTACTTTTTTTTATCTTAATCTTTATTGTATATTTTGTATATTTAAAAATGATGAGTCAGCATAAATTTACATTTCCGATGAATTTACGAGCTGCTGAGTGAAAGAGAAAAGCAAAGATTCTCTAAGAGTTTTGCAGAAAGAAGCACGTCATTAATAGATCTGACCGACTGAAAAGTCTGATTGGATTGCAGCTAAAAACCAGACAGTTTGTTGTCTTTCTTTGGAGGATTGCGTAGCAGTGACCACCAGATGAATTCTGTTGCCTGCGTTTAGTTTAGTCAGCAAGTCCAGATGACCTGTTATCATCGTGTCTACTGACATGTCAAATAAGCAGATCACTACACAAAGTCTAATTTGACAGAGAAAAATACTTAAAGAAAAACCCAAAACAAACAAACAATCTCCCACAAACAAACAAACAAACAAACAAACAAACAGTCTCCCACAAAAAAACAACAAAAAAACCCTCTCAGTTTCCACCATTCATGTTTCCAATGGAGTAAAAGTTCAGAAAGACTTTTTTAGTTTTATTCTGTTCTGTTTGGAGAATATTGATGTTTTATTTATCTGCAAACTGCAGCTTTGCAAACATCCTACTGCATCTGCGTATTTAACATAACAAAACATTGTGTGTCTTGTGTCTTCAGAAAGTTTCCTTTCAACCTGCAAAGTGTTTCTGCTCTGCTCTTAGTTTTACGCAGCAGCCAGCGGTAAAAGAAACGCTGCTGCCAAATTAGAGCCTTTAATTGCTCTTCCAGCCGAGCTGCTTGAGCCGACGTGTTTCCTTGTCTCAAGCAGTTTAACTTTGAACATTTAAAAGATCTGCTTTCTTTTAAAGTTTCTTTTCTTTTGATTTTATTTTTTACAAGATTTCATAAAATTCGGTGTGTAACCGTTCGGATTCCATCAAAGCCTCGAGGAAAGGAAATGAGGCTTCAGCCTTGATTTCCTTTCCATGTTACCAGTATGCTTACACTGGGATTCTCATGTTGTTTGTGGTGATGTTAATTTCCTGTTTGCCTTTGTGGGTCCCTAATGGAAAAGGTTGTGTGTATCCCACAGCTTGTTTGCTGTTTCTCAGTGTGAAAGCAGGTGTGTGAAGTTTGAATGTCCCGGCCGTATAAGAGGTTTTATGGGTTTTACATCACCGTGCAAACAGCATTACTGATTGAATGGAGGCTGTGAGTAAGTGGGGCTAAACTGGGTGGGCAACACTTGGCAGCACATTTCAGCTCTGGCTCCCCTCAGGCCGAAGTAGACCATAAACATGACGGGTGGTTCCCCCTAAAGATTTCAGCAGGTTGAAAGCCAAAATACACCTTATTTACTAGTATGGTTTCTCACGCTTACCTCGATGCTGCCAAAAATTATGCACAAGATCAATACGATTGAATTTATTTTTGTTTAAACAAGCGTTCAGCATCTTTTCTTAATTCAGTGACATTTATGCATCTGTAGCTACTAACTGTGCATCATCATGTTGCAGAGGTCATGCGTTGCAGTCGTTTCATGACCTGTTCATTCCCAAATCATTACATGTCTAAGCGGAGTGATAAAACTACAGCAACATGAGTCAATAATAATGTATTTTAGCCTTTTGAATGAGAAAAGCTTTTGATATAAGAATAAAAATTGATTGACTTAACAGACTCAGAAGGACATTTTGGAGCAAATGCTAAACTGGAAAAGTTATTTTATATCTATCAATTACTAACGCATGTCCTCTTTTCTCCTTGTCTTCTCTCCTGCTTGATGCTCTGACCCTCTGCTTTCAGGTAAGAAGTGCCTCTTTTTTGTTTGCATGCTTATTGCACCGTTCCACGTCGTTTCCTCTGCAGCTGACTGGTTTTACATTCAGCTGAGTGAGACCTTCTGCCAAACGCGGGGTCTCTCTGCAGAAGCTTGCATATGTAAGTCAGATGGAGGGTTGAACTCAGCAAGTGGGTGCTGTGAGATGAATCTTAAAATTTCTGCGTCAACTGTATCTGCTTAAACACCTCCACACAGCTACTCCACGCACGTCATCGCCTGCATTTTCTTTATTTTGAGCTCGGGTGAAAATACAGCTCCGGCACAATGAAGTTGTGTAAAGCAGAGACCACACGTTTTCTCTCTTTTAGTCACAGTGTGATTCACGCTTGGTGCACGTAACAACCCATCTTTTCTCACTTTATTGACTGACCTTTTTACCACTTTTGGTGCTGTTTGGTTTTCAGCCAGCGATGTGGAAGTTTAAATCAATGCCTCCCACTGTTACAAAGTTATATATATATATATATAAGCCCCAAATCTGTGAGGAACAGCATTGTCAACAGTGATGAAACTTTGAGTCATAATTATGTTTTCTAAAATAATATCAACATATTCACAATAATTTTAGTCATTTAAATAAGAAAAGCTCAAATGTTTTAAACAACATGTTATAAATAGTGCAACATATTGTGAGAAGGATTGATGTTAACAGTTCTTTACTGTCACAGCTACAGGAAAGGACTTGCTCCATCAACGTGGACGGAGTCAAATCTTCGGGTTCATGAAAACAAAATGAAGTTTTATTGGAAAATACAAAGCAAGCAGTCATCCTGTTTTGTTTGAATCACATCTACAGCCTTCATCCTCCTTCTTCACCGTGAAACTTGTTATTTATCTTAAATCTCTTGAGTTTTGGCAGCAGCTCCTGATGGACACCAGAAGGAACATTCATTCATGTATAATTCTGATCTACATGGTAGTGCTACTCATCATGCAGAAAGAGTGTGGAAGTGTTGGAATGAATTGGCTTTCCAGGTTTTAAACTCTGAAGAGCTGAATTGAAGCTCGGTGGGCGGTTCCTACTGTCGCCATCTTGGCAGGGGCATGCGTGTCATCTCACCCGGAAAATACAAATATGGGCAAAGAGGTGGAGCTGAGAGGGGGCCTGTGAGCATCATGGTGGATGACTGACATCGAGCAAACTCCGAGCTTTCTTTAGCTAAGAGCTAACCGAGCTAAACCCGAGATAACAGGAGCTAACCAGCTAACGGAGGTAAGCGGTCTAAAGCTAAGTCACGCTGTTAACCGGCTAAAAACCGCGGTTGTTCTACGTTCTTCTGATTTGAAGTGGGAGATCGGGTCAATCAAAAGGACACGCTCCTAAATATGCAGAACTTCGAGATTAAATTATTTTTAAATGGGCGAGTTAGAAAAAAATTCCCTCCCCCCACAGTTGTCATGAAGGTAAACCTGACCTATAAACTGAAAGTAGATTTTTGTACCAGGCTGTAAAAATGTTTATTTCTGCCGTGAAGTTGGTCTTTTTAACATGGGAGTCTATAGGGATTTGCTCTGTTTTGCAGCCCCTAGTGGATGAAGTGTAGTAGTTTATTGCACTTCCGCATAGGCTTCACTTTTTACCGGCAGATGTTTGGGCAGCTTAGTTGGGATATATATTTACTTTAGCGATCATTAACAGGATTTAAGGAGAAAACTTGAGCTGCAAAACTGCTTCCAGAAGTTTGTTTGGAGAGTGAAGCTGGATTTGTGCTTGCATGGCGTCTGCGTAAGGTTTCCTTACAGCGTCGCCGGCGTATGCTACGTAGAGGCCTGACGCTCACCTTTTTCACACCAGATGTGTGCAGATGTTACCGGCGCGGTTAAGTGGAAGAACTCAGATATGTGATTGGTTGGTTTTTGGTGACACGTTTCTAGATTTCTGGAGCTTCTTGCAGCGTTTCTGCAGTAAACACAGATACGAAACTGCAGCAGACCGGACCTGTATCGGCCCTGCCGTACGCAGACGCAGCACAAGTATAAATCCAGCTTTAAACTCTGATCACAGAAGCTATTCCTGTCAGAATCCCTTGAAACAGACATTACTGTCTTTACAGGCCCCTTCTAAAGCCTGCCGTAAAACTGGTGTTTGATATCAGAAAGGTTGTTGTCGTACTCTTTAAAACAACGCAGCGTGTTGTGTACTGGTGACGCATGTCCTCAGTTTCACATCTACAACTTTCTGGTTTTGAGGGCAGATTCTTCACTGCAAATCAATAAATTGTTGCTTTGTGTTGAAAATGGCTGCAGCGACATCCTGATACACAGTCCAGGTTTGTACGTGTCTAACGATAACTTCCTGATTAATGCGTTAGTTTGCGTTGTGCATACAGGCAGTTTACAGGACTGCGAAGAGCAGGTTTTTCTGATGCACTTTTTGACTCTTCTGCCTGTTTCAGAGAAAAGTAAATAATCCAGCTCACAATCTCCATTTCTATGTTAAGTCAATCTAATTTACATTTCTTTTTTTCTCTCATCCATAAATGCATGATTTCTGCTCTTAAGCTCATGCTTTCCATCTGACAGAATCTGTGACCTGTTCTTACCTCAACCCCTCTGCAAAAACAGCTACTCTGAAAGTTAAAATAATTGATGCCCAGAAGAGGGTTGCAAGAAGAGAGCAAGACATTTTCAGGAAGCATCTGCTCGGTTTGTAATGTAATTAAGAAACTGCTGTTGGAGGGGGGTCAAGTTAAGGTCTGAGTAGGAGAGAAAATATGAGGGGAGATTACAGGAAAACGGACAGCTACTGATAGAAATGCTAGAAATTCTGTTTCAAACCTTTTGTTTAACAGCAACAGACCTTCAGGAAGATTATCTCTGTTCTACGGTCAGACTGTTTAACTGCAGCAGCCTTGTGGTCTGTTATGGGTAAAGTAGAAGATTTGTGCTCAAGGTGAGGTAGACTTAAAAAAAAAAAAAGAAAAAAAAAAGCAGAATTTCATCAAAGAAAGGCACGAGTTTTCAAGCGTCAGGGCGATTTGAATTTCATTTGAGTAATTATGTATCAGTCCGAGAAGAGGGATCATTGAACTGAGGAAAATGACTTAATAAATAAAGGGGAATAATCAAAAAAATATATTTTTAAAATTCTGACATTGTTATAAATTTGGAAGTAAAAGAGTTTGTCTAAAGTCTTCTAAAACGACCGCAATAAATTTATTAAAACTGGTAAACTTCCCATTAACACATGACTGCTGACAAGTCGGCACCGCTGTATGAATTCTGTCAGTCTGTCAGTCTGAAGTCTGTCAGTCTGTATTGTCAATCAACAATCTAGACGGGTCCTGGAATTTGGGATGTATTCCTGCAGCCAAGTCTCAACTCTTTAATTCTACATTCCCAAACTGCCCACTTTGTCCAGTCTAGCCCATTTTATTTACCAGCAATCTCACTTCCAATGATGATCCAGAGAAGAGATGTTTTAAACTTCCTCATCCCTTCTATTCATTTTGTTTATTTCTTCCGTCCAAAATGTCTGCTCTTCAGCTGGGGTAGATGGAAGGTCATTTTTCTGTCATTATTTAGGCTTCAGAAAGCAGCTTGGATATGTAAAGAACATTCCTGTTGAGATGGTAACATATTAAAGTACATATGAAAAGGTGCAAGAAGTACCAACATTAGAAAAAGATTTAAAAATATGTTTTAAAAGAGGAAAAAAGCTTCAAGAAAATGTGAAAATACAACACAATGTAACCAGTTCTCCTGCAACAAGCTGCCACTTTGTTAGAACTTTACTTCTATTAACGTCTGGTCAGTGGTTGGACTCTGTCATGGTCAGTAATTCAGAGAATGTTTAACTGGTTTAGGGAAATGTGATTTCTTTTAAGATGACATTAAGTTGACAAAACAGACTGGATTTTGGTTCCAAGCTACCTGATATTTGAAACTGGTTTGCCTAAAACTGCACAAGCTACGTGCTGTGGCGTGGTCCTGTCAGTCCACACTGAACAGACATGTGAATTGACCTCCAGAGATGTGAAAGACGACCTGAAATTCTTACAGAGCTCTGAGACTTTTACTGCAGAAGTCTCCAAATGAGCAGAAACACAAGTTTGCACAAGTCGTCATGCGTGTTAATAAGCTCCAGTCCCAAACTTTGGCTGAAGGCAAAAGTATTGAAATTAATAAGCAATCCTTTTTTTTTTGTTTGTTTTGTTTTTCATACTTTATTTTTGGTAGAATTGCAGATATTTTGAAACCCTAAAACCACAGTAGAAGTAAAGTAATATTTCTTAACGTATAAAAAATTATGTAAGTTTTCACTTTTTTTTTTCCAACATATTGTTATTTTCTGGCTTTGTAACCGTTGTGACCTTATTTTGAAACGGAAGCATGTTGCTCCATGTTAAGGTCCCTGCTTTTCTGTTCGTGCACGTTTATGTATTTCTGCCTCATATGTAGTCTATCAGGCACATGTTTTGCAGCTGCATGCTTCAGCTCTTTGGGAAACCTGATTTTAGTGTAAAAAAAACCTTTTTTCTTCTACTTCAAATCTCTATTCCTGCATCCAAACCATGACTCTAATGAGCCATTACTCGTGCATATGTGCTCTAGAAAGAATAGTTGGATGTGGCTCGGTGCACGATTAGACTCGATAATGAGCTCTGTATTCTCATGTGATGCAAAACGCAGGAAGAAACATGATTTTTCTAAACAATTCTGATGGTTTTCTTTTCACCAGATACACAAAATGTTTAGTTTGTTTATTGCCATGATCATGTCATATTGCTTCATCACTGAAATGATAAAAGCGACTCTCCTTGGAAACGGAGGGAGGCACCACATGTTAGTCGCTGCTTTTTACTTCGCTTCACTGATGTTGGTTCTTTAAAGACGCATTACGTAACTTTCTGACTGTAGAACTTCGTGTCCCGGACTTGTTCGATGACACGGTGACATTTATTGTGCATTTCTGAAGCTGCTGATACCCTGCAACGTCCTGAGGCTGAGAAACTACGCTATAGAACTTTTACATCCGGGACATTTTGCTTTACGGTACAATAATGAACTGGCTGTTTTGACCATGTTGCTGATTCCTCAAAAAAGAAAAAAAGATTAAATGAGAGAAAGGGAGAAAACAAGAGTCACTGTAAGATCATCTTCTGGCTGAAGAGAGCTAACAGGTCAGGTAGGATGCAACATGGATGCAGACTTACATAGCCCACTAAGAGGCAGAAAATGGCAAAAGTTGTGTAGTGTGTCTTTAAAGGGGATTTCACCCCCTCCCCAACTAAAGCCACCTAAAATATGTCACAGAATGTAACTGGAATATGTTTAATGTAGATTTGTGATGTGATGGGAACGATGTTTCATCCTTTGTATTAAACCAGTACAAATACCAGATAGGGAGTCTATCCACTTTCCTTTAAACCCCTTTTTAGGGCTTGATCCTTATTTTTCTGTTTGTTTCTTTCTACTCCTTCATCTGTCTCTCTCCTCTTGCTCTTCGTCACTGAAGGTTTAAAAAAATGCAATTAGTGGTTTGTGTCAGAGCAGTTTGTGGTAATTGCATTTTAAGCCTGAGGCTGACATTAAACGTGCTGCTTTATTACAGCCCTGTTACGTGCTGCTGTTTGTAATCTCCCCCATATCGATTATTCCACTAAGAAACAGAAGCAGATGCATCTGAATGCCGCTTGCTTGTGGGTGGGATTTTGTGCTTTTGGATATTTAGGCCAAACAGCATTTTTCAGCCCAAACAACACATTAGAAAGCATGAACTAATGTTGACTTGGACATTAAAAATAAAAAAAGTTCTGTCGCCAGTTTATGCTCTCAAACATTTGTTGTCCTTTATTTCACCCTCAGCCATTCATAAAATATTTACCACTGTCTCCTACACTGGGTACAAGGGCTCAAATGGTTCATGTTGGAAAACAACAACAGTAGATTGGAGATTCCTGAAAGTTACAGCTGCTGTCACACAAAAACTAACAATGTGCTTCACTTGTAATTCTGTTTTTATCTAATAGGCCTTGAATGAGTTATAAAAGCCTGATTAGTTCTGCTTAATTAAGCAGACTGAGGTAATACGCATCTGCTTTTTCTCAGTCCATCACTTGGCAAAATATCATTTGGAGGTATGAAGTAGGTCTTTAGGTCATCGTAAGATTTCCTCCCCGTGTGTAAAAGCTCACACACACACACACACACCTCGGAGCTGCTGCTGTCTGCTTCCCTTATCTGTCACCCCAGTTCACCAAAAGGAGACTGTTGTTTGGGTGCTGCTGTCTCCTCCGTCTGGCTTTTACCATCTCTGTCTGAGTGTGTTTGGGACACTTGTGTGTTTTTCAGAAGAGTTCCTTGGGTTTTAACGTTTGCTCACTCTACCCAGGTCATGTTCGTTGCTCTTCAGCCGCAAATGTTTGTTTTTGTGTTTGTTGGATAGTAGGAACATTTTGTCAGGTATTTAAAGACTGATTTGGTTTTCTGGTTAAAATTGGATTTAATGTTGGTGTGCTGGTTTAGATCTGATTAGGATTCGAACATGCACATCATCTACAGTAACTGAAGTACAGTAATCTGAAGAGACAATTTTACGCTAATGTTCACAAAGACCGCTTTGTTGTTGGTGTATTACTTGCTTGTGTTTGTAGGAGGTTACTCTAAGAGATAAATAAAGAAAAACGGATTGTAAATATTGTTCATATTTTTAGAATATCATCAGTAAACACAGAGACGAGGAGGTTAGTATCATAGATGGTATTTAAGGCTGTTAAATGAAGGTTGTCTGATATAAGTTGACTTTTGCTTCACAGCATCTCCTGGTTTCACCTCTGCTGCGTCTTGTACGTGTACCATATAAAAAAAAAAAAAAATGAAAAAAAACATCTTTTTGGGCTAACTCATCCCAGATTAGAGTGTGTGTGTGTGTGTGTGTGTGTGTGTGTGTGTGTGTGTGTGTGTGTGTGTGTGTGCGCTGCATAAGAAAACTGCAAGAAATATGATGAGGTAAAGTTTTGGCAGAATCATTCATTTACTTATTAACTCAATTTATCAGGTTGTGTATAACACTGATAAGTTTATTTTAAACCAACTGGTGCAGTTCGTGCCAAGCTCTTCTTATTTCTGCAGCAGAGTGGTCTGGCTGTGTGTAACCTGGTTAAATTACCATTAAACTCCTTTCATCAGAGACATCTAAAAGATTTATCTGAAAGAGCCGTTGCAGATACGTATAATGGCTTGTAAGGATGTTGGTTTTTTAGTAAAAAATATCTTTGAACTATCATTATTTGACTGTTACTCTAATGATAATCCCCAAGCACATTCACCTGCATGCTAACACAAGCAGACAAGAGACATGCACTTTTTGCATAACTTGTTTTGCTTTCGAAATATAATTAATTCAGCACAGAATGTGTCAGTATTGAAGAAATAGAGTTTGAATCAGTAGGAAATGTGCGCTGGATGCTTCACACTTAAATGCTATTTCAGTGCCTTAGCCAACGTACGGCACGCTAGCCTTACTGGACAGTTTTTATTTTTTTACCACACTGCAGCCAGAAAACAGTGCAATGATGGCAGCTCGGTGCATTTCCACCTTGTTGTGGGAGTAAAGGTTGTTAGATCCTCCATGAGAAGCGAGAACTTTCTTCTCGCTCTCAAGGGCGAAAAAACAAGTAAAACAATCTTTATTAGTCAGGTCCATTCATTCTCCACAAGAAGCTCTGTCTGCATATGGGAGGGATCCCTACTTGCTTTTATGTACAATAAACTCGGTTATTTCACATTTAAAGGGAAACTTTGTCCAGAGCAGGGGGGGTTGTGCTTGTGTCTGGGTCTGTGTGTTGTAAAGATGTTCTGACACAGTGCCTCTTCCCCTACTGAAGCTCTTATGTCTTTATTTAGAGAATTGAGACATTTTCCTTTAACTTTCCAGTCTGAAATTGTAATTAAATGACATGTTATTATGGACGTGTGTGTTTTGATGTTCTGCGCGCTCTGAACAGACAGGAGTCGGCTCTCCGTGAGGATTCCTGTTGGTGGCATGTAACACGATAATAACAGGATAACCTCCCCTGCCTCACGCTGACCCCAAGACCCATTTAGATTCCATATACACACACATCGGCATGCACACGGATGTGCCACAGCTAGAGTCGCACCAGTGCACAAACACACACAACAGGATCCATACATACTCATTTGCCTCCTTCCTATCAGTTGTGTTATCAACCTGGTTTTACTGGACTTTTTCCTCCTCCCAGCTGGCTCAGCTCATTCCCCCGAGACCACTTTGTGTTGTTTGTGTACAGACAGACAGTGTAATGTTTGTTGTTGTTTTTGTGAGCTGGTGTTAAACCAAACAGTGTGTGTTGTGTTACTAACTGTCATGTCAGCCATGCCAGAGCCCCGCTGGGCTTAATGGACTCTGCTTCCTTTCCCCAGCGCTCCGGCCTCACAGAGCTGCCACTGCTCATCACTGTGAAAAAGCAATGCGCACGTGTTGATACGCGCGCAGGCGTGTGTGAGGAAACGGCGTGTAGGTCAAGTTGAAGATCCGGCGCCGTCGCACTGAAAATGTCAGGCCGTTGCTCCAGTTAGCGCAGCTCTTGTCGGCGAGAGCCCGCTTGTTCTGCTCTGCTGACTCTGCTAATGAAAAAGGAAGTGATGGAAGTGTGTGTGCATGTGTGTGTGGAGCAGGGTGCAATTTCATTTAATTTCCCGGCATGAATATCAACATATAGATGGCTATTTGAATGAGGATGATGTATGAGGAAGATGGCTGTCTGCAGACTGAGTATGTTTTAATTTCATGCGGATATCGAACTGCTGAATTTAAATCTGGAGTTTTAGTGGAGAAAAACAAAAATAAGGTACAAAGACCATGTGCATTTATTTCAGTTTTAGTTGATGCTATATTCTGATTAGCTTCACATTAATTCCTAATAGCACAAACCCACTGCTTCAGCTTTTATCAGCTGGGTTCAAACACATCAGTCTTCCTATTTCCCCCTCATATTTTTCATTTTAATCATATTTAACCTCCGTTCTCTCAGCCTCTGAACACAACAGGATGCTGAGCTGAGAGAAGAGGGCTGCCCCAAAATTTCCATCATATCTGCTGTCAGTTGACTTCCCCATTCAGCCCAGTACCTCAGCCGCAGCCATGAGCTTCTCTCCTCTGTGGAAGTCATTATTGATTATGGGAGAATAATGGGGTTGAACAGCAAGCTTGTCTTGTTGTTAAACATACGTCAAACTATACTGATGGTTTATCGACCATATGTGATATTATTGACGTTGTTTCTTCGCTCTTAGCTGAGCAAAAAAGTTAATTGAACTGAGAAGAAAATGTACCATCGTCAGGTGGCGACAGACTTTCAGGAGTCCTGTTGTTCCTCATGATGGATGCCTGTTCCTGCAGGACTTTTCACCGCCCATCTCTGTCCTACAATATAAACTGAATTGACAATCGTCGTGTAAAAACAGCAAACCTTCAAGCATCTGTCATAGGTTTTTAGTAAAGACTGATTGGTTTCACACAGCAGCCGGTTGTGCAGGAAAAAGGTGTCGCACAGTGTCTGTTTGAATGCAAGACATGATGATTCCCTAAACGAACCCTGTAGTTTTTAATGCCTAACATAGATTTTAGCTTGGCAGGTGAGAGTGGTTCCACTCCCCATCCTGTCCTCCTCCAAATAAACAGTTTGCTGCCATTTTGATTAGACACAACAGCAGACATTTTGTCAAAATGCAACGTGAAAACAGATTTACTTTCAACCAGGAATTTAAGTAATTAAAATAGTTATTTTTGATGAGCCAAAACCAAAGAACCAGCGTCCCACCTTTTAATGAAATAAATGAAGCACATGGAAGGCTCTCTGCCATGCAGGTGTTAAATATTTGCACTGTGTTGAGACCAAGCGGCAACCTCCGGTGGTTAAAAGTGAAGCCGATGTGGAAGTGCGTAAAACTGCAGTTCCCCCTTCATCCACTAGGGGCTGCAAAAAGGAACAAATCCCCATAGACTCCCATGTTAAAAAGACCAACTTCACAGCAAAAACAAACATGTTTACAGCCTGGTACAAAAATCCATTTTCGGTTAATAGGTCAGGTTTGCCTTCATGACAACTGTGGGGGGAGGGAATTTTTTTCTAACTTGCCCATTTAAAAGTAATTTAATCTCGAAGTTCGGCATATTTAGGGGCGTGTCCTTTTGATTGACAGGTACTGATCTCCGGCTTCAAGTCAGAAGAACGTAGAACAACCACAGTTATTAGTTGATCAACAACGTGACTTAGCTTTAGCCCGCTTACCTCCGTTAACTGGTTAGCTCCTCTTATCTCGGGGTTAGCTCTTGGCTACAGAAAGCTCGGAGTTCGCTCAATGTCAACCATCCACCATGATGCTCACAGCCCCCCTCTCAGCTCCACCTCTTTACCCATATTTGTATTTTCCAAGTGAGACGACGCGCATGCCCCTGCCAAGATGGCGATGGTAGGAACCGCCCACCGAGCTTCAATTCAGCTCTTCAGAAACCTACGGGTGACGTCACGGAGACTACATCCATCTCTATACAGTGGTATGAAAAACTTTGGGCACCCCTGAAAATTAGCTGTATTTCCATTCATGAATCATTCAGTGTTTGGAGTAACAGCCTCATTTTAACTCGTCAAAAGATGAATGGACATAGTAATGGTTTAAATGTCAAACCAGGTTTATTGGGAAAACAAAAAATGTGAAATAGGCATCAAAACCAAATTACACAGGTGCAAAAATTTGGGCACCCCAATAGAAAAAAATAATCAATACTTTGTGGAGCCTCCTTTTGCCAAAATAACAGCTTGTAAACGTTTACTATAACTTCCAACAAGTTGCTGGATTCTGGATTGAGGTATTTTGGACCATTCCTCCTTACAAAACACCTCCAGTTCAGTCAGGTTTGATGGTCGTTGAGCATGGACAGCCCGCTTTAGATCATCCCACAGGTTTTAAATAATATTCAGGTCTGGGGACTGGGATGGCCATTCCAGAACATTGTACTTGCTCCTTTGCATAAACGCCTGAGTAGATTTTGAGCAATGCTTTGGGTCATTGTCTTGTTGAAATATCCAACCCCGACGCAACTTCAACATTGAGACTGATTGTTGGACATCTACTCAAGAATCTGCTGATACTGAGTTGAATCCATGCGACCCTCAACTTTAACAAGATTGCCAGTACTAGAAATGGCCACATGGCCCCACAACATGATCAATCCTCCTCCAAATTTTGCTGTGGGTAGCAAATGCTTTTCTTGAAATGCTGTGTTCTTTTCCTGCCACACATAACCCCGCTTTTTATGACCAAATAACTTAATTTTTGTTTCATCAGTCCAAAGCACCTTACTCCAAAATGAAGCAGGCTTCTCCAGATGTGTTTTGGCATACCTTAACCGGGCCCTTTTGTGGTGAGGATGCAGGAAAGGCTTCTTCCGCATCACTCTCCCATATAGCTTCTCCTTGTGCAAAGTGTGCTGAATAGTTGACCGATGCATAGTGACTCCATCTGCAGAAAGATGATGTTGTAGTTCTTTGGTGGAAATCTGGGGGTTGTCTTTGACCATTCTCACCATCTGTCGCTTTTGTTACTCTGATATTTTTGTTGGCCTGCCACTTCTAGCTTTAACAAGAAGTGTTTTTGTGGTCTTCCATTTCCGTACAATGTTTCTAACAGTGGAAACTGACAGTTGAAATCTTTGAGATATCTTTTTGTAGCCTTCTCCTAAACTATGATGTTCCACAATCTTTTGCTTCATGTCATTTGAGAGCTGTTTTGAGGCTCCCATGGTGGCACTCTTCAGAGAATGTTCAAAGAGAGATACAAGGTGCATTTAACCACCTTAAATACCATTTCCCTTGATTGGATGCACTTGCCTATGAGGTTCAAGGCTTGATGAGCTCACGAAGCCAATCTTGGGTTCCAATTAAGCACTGGTAGGACCTTTTATAGGCATTAAAATCAACAAGAAGGTCAAGGGTGCCCATATTTCTGCACATGTGTAATTATATGTTGATGCCTATTGCACATTTTCCGTTTGTACAATAAACCTGGTTTAACATTTGAATTGTTACTGTGTCCATCGGTCTTTTGATAAGTCAAACTGAAGTGGACAACCTTTAACACTGAATGATTTGTGGATAAGAATAAAGCAAATTTTCAGGGGTGCCCAAACTTTTTCATACCACTGCATACAGTCTATGGTTGAGACATAGAAATAAGGGTAAAAAAAAAAAAAAAAAAAGCTCTACTGTGTCATTACACTCAGGGTTTTTTAAGATAAACATTGGACATCTTACAATACAGACTGCTGATGTCAACTGCATGTTCATGGCTCAAACCACATCCACTTGATTTCTCATGAAAACATGCGCATGTCAATACTGCAGAGCTAGTAGCTGCTGGTTTTACTGTGAATCTGCAGCAAAGCTCCACTCAAGGCTGCAGATATCGATAATTTAGTGCACCACCTATGGAGCCCCTATATAAGCCTTGTTGACATGAATCTGTTTCCACGGCCACAGAACTCTCTGAAAACACCCACCATCTACCCCACATGAATGTTTATTATTCTGGGAAGAAATACAGTATAAACATTCTGCAGAGCGTGGTACTGGGTGTCCTAGTTATTACTGTCAATACCACCCATTTACCGCCAAGCCGGCTCTATTATTAGACTGCACTGGACTCTCATCAGGTATCTTCAAAGGTTGCAACATAAATCACTTTTGACTTTTTTTTTTTTTTTTTCCCCTCAACTCTGTGAAGTACTGCGTCCTGATCCGCAACAGTCTGGCATATGTTTAGCATCACAGAGGAAAGAAAATAATGGAAGTTTCCCTTGTTATGACATGTAAGCTTTTTCTTCTTTCAATTTTTCCAAATGAAAGAGTGACGTGAGGCAAGCAGGGTGGAGTCAATGCATTTTTCCTTTATGTTTCAAAGAACTCTGCTGTGTTGTGCTGTCAGGACATGGGTGTTGTGAATCATACTGGCCCTCCCGCCTTTTCACTTATTACCACTTGGCATGGCCTGTAGCTGACAAGGTTGCATATCTGTGACTTTACAGCCACACATACACTCAGGATGAGTCATCTGGTGAAAAATAAACTTTGTTCTGGGAGAAAAAAGTTGCAATGGTTACTTGAAAGCTAAAACTTGTGACAAAATTGGATTAAATCAGGTTTAGGTGTTATGAGGAAAGCATGGCTTCATGTGATGGTGCGTGATGGAAGTAATGTGTTCTTAGTGATGCATTCAGGTGAGCTGCCAGCTACACGGAGACATCAGACCAACTGGAGCCAATAAAATATAAAAGACTAAAAGATTCAGGTTTAAGACTGCTGGGATGGTTAAAAGTCTTCTCACAATCTGAAGAAATGTTTATCTCTATATGCACACAACATACACACACGCACACACACAAACTAAAATGACATTAAAGCATAATCAGATATTAGTATTTGCATAATTTAGGTTTACTTTAACAGGATTAAGATTACCATACTAAACACATCCACTCCTGGATTAATCTCATCCTTATAAAGTATGTGGTCAGAGTGTGTTGAAGTGTGTGTTTCTGAGTGTGTGCTGCATTTATCTGTTACATCAAGTTCAAGAGCTCGTCGATATGAGCTGCTAAAGTCTCCGGCTCTATTTAGTGACTCCTGTTTCTGGTCATTTCTGCTGATTTGTTTGGTTTGGGTTATTTCCTGTAATCAGCAGCCACGTTTAGGAAGCTCCCCGTCATTTCAGACAAACTGTGATTTTAGAGTAAATTACTGGGAGCTTTTTGACCTGGTTGAGTCATACAGAAATGAATAAACCATGGAAAGGATTTTTTTATTGGAATTTTGTAAAGATTATCATCGTTCTCAGAGGATGAACCTCAATGTGCCACCAGTTTATCAATCTGTGTGAAGTCCTGAGCAGTCGATTCGGCCACCCTCCGACTGATTAACATGTAATACGTAGCAGCTGTTGGATGGATTCCCATTAAAACTGCGTTAAGTTGAGCTCAGCTTTGCAAAAATCATCCAGACCGGATCACTGGTAATGTTACTTGTAGAATGGCCTTTCCACTGCTGCTACAGATGTGTAGCGATGCCTCCATGTGAGCTGCTGCTGTTATGTTTGTCGACTTCTGTCATAACTTTTCTGTCTAAACGGCATGTTTTGTGTTTTGACACATCATGTGCATAAAACTTCATAAAATAATTTGTCAGTCTATGTTTGTTTGGATTTATTCTCATTTTGTTTAGAATTTAGCTGTAATGGAATGTCAACAATATTCATGTTGACTTCTAAATTTTTGATGGAGACAGATCTCACATTCAGGTATAACAATGTCAACGTCAGCCATGTTTTTTTATGCCATCCAAACTGAACCATGAACATAAAATCTTACCTCAGCTATGTATTCTTTTAACTTTAACTGTTATCATTAGCAGCTGTGAACATGGGAAAGGAAAACTAATAGTGGAAGTATGAACAGATTTGAATAATCAGTCTCTATTTAGAAGGTCAGGAGTTAAAAGCTCTTTTTTTCCATTAAAAGACAAGATGATTAATTTCAAATTGCTTCCATTTAGTGTTTCCAAAAAAACTTGACTACAGTTTTTAAAATGAAAAAGCTCTTGTCTTTCAGCATCAGTGTCCCACCATGCTATGCATTGTATGAATTCCACAGAACCTGTATGAGTGGACCCAAAAACAGACTCTGGCTTTGGAGTCATGCAGGTGAAGGAAACCAATCTACTTTAATGCAACCAAACACAAACTCCTGCAGCCGCAAGAAGTCCTGAACATGCAAACTCAAAAGTCAGAACTAAAACTTGACTTGATTAAAATGTATTCAGTCAAACAAAAGCAGGGACTTGATGAAGGATAAACTGGACTAATTCAGTCTAGTTGTGATTTAACCCTTTATGTGTGTGTGTGTGTGTGTGTGTGTGTGTGGATGTGTGTCAAAGAGATGTACAGAATTTCTGAGACTTTGTGCTTTTCGTTATGATTAAATAAAACTCCTCAAAACCCTGTCATTGCATTGATGTAAACTTTTACACCATCCTGAATTTAGACATTTCCACGCCCATGTTGGACGTGACTGGGAACAAAAACAAGTTGTGTATGAAACTTAATATAAAAATATGCTATCTCACCAGAGTATCTCACCTCACGCTGTCCCGGTTCCACAATCTTCCATGCTTTTATTCTCATGTGGAGCTTCGTTTTCTAGACAAATCCCTGCCAGCTGTCACTTGGACAGATGCATAAAAGCAGGTAAATCAGAACATTTTCTACATGTTTTCTGCTCATTTCAGTCCAGATGTTCAGATGTAAATGTTGCTGATTTGCATATGAGCTGCTGAGGAGAACATGCTAATCTATTTCCACAGTTTTTCTTCTTCTTTTTTCTTCAGCTCTGCAGTTTGATTTAAGTTGACACTTCAGCAGCCCCACAAAGCCTTCTGGGAGTCGGGCTGATCCGACACTGGTCCACTAATTGGCCATCTTCATATTTAAAAAGGGAAACTTGATACAGTAAGAAGTGGGAGAGAATACAAAAAAGGCTGTCAATTTTTTCCTATGGATGTCTCCTTTTATAATATGATAGCTGGTGTAATAATTGGCAAGATCTTATACTTTAAATATGGCGTCAAACTCGTGATTGATGGGGCTCGGAAGTAAAGAAGAGATTACTGAAGTCATTTGGAAACATTGTCAAGGAGCTTTGGTTACATAAAGTATTCAGTTCTTATGAAACAAGATTAATCTCAAAGTGCTTTCATGTGATTTTTTATTTTGGTTATGAAAATGAATGTTTGACGCTTGTTGTAAGTGGATTCTGGATGTTGAGTGATTACACTCTACTCCCGACATTTTCACACATTTGCTCACCCGCTGGAAATCCGTTCTCCAGCATGACCACTCTGAGCTGGCAAATCAGATTAATTATTTAAACCTAACGTGAGATGAAATAGTTTGCCAAATGTGGCGTTTTGGTCTGAAGAGAAAGTAAGCCAAACAGAGGATCAGAGGAAAGGCAGGCTGGAGGAACGCACCGATGTGTGT
This sequence comes from Telmatherina bonti, assembly GCF_933228915.1. Lineage (NCBI taxonomy): Eukaryota > Metazoa > Chordata > Actinopteri > Atheriniformes > Telmatherinidae > Telmatherina > Telmatherina bonti. The sequence continues at coordinate 38,560,159 of NC_136619.1, read as the reverse complement.
TGAGCCTTTTCTCCACATATGTCATTCTGTTCTAAGCCACACCTGCTGCTATCCACGACTTAGCATAGAGGGAGAGAGGCAGTGGAGTGTGTTGTGTTGCAGGCTGTGCAGTCACAGGCTGAGCAGTCGCTGAAGCGAACGGTCGCTGCATCGCTGCTGCCTTTCCTTTTTCTTTTTTTCCACCTCTGTTTCTCCTCCCTTTTTCTTCTCTGCTTCATAAAGTGTGGTCTTTCCTCCTACCATGCTGAAGCGATGGTGTAATTAGCAGGACTCTGTGGGAGAGGAAAGGCTCTGCTCTCTGCAGGATCGTTCGGCCAATCGCTGATTCTCACTCAGAACTGGGAATAAACGGAAGGCAGCGCTCGGACCGCCACCAGGCAACTGGGAATTCCTGTGAATGGGAAGTGATTATTTTAGTCATTTTTCTTTCCAGTTAAGTTGTGGAACATTTCTATCTGGACGTATCTTAAGAGAAAATCTGGGACATTTTGCTGTTTTTCACATGAGATCCAGAGAGCGGGAAACAGGTGGGAATTGTGGGTTTTTAACCTCTGTGCTGCATGTTGGGGAGCTCAGCTCACCTCCCCGCTGAGATCCAAATGCTGACAAATTGCCTACTTGACTCAATCAGGTGGCTGATCAGGTGCAGTCGTGACGTGTGATCCTTCAATCTAGCAGCACCATCGAGTTTATAGAAAGAACCGGATCATAATTGAGTTTAAACAAGGAGCCTCGTTGACAGGTGGGAGGATTTCCATCTCTGTGACGGGGAGAGGGAGTGCACAGTCATTAGGCAGCTGGGGAGAAGATGCCAGCCATTCTGGTGGCCTCAAAGATGAAGTCAGGACTCCCCAAACCCAAGCCAGTGCACAGTGCCTTGCCCATTCCCCAGAACCCCAGCAGGCCATCAGCTCTAGCTCTGTCTCCGGCACCTCTCAAGACCCACATCCCTTCGCTGGACCAGCAGGTGTCCTCAAGACCCCCGAGAGGCAATGCAACGGAGTCGGAGGCTGGCGGAAACACTCAGGTCAGGATGCAAAAATGGTCACTTTCACACCCACCTGCTGCCTTGTTGTGGTTAGATCATCGAGCACGGTGCTCAGCACTTTTTATTTTGATTCCTTGCATGTTCGAACAAATTTCGATATTTGTGCTTTCAAACCACAATGTTCCAAGAGAAAATGTTGCTTTAAGAAAATGGAAACTTTCAGATATTTTTAGTTTTTAACAGATCGACCAACAGAAGCGCAGCATCATCATACTTTGACGGCTCAGTTTGGGCCAACAGAAACAACGAGCCAAATTCAGCGAGTTCCTGGAAGGAGACGAAGCAGGCTGCTCCTCTGCTGTCCAGGATGACAGCGCAGCACGATGTCAGGGTGGATGTTTTGCTGTGTTTGTAAAATATTGGCTGCTCTTAGCAACCCCATGCAAAGGGCTGCAAAGGCAAAAGGGATTGCTGTAGCACCATGTAAGGCAGCGAGGGGAAGGGAGCTGTCTCTGTGTGTTTGTCTGCATTAGCTGGCCAAGGAGAGCATGCTTGCCAGCTTGTCCAGTAAGCATGACTCTCAGAGTGACCAAGGCTTCCAGCACGCCGTAGTTTGGAGACAAATCTAGATCCAGTTTAAGGAAAAGATGCAAGAGGCCAGTGCCCTTGGTCCCAGCGCGGGGTCTTGCTGCTGGTGTCGTTTGTTTTGTGGCTAATCATGTTTTCTCACTGACCTACTTTCTATGACTTTCTCCCCCTCTTTTCTGTCCTCCTTTCTTTTCTTCCCTGTGGTGCTGATGAAGCGGCCGTGGCCGTCTTCACCCGCGGCAAAGTTAACCCATGACCTTCCTAACCAGTCGCAGTGACCTGAACATTGCAGTCATATGCTTGAATCCACCAAATCTGACTGCGTGAGTGTGTTACACAGCAGGAGTGTTTGTCGTTTGGCTGCATTGTCCTTATTTTTGCACTGCGTGCCGAGTTTCACCCAGAGACTCATTGAAGCGGAGAGAGAACTGAAGTGGAATGGCTGCTGAAGACTCCACATTCAGGTAGCCCCAGTGGAGCTTCTGCACAGACTGTGATGGTTCCTGAATGTGAACCCAATCTGCTGAGGACAACCTGTGGTTATTAGTCGTGGCCCCGCTGGAGATGCATCGGCTGCCTTGTATTTCACATGTAATCAACATAGCAAGAACTTTTTCAGCAGTCTGTTAACCCACATCAGTCCTATCGACATGTCTTCCAGTTTCAGGATCCAGCGATACGGTGGCTTGTTGAAAAGCTTTTAGCTGCTGTAACTTAAAGCAGTTGCTTTCTGTATGATATCATCAGCCTCATCTTCTCTACAGTGTTGCTTCGGGTCATTGACATTTGCGGCCACTTGTTTTATACATAATTATGCATAATCATCATACTTGCTTGCCTACTCCAACCAGTCGAGGCAGATGGCCGTCTTCCCTGAGCTGGTTCTGCTGGAGGTTTCGCCTTCCTGTTAAAATGGAGTTTTCCTTTCCACTGTCGCCTCATGCAGGATTGGATTGAAGTCAAGATTTGATGCAATCTGTAGGTTTTCCTTAACTAGGCTATTTATTATGAATTGGCTTGAATTGGTGCATCTGTAAAGGGTCCTGAGACGATGACATTGTCAAGTGGCGCTACAAATAAAGCTGAACTGAACTGAGTAGAGAATAATTCTCTTTAGGTTCTGAAACAGCATTTCATTTGGGTTTAAGCCTGAACTTTGACAAAACTTCCCTGCTTCTGCATGTTTGTCTTTATGCGACAGCATAATATTTCATGTTGACATTCACCTGAGGTTACATTTTACCAACTGTTTAAGACCTGAAATAGTTCTTTTTAATTGTGACGATAAATAAAGCGTCCAATTAAAAGTGGGTTAACATTCTTCCACATGGGATTTGCTGCCTTTATGACTCCTTCGATGTTGCCTAAATTTCAGCTTGTAGATGATTGCATTTCTCATTAGACCTTTCCTTAACCTCCTGACTAATCTGCACACACGCTGCGTTAGCCTTATTGAAATTCATCTCAGTGTGAATCTTACGTTTCCAGCAAACATCAGTTTTATTCATCAGTGCGAGAAAATGATCACAACCCTAGAGAAAAGCGTGTTTGTTACCTTTTAGTGTGGTGTCATCCCAGCATCAGCCGTTTACTGCAGTGTACACAATGTTTTCAACAAAAAATGGGTCAGGGTACATCTGGAGATATGAGAAAATATTCCTTCCTTTTTTTCGTACCTCCAGCTGGTGACGCCCTAAGTAGTGAATTGACTGGCTCATGCTTTGAATGTTCCACTGAATGATGGGAATCAGAGGGAATAAAGAAGTAAATATATCCAACTGTAAATAAAAGTGAGTGAATATTGTATTTAAAGGAGAAATATTTGTCCTTAGAGAGGTGGAGAGGCAGATTTTAGCCTCCACAGGAGCCACAAATAGAACAGAACTGTAAGGCAGTGAGTGGGTTAAAGTTTGAATATCTCAGCTAGGGAAACTTCTTTTTTTTTTTGTACGGTCCCTATCACTGCCAATCTTTATCTTCACTTTACCCTTATTGCCTCCTTAGATCGGGATCAGGCTGTTGGATAATCCATGACTGTACAAAACAAACAGAGCAAATCTTGAAAAAAGTTTTTAAAATGAAATATTTCCACTGAAATGCAGCGTATTCTGCTTTTATAGTAAGCTGCTGACAATTGTGGTCGTTTGGTCATATTTTTGGGGGGAATGTAGGAAGCCAGCTGGCAGAAGCAGCGAGGCGCGATAAGGTGTGTTTAACCCAAACTGCAAACACATGATAAAGTGAACATAACACTGTTAAGTACTGACAGGCAGGTCAGTGTTTATCTGAGGGATTAATGAGGCTGTGATGGAGAGTAGCCGCGGCTCACGCGTCCAGCTGGTTGGCCCAGTTGGCTCGAAACACACAAACATGTTGCGTACACCTGTAACAAAGAGTTAATCCATAACACAGCAGGAGGCAGAGGAACTCAGCCAGGGTGCGTTTACAGACTGTGTGTGTGTTTCTAATTCTGATGTAAAGGTGATAATCTGTAAATGTGTGAAAGATATTTGAAGCTGCTGGCCAGCATATGTGTGTGTGTGTGTGTGTGTGTGTGTGTGTGTGTGTGTGTGTGTGTGTGTGTTTGTTTATGTGTTTCTGATTGTGACTGTACATTACTATAAAGCCCTTTTGACCTTTAACCCTTTGCAGTCCCTTCTTGAGAGCTTCACGTTGCACAGATACGCTGCTGCCCTCTAGTGGTCAATATTTATTTTGCACCTCTTTTCATTCATAAACCTGAGCATGGTGTGTGTGTGTGTGTGTTTGTTTATGTGTTTCTGATTGTGACTGTACATTACTATAAAGCCCTTTTGACCTTTAACCCTTTGCAGTCCCTTCTTGAGAGCTTCACCTTGCACAGATACGCTGCTGCCCTCTAGTGGTCAAGATTTATTTTGCACCTCTTTTCATTCATAAACGTGAGCATGGTGTGTGTGTGTGTGTGTGTGTGTGTGTGTGTGTGTGTGTGTGTGTGTGTGTGTGTGTGTGTGTGTGTGTGTGTGTGTGTGTGTGTTTGTGCACACAAGTCATGCGAGGTCACAGTCTATGCATGATTAATTATTAGCAAATCCATGTACTTTTGCTCTCTCCTTCACCTCTTTGTATTCCAAATTCTTCTCCTGCCATCTCAGTGTTTTTTACAACAGGTCAATGCCAGAAAAATACATTCTGATGTTTATGGAACGTATTCAGACCTTTCTTATTTATGCAAAGCACACATACATATAAACACTATTACAGAGTCACAAGCTCTCACATGAGCACACTGCCACAGAGAGAGATTTGTCTGTCTGCCAGGGTGATAAGGAACTCCTATCTTAATAAGCATCTTTGAAGATAAAGGCTTGAAGCAGACTCGGTATAAAGCCAGGCTTCATTAGACCCATTGTGAAAAGGCATCACAGTGTGTGAGCTGAATGTCAGTCTCAGTAGTCAGACTGGTGAGAGGGCTAGCAGCTCCCTTAGCTAATATTTACTGAGATCATCCTGTGTTAAATAAAGCAGGAACTGGCATTGATTAGACCGACCCCCCAACCAGCGATAAAGAGCTTAGTGTGGATATTAAATCATCTCTAAGATTGAATCATCAGAGTTTCATTAATTCTTCCATCCTTGAAGAAGAGTAATTGCCTGTGATTATAATGTTCCTCATTTGAATTATTCAAATTGAGTATAATTTCATTTACTGGTATTTGTTTCGACTGGATTTACTTTCCCAGATATGAGTGAGCCAGGTTGATTATTATTAATTCAAAGCTAATTACATGAAACGTGGAAAAGTGTTGATTCATTGCAATGGAAAAGCTGCACTTTGACTCAGACTTTGAAGTTTTATTTTAAACCAATAAGAAGAAAAATTAGGAAAGACATTATATCTCAAGTAAAGTCTGTGTTTGACCTCTCAGATGTGGAAGGATAGCTGAGGCTGAGACCAATTCCATTAGTTTCATTTCCTGAAACAATTGTGATGTGTAGATTAACTAGAAATCCATTTTACTGTATAATTGATTAAATGTATTTGTTAAATACAAACTGTTTACTGACCTCATCATCACCCAGTTTTCGTTGTTGGGTCAATAGTACAAGTAATTATAGGAAATCATCTTGGGTTATGGCAACCTATTTTGGTAGACAGTTAATAATAAATAATGTGATGCTACAAAAGCAAAATTCCAGTGACTGTCAGTACATTCTTAAATAAAACGAACTGTGGTTACATCTAACTGGACACAAACCAGTATATGTGACGGGAGGGGTATATGTGATGGAACAGACTTTACATGAACATTTTTCAATACATTCTCCTGTTTCTATGGCAGATTATTTTACATGTAAGAACAGTTATCTTAACTTAAGTTACATGACAGGTGATTTTCTGAATTGATCAATTCTGGATGTTTAGTCTTTAGCTCAGCACCAGTCTGGAAAACACCTAAGTAACGTCTTGAAGTGCTACCTTTTAGTCCCATTTTTAAATGTGTTTTACTGATTAAATAAACAGAAAACTGTCTGAATGAGAGCAGCTTAAAGGAATTCACTTGTCCTTTTCTGGTTTTACAGAATATGAAGCTTTGGCAAATGCGCATTAAACTTTGCTCTGTTTAAGTCTGATTGAGGGTTATACTTGCAGGAGTTAATTGAGCTGTAATTGCAATCTGTGTGTGTGTGTGTGTTTTGCAGCTTTGGAAGGTTAGATTTTATACAATTCCAGTTGGACTATGTTTACATAGATTTTAAAGTCCAGTTTTTGTTGAAGCAACTCTTTTTTTTTTTTTTAAATGTGATGTAAACTTACTGGCCACTAAGATAGCATATTTAGCTGTGTATTTATACCTGGAATCATGTTTGCATACTTCTCTTTGTTAGTTCTGATACAAAGGTGCATTTTTATGAAATGTCATACTATTAAATATGCATGATGGACACATTTGAAAAGATCAATAATGATTTAAAGACCAAATGCAATCATTTGAAATGGAAGCAGAGAAGGTTTTAATGGTCAAAAACTAATTTGTTAAACTTTTTTTTTATATCAAAGTTGTATGAAATAAATATAAAGCATATACAAATAGATAGATAGTATTTTTAGGTGCCTTTCAAGTTATTTTCAGGTTATAATGTTCAGGAATCAAATTATCATAAGACAACAAGAAAAACAATTTAATTAAATTTTAGCAGAAAATATTTTATATTTCTCCCTGCAGTATGTAAATGTCAGTGTTTGACCCCTTGAAAAGATCTCTATGGTGTCTGGGGTCTCTCCCCTCCTCCCAGTATCCGGCAGTAATGACTTTTTTATGGCTTTTACATCCAGCACGAGTCTCCTGGAGACCCGAGCAGGTGAGAGTGAAAGGCAAATCACCAGCATGCTGCATTGGATTGCTAATGTCTTCCTGCCTGTCCAGAGCTGGGCAGATTGGTGGGGGGTTCTGGTGTCTATATTGCCTTTTTATTACCATGACAAAGAACCACTCTGACATATGTCTCTTTGGGAGGTGCTGCAAGTTAAAGCCAGATTTAATGGATGTTTTATTGGCTCATCGTTGGGGAGATCTTTGTAGAACCAGCTTTTAATAGACTTCAACGTTCAGACAAGGAGCTCAGAAACGGGAGCAAGCTTTGTTTGGACTTAGGAGTTATCCTCATGGACATACTGTTCTTTACAAACCCTTTCATTTCATAGCTTTACATGTCACTGTTTTGTAAAAAAAAACCTGAAATGCAAATGAAGTAGAAATCAAGGCAGCGCTCTTTAGATGCTGACAGCTGACACTTTTAAGATAAGAGCTTTTTCACCCAGTAGCGAGTTACTATCAGTGCTAAGCAGGAGGAAGCCTGTGTTGCTGTTGATAAGAGCAGCCACACACCTGTGTGTCCTCTCACGGAGAAGACGGAGGTGGTTGTCCTGCATATTCGTGAGGCTGATCTGCGACAACCTGGCGGATGCGATACCAACGGCAGCCTCAGGTGCGGACAAACTGCTGTCAGATGGCGAGATAGCAGCCAGCCTGAAGGCTGTGCCCTCAATGTCAGGAGGCAGCTTCTTCCGCACACACACAGCGATGAAGAGTGTCCTGCAGGATTTATATTCATGAAACAGAATAATACAAAATACATGTTTGTTTTTTCTTTTTTGAGAAAAAAATCAGTTTGAATTGTATGTGAAATAATTTTAGCAAACATGAAGCTGTCATCAGTGCTGGTATTTTATGCTAGGCTGTTAAATGCTGTTAATTGGCTATTAAATACAATTTGGGGAAAAACTGAAATATTAGAAAATGTGCATTTGGTTCATTTTCATCTTGCATTAAAGCAAATAAAATCTGATGACAGTTGCAGATTACTCTAATAAACAATGGAAAGGGTGGAGCTATATTAACACTTGGTATTAACATTAAATATTAAGTATGCAGTATATGCAAATATCTCCAGAGTTTCATACGGACCACACACTGGTCTGATGCGTCTTCACACAAGCAGTAGATTTTCAGCCAATGTGTTTTATTGTTTGTATCAGTTTTCATAACAGCAATGAAGGGTGTAACAAGGGGTCCACATGGGCAGCGTGTCTCCAGTGTGTGTTCTTTTTTCATGTTTCTGCACAAACCGGCCCAGCAGGAAAACAACAGCTTCACTTTGTGTTTCTACTCAGCTGAGAGCCATTAACACTGAGCTCTGTCACATCTATAAAACTCTATAAACTCCGCTGTTATGTTACATGTGCTGATGAAAACTATGCCTGAGTACCATAAGTAGCAATATGTGAAAATGTCTTGGTGAATCCATAGTTGCAGCATTCAGAATTCAGTATAAACAGTTGGAAATCTGCACTTCACGTCCTGTTTGTGGTCTTGTAAGATGTAGGGTCTGTGTGTAGGAAACACTACTTCCAAGTCTGAGGTCATGGTCCTCAAATGGAAAAGGATCGATTTCCTTCTCTTGGTGGGGAGTGAAATGTTGCTTCAGTGTTGGGTGGATTACTTCATGTGGTGAAAAGAAAGCTGAGCATGAAAGCGAAGCTGATCTCCACATGGAGCTGATCCTGTTTAGGTGGTTTGGGCCTCTGGTCAGGATGCCCTTCTGATGCTTCCCTCAGGTTATGAATCTGGCATGTCCCACCTGCAGCAGCACTCTATCTCTGGCTGGTGTGGGGAAGCCCAATGAGTTCCTCAGGAAAAGCTGGAAGACTTGACTGGCAGAAGGAGTTCCAGTACCTGGTCTTGGATAAATAACCGAAGACGGATGGATGAATGGAATGAAGTGACATTTGATCACCCGTGGTCAATAAAGACTCATTTTCTGCCCGGGACATCTTCACAAAAAGGGACTTGTTAATCTTAAGGGAATTGTTATAAATAAGTGAAATAAAAAATAGATGTTTTAACATGGCAACACCAGATTGACCCATTCGGAGCCAATCACTTGTCATTTCGCCAAATATTTACCTTATTTCTTGTCACTTAAAACTGACCCTGCACAAAAAATGCTCATTGTTTGTGTTGCATGTCAAAACATATTCAGAAAAGAATTTAAATTCTGTCCTTTTTGGAAAGAGGCAAAAACATTCAGTTAAATTATTTTGAAAATTTCCAACCATGAAAACAAATGAAACCATGTTTCTTTAACAATTTAGATTACAATAAAAATAGATAGAAATAGCTAAACTAGGGTGCATTTTTGTGGGACATATGTGATCATATGGCAGTTGGCTCCATTTGAAATGACCTCATCTCCTCCTAATGTGTCTCGATCAGATTCCACTTCCTGCGCGGTAGTCCCCTCTCCTTCCTGTGTGAGGTCATGGCTGAGCACATAACCATATTAATTAAGACCGGGCATCTGCTTCTCCTGAGTCAACATCCTTCCATTGATCTCCTTCCAAGGTGCCCTCCTCACTTTGGTTTCTCTCCTTCTCTGCTTTCCTTGTGTCGATTGTCACATGGAACCCATTGGTGCACACAAATGGAGCATTGTGAGCGGCGCCCCCTGAGGAGTCCAACCTGCAGAGGCAGTTAGACTAACACAATCAGCGTCATCTCTGTCTGCAAGATGGAGCCGGGATAGAAAAAAAAAAAGGTAGAGGTCAAAAAGGCTGAAATCCCCCTCCCTGGAGGATCAAGCCCAAGGTTAAATGGGACCAGGATGCTGTTTGGATAACTGTATGACCTTTTTCTAGCCACTGTGGAGCCATTGACATTTGTCAAGAAAATTTTGGTGCAACACACAAGAATATAATGAAATGAATTCACTGTTTTTCACTTAATAAATAAGAAGATGGTGGTGATGGTGGACCGTAGCTTTCATTAAAAGGAAGTTTATTCTTCTGGATAGAAGAAGTAACACATTAGATATTAATTTCTTTTAAAAATGCATAATAAAAGATATTAATGCATATAATTTGTAACAGATCCACGTTGTGTTTGTGGGTGACAAGCTAGCTCAGTACTTGACGAAAATGTGTTGTTACGGAACTCACAAAAACAATAGTACTGGGTTTCCCCAGGGCTCTTCATTTATTACACTCATCAACCTTATAAAACCCGGTTGGACGGCTGCCGCCTCCTCATACATGAACTAAACAAAAGCTACCAGCATGTCACAGTGAGATCAGGAACTAAAAATTGAGCAGACTGCTCCTAAAATGTCCATCCTTCCTTTGCAAGGTCACATCCCAATCTGTAGGGTGCTGTCTGATGACATCACTACTAGTGGACAGCCAAAGTGTTTTTAATGGGCCATTCAACAACTAGAGCAGACATCTTTCAACTGGGAAGTTGGGAGATTGATTCCAGGCTTCCACTGACACTGAAACCCAAGTTGCCCCCCCGATGCGCCAATGTAAGTCGCTTTGGATGAAAGCGTCTGCTCAATGACTATAGAACTTCTACAAGCTGCACTATATGAGCGAAGAAAAGGTTTTGGTCTTCATTGAGAAGTTCAAAAAACAGTTTTTCAATTCTTTCACAATTTGACCCTTATGCGAAGATTCAGGTTTTTTCCCATCAGTTCTGACAGTTTTCCTTCTGCTGAGTCGCATCAGCTGATGCCGACAACCACACACATTTCTATTTAGTTTATTTTCCTTATTTATTCTGTATGTTTTTGTATTTTTAATTCCCTAAAGGGAACCAGGAAACATTTGACATTTGGAGAAATCAGATTATTAGGCAGGTATCAACAAAACAAAAAAAAAATCCAAGAACATTTTGTTGAAATTCCTCTGTTCAGATTAGTTTTTATTTACCGTATCCACGCTATCCCTCCATCCTACCTTGTACTGAAGGGTTTCGTACCCCATTTGTAAAGCAAACCACCATAGTTTGTATTTAAATCTTTAGTCTGAGCTCCAAGCTGCTGAGGTCGGCCTGATTTCCAGCTGTGCTCTGAGGTGGATGTGATTGTTGAGTATAAATAGGCATGACAACAGCTATGAAAGATTGCTTGGCTTTCTGTCAACAGTGTCTGCTTGTGAAAAGATGACAGAGTAGATTTTCACATCACCTCTTCCAGCTCTCTTCTCCTGCTGCTTTGCAGAGTTTATCAAGCTGTTTTATTCCTCCCATTTCAACCTGGATGGAATCGCATAAAGTGTGCAGAAGTGCACAGATTATCACTGTCCATGCTCGTTGTTTAGTGCATCTAAGCTTCTCTGGTAACTTCTGAATACTAAAACTGTTGGACTTTTTCAATTTCTTCTTTGTTTTGGAAGATCTTGGGCCTTCTATTAGTCTGCTTCAACTATAAGACTTTTTCCCATTTATTTCCAGGATATGTCTGATTCCCACCATTCTGAGTTGAATCTGTGCAACGCTGTTCAACAGAACTTAAACTTTTAACTCAGGTTGGAGAAGGCAAGCAAGACTTTGCTTTAGCATACTGACAGATCAGAAAACTAGCAACGAGCTGACACCATACTGCCAGTAACTTCACTCATCGCTCTAATTAATCTGTTAGCCTTTACTTTGGTAAACCAGACTCCTCATCTGAGTCTGACTCCAACATGTACAGCAATCAAGCTGAATTCATGGTTTCCATAAGCAGATTCAGGCACAGCTAACATAACAGGTCTCCTGTCTCTATATAGGCACTTTTCTTTAGTGGTAAATGGGTCCAGAATTTCTCAGCAGTATTGAAGAAAGAAACAATAAGTTTTCAGCATGTTTTTGATACATAATATTTTTGCATTTTACCTTTGAGGTTTTTTTTATATAGTTTATGTCAGTTTTAGCACAAGACTTCTGCTTACTAAAACATGTATCATGGGGAAGGTTTGGGGATGAAAGGTTTTTTATTCTGATTTATTTTGGGATGATACATTTTAATAGTACAATTACCTCCAAGTAGTGATACAGTGCAGCTTTTTGTACACTGAAAATAGGCTAAGTTTTGATTTTTTAATTAGTAACTCTCTCTGAGGTTGCCTCAATATAAAGCATCACTTTCGGATTAATAAATCTAAACATTTAATGCTAATTTTGTACATATAAGATAATATAACTGATGTAAAATGTCAGCGTTGACAATGTTGCAGTAAATAGAAAATTCTGTGCACGTGTCAGATCTTGACCTTGCATGAACTGTATTGCAAATCATCGAGAAGACTGTAGGAAGTTAGATAATGGGGGCAGTCATTATGTCCACAGTGGACCTCCTTTCCAGTTGCTTTTGTCTGCAACTTTCTGCCCCCAGCAAGTCCATATGTCTCTAAACACCCCTTTACTCTCACCCAAGCAGAGAAGCAAGCCAGCAGGTCTGTCTCACACCCTCCCCATCATCATCCAGGTCATCCTCCCCAGCTTTGAGAGCTCAGAGGTGGGGGGGGGTCCACCAAAACAAAACCCCCTCCGCAGTGGGGTTATCCCCTCATTGTCCCTGATGGACTGTGGTTTCTCTGGAACTGTGAAAGGAACCATACTCACCCCATTCACTGTGGCTTCGCTTAATGAGCTTGTTGAAGGCCTGCACTAAAACTGTTAAACACAAGCACTAAACGCTGACATCTTCCTGCTTGTAGAGCCAGAATGGCATTAAATCAATGCTGGTTGGGAGCAGTGTCTGAATGACGATCCACTGGGCCGCTATGCTGGGTAGACTTGTCTGTTTTTGTGTTTGTTCAGACTCTCTTTACATACAATGTAGCAGATACTGGCAGTGTGCAGCATTAGATGACTGTTTAAGACCGGGTTAAAGTTGTGATGGAAATGCCCTTTATTCTCCCCTTTATTGGAGTGGCTTGAGTCTTTGAATGGTTCTGTTGTTGGTGAAAGTTCTCCATAAGTATTGGCTGGATTACAACCAAATTTCTTTTCTATTCTATTCTATTCTATTCTATTCTATTCTATTCTATTCTATTCTGTTGTCACTTTTCTCCAAAGCCACTTACATCTAAGAGTGACAACAACACAAGCAAGAAATCAAACATTGGAGGACATCATAGATAAGTGCTGTGAGTCCAATTGGATTCCAGTGTTGCCATGTAGTGCTGGAGGACTTTTTTTTTTTTTTTAAAACAAACATTTAAAAAAAAACAAAAAAAACAAGCGACAACCCCCGGTAGTTGATAGTGAAGTCCATGTGGAAGTGCCAAAACTGCAGTTCTCTCCTCATCCACTAGGGGCTCTAAAAACAGCAAATCTCCATAGATTTCCATGTTAAAAAAGACCAACTTCACAGCATAAATAAACATATTTACAGCCTGGTACAAAAAAAACACTTTAGGTTTAATAGGTCAGGTTTACCTTCATTACAACTGTGGAGGAGTGATTATTTCTTTTTATTTAGAGGCATGTTCTTTTGATTGACAAGTACCAAATATTCTGCTTCAAGATGGAAGAAAGTAGGACAACCTCAGTTTTTAACTGGTTAACAGTGTGACTTAGCTTTAACCCGCCTTCCTCCGTTAGCTGGTTTGCTCCTGTTTGCTCTGGGTTAGCTCAGAGAGCTCTTAGCCACAGCCACCTCGGAGTTTTCTAGATGTGAATCATCTACCCGCATGCTCTCAGCCCCCCTCTCAACTCTATCTCTTTGCACATTTTTGTGTTTTTCGGGGGAGATGACACCTGTACCGCTGCTATGATGGTGATGGTAAGACCCGCCCAATGAGCTTCATTTCAGCTGTTCAGAAACCTATGGGTGACATCACAGAGGCTCCGTCCATCGTTTTGTATGCCATCTATAGTCGAAATACAAAGAACAGTTGATCCCACAACATTGTTTTGGGCGCTCATTCAGTGCTGAATTGTCACAAAGAACTAGACAATGGATGAAAAGAAGAGTTACACTAAGTGCGGAAATGCTCTGAGAATAGCTGAGTCTTTATCTTAGTCTTGAAAGTAGATAAGGACTCTGATTGGACAGAGTTTGGTAGGTCGTTCCACGAACAACAGAGGATAAGAGTCTGGCTACAGATTTAGCCCCATGTCGTGGTGGTAACGCTAGGTGTCTTTCACTGGTAGAGCGTAACTGTCGAGAAGGAGTGTAGCTCTGGATTATGGAGTGGTGGTAGAACGGAGCCGTTGGAGTTATTGTTTTGTAAGCCAGAAGCAAGGCTTTAAATTTGGTCTGTGCTGAAACTGGAAATTTGGTGCACACATGTACTGTACCCAAGGCCTTTAAACTGTTGGATGATCCAGAAGATACCCGTAGATATCAGCATTTCTTTATCTAATAAAAATGATAAATTTTGGTTGTTAGAACAATGTTCTTTCTTTCACTTACAGATATTTATCAGTTGAATCTATGTAAGTCTTGTCACACAACCGGTATACACCGTGTCACGGTGTTGATGTTGCTGCAGTCTGCATTTTAAATTTTAAGACAAAAAATTATATAACCATGTACTTTGCAGACTGTTAAAGGGCTGTTTACATTGCAGCTGTCACAATGTCAGGTTTTCACCACATTAAACCATTTATTATAACAAAATAAAAATCAATTGAAAAATATTTTGTCAATAAACTACTTTACATTTTATTTAATGGTTTTTCCTCTTCCTTTTTAAAGGAAATTGTGTGATCATTAAAATAGGTTATAAACATCTTTTAACATTTAGACTTTTATCAGCAGAGATCAAATCCCAGTAATATGATGTAATTATTATGAACATTATGAACATTGCTTGAGATTATGATAATCATTAAATTACTGGGTGGTGAACATACATACTTTCCTCTATTTTTTGAATGTCCAGCACATAACAGAATAAAGAAGAAGTGCAAAACAGACTGAAAGAATATCAAAGCACATCAGATGCTGCAATGCCACTTTTACTTTAATTTTAATCTTTTTGTAACGTTAAAAACCATCAGTGCAAAGCTTGATCTGCAGTGGACAAAATACTTGTGCTTGGTTCTAATATGAATGAATGAAATGAATGAATGAAAAATACCTTATTAATGCCCAAAGGGAAATTCAATATTGTAGTAGATAATAATTAATTTGAGGAGGTCGGATGCTGATGACTGCTGGCAGGAATGATCTTCTGTATCTTTCAGTCTTACGGCTATATCTACCTACTTATACATCTGTTTTAATATAGAGCATCACTGAGCTGAAGTAAATGTAGCTAAAACTCCTTTCAGGACTTTTAATGAGAGAAGTTTATGATTAAACAGTCTGTAAGGAGATCCATGTGTCTTGGATCCAACACCTAGTGGTCATGAGTGGTATTACACTTAAAGGCATTTCCACACTGGCTAATTCATCCATCTTATTATATAATCTGTGACATTAACTTAGCATGGGTGTACCTGGGGACTCCACCACACAATGTGCAGCCATTGCCAAATTATTTTTACTGACTTTTAAAGAGTTACTCTCCTGTTGAGTGTGTAATTAGTATAACTTCTCACTAACTACAAATCAACTTTTAGATGCAATGCAAAAGACAGGCAGTAATAGCAAAATATAAGGATCTTTTTTGTCATTTTGGTCTGAACAAACAGACATGAACGCATTATTTACAATTTATTGCATACATAACTTTAAGCTGCATCTGTGTTATGTTATAGCTTTTGACAGCTGAAAGTAATACAAACATTTAAGTTAAATTATCAAAGGTCGTTACTTTACACGGTCTACATGACCTCTATACTATTGTTTTTTCATAGAGCTTAAAGTGTTTTGGTTCAGCCTGCTGGAAGTGATCAGGCATCCCCCTACTGTGGGAACACTCTGTAAATCTTGGGCCTTTCCCAAAATTCAAATTCAGCTTGTAATTTGTGGTCAGCAGTGGGGTGTGTGTGCGCAGGGGGTTGGAACCCGCTCAAACAGAGGGCATCCTGTACTGTGGAATCTCTCTCACACACACATAAATACTTAGGTTATGAACCCTCTGTACGTAGGAGCATAAATACTGAAAAGCAGCTGCTGCAGTGTGCCTTGAGTGACGGCTGATCAGAGAGCGGGCTCCTCCATCTGCGTTTGAGGAAAATAAAACTTGGCTTGTTTTGACAGTGAGAAGCTGGTTAAAGAAATAATAATGGAGAAGAGGTGGTTAGTGTTGGGTTTTGAATGGTTGGGCCTCTATGAACCACACTTCCCACAGTTTAGTCTCCATATATTGCTATCAGGACTTCAGTGATCGTTCTTCTTTTTTTTTTCTTTACTTTTTTTGTCATGGGTGGTATGGATTGTCGGGGGAGGGGTAGAAAAAGGGTTAAGAGGTCTATCCTTTTCTTATTCTGTCTCCTCCCCATATGACCAATGGTCCATTGAAGAGCAATAGCACAATGTGTTGCTGTGGGTAAGGAGGGAGGGGGTCCAAGCCTCCTCCTGGTCTCAGTGCATTTGGTTTGGCTGCCTCTCAGAGCAGCAGCAGAGGCTGCGGAGCTCCTCTTGCCTTTCACCTCCTGCATTTATTTTTCCTCCTCTCTGTCCCAGAGAGGGTGGAGAGAAGCTGGAAGGACTGAACTGCCCCCCCTCCCCTTCGCCAGGCAAACAGAAACCTGCTGGGGCTGGAACAAGCAGCATTTTTACATCGCTCTGGATCTTCATGCTGCATCATTCAAGACCTTGTTCTCCAGCCTGCGACCTCTGCTCGGATTGATTTTCTTCTTTGTGGACTTTTTCGTTCTGGTGCAGCTCTGTTGGGTCCAGTTGGCTGTTGACCTGAAACTAATGTCTCATGTGTGGGCTGAGTGGGGCCACCAGCAGTCCTCCTAAATGTGAGGCAGGTGTGTCAAAGGAAGGAAGCTGCAGGAAGCAACATGAGTTTGATGTTGTGCCGCTGGGAGCAGAACAACTTCAGCATGAAACTGGTAGGTTGAACGCTGTCGGGTCATCACAAAGGTCAAGCAGCAGGTCTGTTTTGGAGTTTTTTTTGTTGAAAAAGCTGCGTAAAATCAAAGCCCTGCAGGCCTGTCTCTGTTGACAGCCCCTCCATCAATGCATTTTACACATCCTTTAACTTTTCTTCTTTTTTTTCCTCAAACCTCAGTCAGCATCTGATGGTTTTTTTTTTTTCCCCCTTGATTGTGTCTTTATGTATCAGTTTTAAAAATATAACTATCAGAGAAAACTGATCCATCCTGTTTTTTCTTCTTTACTTGATGGTGCCTTCACTTGGCCGTCTGCATGGAAAGTTAAAGCAGGCTTGGTAGGGACTTTACTTGGAGTTTTGCAACACATCACTGTGTGTTTATTTCCCTACCTCATGAAAAAGGGAAGCATTTTACTCTCTTTTACTACCTACTGTTTGGTGTGATATGTCAAAGAGGTGGTAAATATTCAACAAGATCTGGGACACTGAGATAAAATACAGAGCCGGTCAGGTGCAGGTGGGCTATGTGGTGGAAGCAAATGTGAAAAAAGACTCTTTATGAAGCTGATGTGACTGATACAAATAGGAAGCAGCAGATTTAATAAAGTAATTTAGTATAATGAGCACCCTGTTGAGTTTACGCGTAACACAAACGGTTGGAAAACACTCTTTCTTTCCTTCAGTCTCTTTCTTTCCCCCTTTCTTTCCTTCAGTCTCTCTTTCTTTTAGCCTCGGTCCTTATCTGCATCTCCTATGAGCCCAGAGAGGAAGGGGAGATGGAAGAAGAGGTTATTACCAGAGCCTAGAGATGAGCTGATAAGAAGGCTAGTTTAATTACACGCCACTAACGTCCACACAGCATGACTGACAGGAGGCCAGTGGCCCACAGGGGCAGTGTGTTTTTATTTGTGTATAAATGACAAGAAGAGAGTGAGACTGACAAAGGATTGCAGGGTAGAATATGTGCACACACTTAGAGAAATTAAAATGACCTTCCTTTTTTATTATGAAGTGTGATCGATGTCCATAATCCTCTCTGTTCATATTCAAGTCCATTGATTTTATTTGATTGCCATAGTTCCACC
Organism: Telmatherina bonti; assembly: GCF_933228915.1. Lineage (NCBI taxonomy): Eukaryota > Metazoa > Chordata > Actinopteri > Atheriniformes > Telmatherinidae > Telmatherina > Telmatherina bonti. The sequence continues at coordinate 38,542,236 of NC_136619.1, read as the reverse complement.
GTAAATGCTCGACCTATTGATGTGTGAAGGAAAATGTTTAATTTATGTGTAAAATGTTGGTCAAAGACCTGTCAGACTACGCACAGCAAATGAAAGAATGAGTGCAGCTATACTTGTGCTGTTAAGACATTTAATAGTTGTGTGTGCGCACATGTCTGTCTGTCTCTCTCTGTGTGTGTGTGTCCACACACAGAAGCCACAGCATCTGTTAAGCTACGTATTTGCTTTACTGTTCTTCTTGTACATTGCTTTTTATCCAAACAAATGATGAAGTTACTTTAATTGTCTGATTTTTATAAAGCTTTAGCAAGGCGATGTCTAAATGTAGCTTCCTGATCAGAATTTTCCCTGTTTATGACATTCACCTTTCACCACATTTATTGCACAGAAACAAGCATCTAAGGACTTCTGAAATGGATTCTTCAGATAAAGTCCCTGACCTGGTTTCAGCCTGTAAGCCCTTTATCACCGTGTGTCAGTCTTGATGGGCAGTAAAATGCAATCACCTCTTTACAATCAGCTGAAATAAAGGAAGAACGTGTTTAACCTTTTACAATTATTTATCCAAAGGTTTTTCTGTTACTCAGAAACCAGCTACTCCCTGTTTACACTGGTAGAAAATGACTTGAAAACTTAGTCAAAGTTGGGAGGTGAATAACACAAAGATCTTTGATCAGATTTCACTAGAATGGACTACAATAGCATCAGGGATGTGGCTTTGATAAACAGAGAAGAGGACACACCCACCCGTTGCATCAGAAAGCAAACGGTCTTAGAGGTAAAAAGCCACAAAAAGCAACAGCACTGCAGGTCATGTTTACTGATTTAAAAGTACAAAGAAGCTGCCGTGTGAGCATTCTGTGGACATGGAAATCGGTTTTATCAATGCACATGGGTTGCTAGTTCATGCAGTAGCATTAACAACACTTGGTGTTGCCACTGAGCCTTCATGTGCATCCGACTGCATGTCTTAGGACTTGTTCTGATTAGGCATGGCAGGTAAAGCACATTTCCACCGTGCAGTAACCAAAGCACCACTTTGGCATATTTGGAAATTTGGGATTTATGAGTCCATGTTCTCATATTCTGTATGAACCATATGAGGGTTACTGACACTACTTTAATATCAAAGTAGTAGATCAAGTATTTCTATGCATCCTTTGTGGAAATGCAGTTTTGTACATTTACACTCACTCAGTGTCCTGGGTTTCTTTTGTCAAATCCTGTTTCCCATGTTACTCCAGCAGAGTTTCGGCCACTTGTTTGGTCTGCCGTGTGTCCCGTATGGCCTCACAAAGCCGCATGTCTTTCATGTGCCAAACGGAGTACAAGCAGAGACATGAGGGCTTATTTAGAGCTGGTCTGCTGCAGCATTCTGCGGGTTAAAGCCACTTGAGAGGCTTGTGTGAGTACACTGGGATGCAGAGTGGAGTGGGATGGGGTGAGATAGAGGGCTGCTGCAGCAGACCAAGAGCTATCCATGGTGCAACTTGCTAGTAGCACAAACTAACAGTAGTTCTTGATGGTGATAGGATGAAGATGTAATGTTTTTTTCATGGAGACCTTGCCCTGTTCACCCTTAATTTCTCCCATCTTCAGTTCATTTTTTCCTTTCTGTCCAGCTGCTCCTCTTGCAACGATAAAAACCTGCAGGAGGGATGTGTGTAGCCATTGCAGTTAGTGGCACTTATCTTTTTACTTTTGTTCGCTGTTTACACAGAGAGGAATTCAGTCACACACAACTAAATGCAGGCCCCAGGTCGTTTCAAGCATGTCTGTTTGCTATGATTATGGACGGTATGATGTCACACATTTGTTTTTTAGCTTGCATTTTATAGCAAGAGTTTACCATCAGCATCTTTATTTATGCAGCCAGAGGTGATGAATGAAAGGAACTTCTGAGCCCGTATATTTTCTTTGCATCCACCGTGTCGTGCTAATACTTTTGACACCGCTGTCACAAAACACCAGTTTCTTTTAGTGACTTGGTGCAACCGTTCTCTAGCTTGCAGTGCATTTTATTATGACACAGTGAGTTTTACCTCTCATGTGGAGATTTTGCACGCAACCTTGTAATGCTTTACTGAAACTGCATTACAAACAACTTGTACCTTTTTATCATTTTGCAGGCATGTTTGTACATTGTGGATGTAGCAGTCAATTTAAAAACATGCAGCCTTATTATAACAATGCAAACTCAACTCATCCCTTGTTATTTTAGTTGCTTATGGACGTGTTTTATTTGGCATGTTTTACCGAACTCTATTTTCATTATAAAGTTTCTTTGAGAACTTACTTGATTTTTGCAGCCGGCCTGTAGTGGCCAAAGAGCTGACTTTTTCTTTTCTTTGTTTTTTGGCACATTTGTGTATCTTTGAGGTAACTTCTTGTTGGTAGAAGTGATTTTTCTGGCAGATATGATATTAACTGTAATAATTCTTTTGGTCTTTTTTATAAAATCACTGTGAAGTGCAGAAACATATCACTCAATGATCTATGATCATTCTCCAAGATCATTTATTTATTGTAACTGCTTTTAATTTATTAGAATTCTTTTAAACTGTGTTTTCTATGCATTTATCTGAAAATGATGTTACTTTATTTATAGTGAATGGAGCAGTGTTTGTTGACGAATCCACAACAAACTGGGCAAGCACTGAAAAAACCGGTGACCACATGGCAGAATGTAGCAGCAGTGAAAGCTGTAGTCATCTTTCTCATAAGGGACACTGGTATTTCAGAAGCCATCTGTCCATCTGTTAGTACTGAATAAGAGTCATGAAGAAGATCAGTGTTGATATATATCAGAGCTGAGAAAGTTTCTGTAGTTCTGTTATTTCTGTTATTTATAGTCTGTTGACTGACTGGTTGAGTGCTGGGTGCAGCAGTGAAAAGTCACACAGCTGAAGTGTTTAAGTGGAAAACTGCCACCCCTTCACACCTGTGTGCCTTTCCCTCCCCTCACTGCATCCTTCTTTAGATTAAGTTAGGGGCTCCATCAGTCCATCCATCATGCCCCCATCAACCATCTGCTACGTGGCCCAGGATGGGTCAGAGGGGATGTGTTGCCACATGTCACCCTCAGCTTGCAGCAGCACAAAGATGCTGAGTCCTTATTGATGGGGCTGAGGAGAGGTAGGGGTGAAATACATAAAATATGTTTTTCAGTATTGAAAGGGTTGAAAGGGTTTCTCATATTTAAGGCATCTCTTAACAAACTACGAATTGATCCTAAGAGACCATAAATGCAAACATAGCAGATGATGCATCTGGTTGTAGGAGATATGATGCTGTGGATATGACTTTTTTTTATTTTATGTATGAATGTGAACATTAAATTGTGACTGTCTTCATCTTTAAGGAAATAAATTGTTATTATTATTATTATGAGCTATCATATAGTATCATGAAGTGTTATTATTAATCATATTAATTATGATAATAATAAACTCCCATTTTATTTAACTATATAGCTGCATGTCAGGGGTTTCAACCAATCGAATGGCTTAGAGGACAGACCTGACCTCATTGACATTCATGTATTGGGAGGAGGAGAATTTACCAGTAACAGCTACACGGCCGAAGCAGAAACACCAGACAACCAGCTGTTCTAATTGTAAAGAAACAGTAAACATCTTGGGGCCCCTGTAAGAAAACAATTCAGACAATCATCAAGAGCACCTGTGAAGATATAAAGACACATGAACAAACACCAGCAGCATGTCTATGCAAAGCATGAGTGATTAAACTTGCAGTATAACAAACAGCCTTTTATTTTAGGGTTAATTTTATGCTTTAGCCTTCTCTTTTTTCTTTGCAAAACTACTCAGTATTACATCACATCAAATATCAAATTAGATCACATCAAACTTAATTTATAAAGCACTTTTCATACAATAAATTGCATCACGAAGTGATTTTTTTAGATTTTAAATTACTAAAAAGAATAATTATTGGAATATTAATCGAAGAATAATGAATCTCTGGTGAAATGTTACACCTTAAACTTTAACCCTGACTGCACATATCTTTCTGTTTCTAATAGAGTTTAATAAATGAAATATATAAAGATTGGTGTGTATATTCTTGATTAATTTATTCCTTGTCATCCATGGAGTGTGTTGTTTTCTGCCTCCATTTATGTTGCTGCAGGAACATGCAGCAGGACAGTGCACATGTCAGCACATAACTACTGGCTAAACCTGGTGACATAAGACGATGAATGCTTTCAAAACATAGTAAAAAGCGCCACCTGACACCTCAGACCTCCCATGTATGATATATGCCTCTGTGTGTGTTTGCCAGCTGCAATGTACAGCACCAGGTGTGCCGGAAAGACACTGAAATGTCATACTAGTCACTGGGAGATCATCTGCATCAAGTAAATATATCCATCACAATTTTACTGTCTGTCTTAAACACACGAGGTGACAGCACATGGTAAAACTTTACCTTGTAAAAAAAAAACAAAAACAAACCATAATCCTGGAAGACATATTTTCAGGAAAATGCCTTAAAAGAACTAAAGTAAATGAAGAATTATTCCATAATAACAAGGTTCATGTTCTTGGTGTCTAACTAGGAACATCAGAGAATTTATTCCCACTCATTTTGTGTCTCTTAGTATGTTTGAATGAATAAAACAGAGAATAAAAGCAGTGACATTTCTTCCTGAACCTAATTTTTTTTTCTCTCTAATGGAGAATAACACCAATGGTAATAACAATAATGATTCCATGTGCACACATTTAGGTGGTTATGTTAATATTTGTTCAGCCTTTTTGAGGGCCAAAGGGTCTTCCATATCCATAAACATGATAAAATTTTCCAACACAGAAGCAGACAGACAGAAGTGAAGAAGATAATGGATCTTTAAAACAGTTTTTCTGTTCTACTGGAACAGATTAAACTTTGTCAAAGACTTACGATAATGTGACCCAAATGTATTCAAATACAAAGTGGTAAAAAACAAAATAAAGGTCCAGTTTGGATTTGATGTTTACCTCTGCAGTAGCAGAAAGTGGAACTGAGTCAGAGTGATACCCAGAGACAGAAAGAGAGAGACGACAGGGGAGGGTGTCAGGATGTCTCAGGCTTCATAAGTAGCCTGAAAGGCGGAGAGGCACAGATAAGAGTGAAGTTTATGTAAAGAGGAGTAAAGCATGTCATGTTCCTACAGGCATCAACCCATAAAGACGCTGTTACACAGATGTGAGGGGGGCAAGCACACAGTCACCAATTAACTGAACTTCTGCAGACAGACTGCTTTCACGCTCATGCTCTGGTATTCTGGAAGTTTTAAGCTTTTAGTTGACTTCGTCCTGTTAGTTGTCTTCATCAAAGTGACATGGATGGCGGCCTCGAGGTGCCAGCCAGGAGCCACAGCCGCTTCTCCTGTGAAAACTACAAAGTGGTAAGAAAGCAGAGAGGGGGGGGGGGGGGGGGGGGGCTCAATGTTATGAAGGTTTTAGAAGTTGTTTTTAATGACTTGTTTTGCTCTATAGATTTTTTTTTTTTTTTTTAACTTATTAACTTGATCACTGACTGAACAGCACATAAAAAGCGATGTACAGCGGGAATAATGTTAAACTATTTACCACTGACAGTAACAGAGGGGACCTACGAGGGAGCGTTACATGAGGAGAGGTCAGCTGGAAATAGACGCGTCAGGAGTAGAACTGGATCTCTTCTAACAGCTTGGATTTATTATAGAAGCATCTGACAGAAGCAGGTTCTCTGGGAATTTAATGCATGACTGGAAGCTTTACAAGTCTTCCTTGTAAACATCTAGGTATCCTAAACGTGGTTTCTGGACGAGGCCTTCATCTAAGCTGACGTTTAAAGGTAGATTGCCTCTGAAGAGGCAGAAGAAAGCACTGTTATTAGAGCATGTCTTCTGTAGCCTCAGCACTTGGGGTCATTACCTGAATTATAAAGAAAGCCGTTAAAGTTCTGGCTCCTTCTTGGGAATGATTGCACTTTCCAGCAGCTTTGGACCTGCTGCATTCCTTTTTACAGTTCTTGCTTGTGTTGGCAGATTAAGTTCATAACTTCATGCTTTTAGGTTTCTTACTGGACCCTGCAAGTAATAAGGCTAATAACCTTTAAGTTGTCAGCATGATTGTAGCTGCACCTTTGACTTAGAACTTAGATGGGCTGACCTGAGGTGTTGTGGTTTGATCTCATGAGAAAATGGGACATATTTAGACACTGTGATTTTTATGCTTCAGATGGAGAGACTAAATAGTTCTCAACAAGCATCCCAGTACAGAAATACTTTTAAAACCCTCTGGAGGAATAGAAGTTCACCACATTGTCGTTAGCAGGCTATAAATACACATATCCAAAATGGTGTGGAGGAAGATTAAACATAATCAGTGTTTCCTTTTGCAAAAACCTTTGCAGACCATGTTATATTTTGTTCTTTAAATACATTCTGCGCTGTAACTGGTATCACATTTCCAGGTAACTATACAAAGTTCACATTTCTACCAGCACTTTACAGATGATAACAGTTCCTTCAGGGTCATTTGTCATTTTTATTGTTACTTGTCTCCTTGGGCATTACAGCAGCAGAATGATGATATGGTTTTTGTGTTTTTATTTTCCTAATTGAAATCAAGAAAAATGACAAGCAAAAAAAAAGTTTTATACATTTTTTTTTTTGTTTGTTTTTAATCTACAAAAATCAGCAATATCGAAAAATTGTGAGAATCGCAATTTAAATTGAATCAGCACCCAAAAAAATCGAAATGGAATCGGGACAAAAGCATGTCGTCACAGCGCTAGTGGACAGTATTGGTGAGTTTAGTTTAATCTCACTTAAGTGGCTCAACAAACAAAAAAGCATACTCTTAAAACGGTCGGCTACACAAATTGAACAAAAAAAAAAAAAAAAAAAAAACAGCCATGGAAAACTGAAACACCTCAAAAACCTTTCATATATATTTAATATATATTTCCTGAAAACCACCTTAAGCACTCAAAGCAAGTTCTAAAGAAGTAAGGGTGTCTTTAGATAATATTGTATAGCCGACTGGACTGATTAAAGCTTTTTTAGTTATAATTTCTTCTAACCTTTCTGTTTTAAAGGTACAGAGGTGGATTCAGGGGTTGATCAACCTCATAGCTGGCAACTGCTTAAGTCATAGACCAAAATGTTGTAGTGCAACAGAAAGTTGGCACTTTTAATAGACCAGTATGACAGATCTGCAACATTATCACTTTGTTTTTTTTCTTGTTTTTATGGTACTATCTTTGTGTGGAAACGGGTCGTCAAGGCAAAAACTCGGGCGTGGGAGGAGTTTGGTGAGGCCATGGAGAATGACTTTCAAATGGCTTCAAAGCGATTCTGGTCCACCATCCGGTGGAACAGTAGGGGGACCAGAGTGTGTGTGTGTTCCAATTACAGGGAAATCACACTCCTCAGAGGAGAGGAGGAGGGTCCATCAGATAGTAGGATTGAGGAGGAGCAGTGTAGTTTTTGTCCTGGTCGTGGAACAGTGGATCAGCTCTATACCCTCTTTGGGGTCCTGGAGGGGGCATGGGAGTTTGCCCAACCAGTCTACATGTGCTTTGTGGACCTGGAGAAGGCATGTGTACCCCGGAGACTCCTGTGGGAGGTACTCTGGAAGTATGGGGTACCAGACCCCCCTTGTACAAGCTGTCCAGTCCCTGTACGACAGGTGTCAGAGCTTGGTCCACATTGCCAGCAGTAAGTCGGATTCGTTTCCAGTGAGGTTTGGACTCCGCCAAGGCTGCCCTTCATCACTGATTCTGTTCATAACTTATATGGACAGAATTCCTAGGTGCAGCTGAGGTGTTGAGGGGATCCGGTCTGCTGGCCTCAGGGTTTGGGTTTGGATCATCTGGCCATGATCCGCAACTCTAGCTTGAGCAATACGCAGCCGAGTGTGAAGCAGCTGGGATGAGAATCAGCACCTCCAAATCTGAGACCATGGTCCTCAGCCGGAATAGGGTGGATTGCCCTCTCCGGGTCGGGAGTGAGGTCCTGCCTCAAGTGGAGGAGTTTAAATATCTCGGGGTCTTGTTCACAAGGGAGGGAAGGATGGAGCGCGAGATCGCCAGACGTATAGGTGTGGCATCTGCAGTAATGCGGACTCTGCGCCGGTCTGTTGTGGTGAAGAAGGAGCTGAGCCAGAAGGCAAAGCTCTTGATTTACAAGTCTATCTACGTTCCTACCCTCACCTATGGTCATGAGCTGTGGGCCGTGACCGAAAGAACGAGATCTCGTATACAGGCGGCTGAAATGAGTTTCTTCCGCAGGGTAGCCAGGCTCTCCCTTAGAGATAGGGTGAGGAGCTCGGTCATCCGGGAGGGGCTCAGAGTAGAGCCGCTGCTCCTCGGCATCAAGAGGAGCCAGTTGAGGTGGCTCGGGCATCTGGTCAGGATGCCTCCTGGACCTCCCTGGTGAGGTGTTCCAGGCATGTCCCTCTGGGAGGAGATCCCAGAGGAGACCCAGGAAACAATGGAGGGATTATATCTCTTGGCTGGCCTGGGAACGCCTTGTGATCCCCTCGCAGAGTTGGCAAACATGGCTGGGGAGAGGGAAGTCTGGGCTTCCCTGCTTAGGCAGCTGCCCCCGCGACCCGACCCCGGATAAGCAGAAGAAGATGGATGGATGGAAAGGGGTCATAGTTGAGAGCTGTTTGATTAATATGCTGCTTTTAGGCATTTTCTGACTGTATTTAAATAATACCAATGATCTTTGACATGATGTACATCCCATATGATAAACAAACCTTATAAACTAAGTACTGTGCTGGCCAGTTTAAGAAGAGTGAGGATGGGGAGAAGATTAGAAGTGTTTGCCATCATCACCTTCTATCTTGTTTAAATTGTGATCTGATGTCTTTGCATAGAAAATGATGGCAATAATTTTTGTGAGCCAAAATCGATAACTTAAGACAAGTCCAAAAATGGACACATAATCAAAAGAAATTTGAAAAATGCCACAACATTTGAAGAACTCGTGTCTTTGATGGAAACAGTTTGGACAAACTGAAGTGAAAATCTCAGTTCTCGCCTCAGTCTCCTTCAGCTCAAGGCCACTCTGGCAGTGTGATGCTCTGATCGTCCTTCTATGTCTGACCAGGCGCAGTGTGCTCTGCATGGGCGGCCTGTCTGCGTCATGCCCTTCTGCAGGCGTCGCACACCAGCTTTGTGACTCAGCAAACCGAGGCAGCAGGGATGCTGGATGTGCTGCAGATTTGTGTGTTTGTGTGAAGAGAAGATGCAGCTGTATGTAAAAAGTGACTCATTTCTCCTTGTTGTCAAGCTTTTAAGAACTTAGGGCTTAAATTAGACATTATTATGTGAACATGCATGTGCCTTTTATGCGGTAAATACTTGAAAATTGACAAAGCATGTTTGTCAGATTTCAGTGTTTTCTGTAAATGTCAAGATGTGTGTTTACAGAGGCTCGGCCAGCTGTCTGTGCAGTATAAAAGAAGCTGTAGCAGGTTACTGTTAATCATGAGCGTTTTTCCTCTTGAAGTCTACACAAAATGTGAACAAAGACAGTTTTGCGTTCTGGATTTTAAAAGAAATGGTGAATATAATGCTGAAAAGTAGGGTTTTTGACGATGTTTCTTATATATTTGATGCTGAGGACTTATTACTTATTAAAAAGGAGTAGCCACTGTAGTTGTGAAGCTACTAGCCCAAGACAGATGTTTTAAAAGAAAAAAAGGTGAAAGTCAACATTATCCAGTTTTTGTCCCTTTTAAAATGAAAATCCCTGATCTTTTATCAAAGTGTGTAACAGTCTATACACTGAAGTGGACATATTCCCAACAGACTACATGCGACAGTTTCCATACATGAATGAGTCAGTGTCATGTTTCTGTCTGTAGCAGCGGGAATGTCCCTGTCTCCAATACCAATTTACAGCTTCTAAAAAAGATTCATAAAACCCATGTGGAGAATGTTGGGAATACTGGGAGCTTTTGAGATTAGAGGGATTTCCCCTTTGAAAAACCCTTCTGTATATATGGACATCAGGTTAACGTGGCAAAATATGTTTTAATAATGCTCCATGAACTAAGAGCTTATAAGATATTATTTTAATTAACAAGCTCCTTGTAAGGTATCAACATCAGCTAAAGCAACATTAGTAGAATATTAATGTAGATCAAGTGATTACAGAAGAAAAGATCGATAATCTAACACTTAAATGTGAAATCCCAAATAGATGTTATTTTGTTTTTTGCAGAGACATTTGTTACAGCGACAGTCAGAGAAAGTAATTCTCCAGCATCATCAATACCCTATTTTAAAACTGTTTTGGATCAGCAGAAAATTGTAATGGTTCATCCTTTATTCATGCTTTACCGCTTCATCAAACTCCATCAAATTCAATTTTGTTGTGTCTGCATCATCTCAGAGCTGGCAGTAAAATGATATCTTCTCCAAAAACTTGGTAGTCTTGGCAGAGGAATAGCATCATGTACCAACCCCAATGCCAAAAGTTTAGATGACATCTGTTGTAATCTGCATGAACTAACCTTTTATTTTATAGTCCTGCTCATTTACATCATATTGTGGCCTCTTATCCATCTAATGATTGCATTTTCCAGTCCATATGTGAAGTGGTTTCCTTTTTATGAAAAGAGTGGATTGGAGACCACAACACCTCATTTCTTTCCAGTAGATGGATATTGAATCAATATGGAGTCAATACTCTTCTTTATAAACCATACAGCCCACTTAAATGTCCCACAATTCAGATGTTTGCCTTTCATCACCACTTGTTCATTACTTGTCCTCCTTTTCCCGCAGGTCTTAAAGCAACTATTAGATCATAGTTTCCAGTAAATGTGTGGTCGAGCTCACATGATTCAGATAATTGCTTCTTCTTTTCTTTTCTTCTTTCTATCAATTAATTTAGTCTTTTAGTTACATGCATCAGACTGATATTGACATGAATGTTGTCTATGCTGAGTTCATCTGTGCACACAGGAAAGCCAGACAGTAAATTGGCATTACGTCAATCAGGAAATTACACAACTTTACAGCTGTTTTTGTTTTTCTTCTCATTTTACAAATAAACCCCTATCCCTAGTGGTTATTCTGTGTTGTTTGCACCTTGTCCTACTAAGTAATTCTCCTTTTTACTTCTGGCTTTGAGCCCAGAACCTGAGCTGTGAATGGTGTACAGCACCTGTACACAGTTTGGTAAATGAGAAGATACATGGAAGAGAAACTTGCCTTTAAAGCTGCATTATTTAGGTGTTTTAACCAAACTAGGAAAATTATACATGTTATAAACTGCCTATTTGTCTTTCACTCATTTTTTTTTTTTATTTTCATTGATGTTTTCTGGAAACACACTACTTTTGCTAGATAAGTTGGATCACCGCCTGTTTGGAAGCTTTTATTAGATTTGCAGTTATTTATAGCAACATAAACTCAGAAATAAAGACAACTTTCAAAAAAAATAAATCTTTACTAAACTACATGAAAGACTTACAGTGGGTTGCAATAAATTCTTAAAGCAGGTAAGCTAACAGCAGTAATTAAACAATTGCTTTTTTTGTCTTTTAGGTCATAAATAAATATTTAAGGGGAAACTAACACATTTGACAGACACATATTACATATTACTGACACTTAATAGTAAGATGTGTCAATAAAATATCAAACCTGATTAACCAAACCCAGTTTCATCTATACTGTGGCTACAACTTATTAAGGTTAACATGTTAGCCAAATGTTTGGAGCAGCTAATGAACAAACACAAGTTATTTTCTATTTGTCTTGTTTATGTTCATCTTTGATGGCAAGTAAATACTTAAGCACTTCACTAGTTCCTGCACATCTTCACCTTAATAACCAAATTATTATTTTTTTTTACATTTTATTAACAGCTAGTTGCTAAATTAATCAGACTGCTAACTCGATGAGTTAGCTAGCTAATTGCCAACTGTCCGTCTTCTGTTTGGTGTTGTCATACACCGTGTATAGAATTTTTCTACAAGCCTTTTTGTCTGAAACATAACCCTCTTATTGTTGCTGGAAGTATTTGAGAAAGGTACATGACTGTATGATAAAGGTTCTAACTAAAAAGTAAATATCCTCAGCTGACAGTTTTGTGTGAAGTTGTAATGTAAATAAGCCTTTCATTTCTATTTTTCCTCTTCAATCTTACATTTTCGATTTGTTCATTTAAAGTTTAACCAATTCAAGTTGTAAAATGATGTCAGACATGTGTTTTGATAAGCAGCCTCTTGAAAACTTAAAAGCAACCTGTGATAATTGACCCACTTTTCTTTCGTTTTCCAACTTCCCCATGCCCCACATTCATCCTCAGGCCATTTGACCCTCTTGTGGCATTCAGCTCTGTGAATGACAGCCACCCATTTCACCTTGCTTTTAATTACACCCTAAACCCTCAATTTGCCTGCCCGAAACTACTTCAAAGAAAGCCTTCATACTCAGACAAAAGCTGCTTGAGATTGTACTTCTTTTTCTCTTAAACCAGCTGACGGTGTGAATTGAAGAGATGGAGTCTAATCCGGCTGCTTAAAGACTTTTCTTTTTTTTTAAGCTCAGTATGCCACAGGAGACCACTTTGTTTTTTACTGTGCATTTCTGTTTAAATAAAAGAAGCAACTTAAAAGTTTGCTCTTACTGTATATGTTGTGTGGTCTTGCATGCTCATAAAGCCTTTGCGTTTAAACTTGTTCTTGAAGATGAGTGTACGGATGTGTGTGTTTACATGCCTTTGAAGTGTGCACACCTGCTGTAAGCCGTCACCATGGGCAGTGATTCATCTGCTGAATAGCATGACAGAAAAAACCTTTAGGTCTGTTTAGAGTGCAAACACCAAGAATCAAGGGTCAGGAGCGTGTCACACAGACTTTACTGTACTTCAGGGGTGTCCAAAGTTGGTCCTCGAGGGCCGAGGTTCTGAAGGTTTTCCATGTATGCCTGTTCCAACACACCTGACTCAAGCTAATCAGTCACTGTCCAGAACTTAATTGGGAGTTGATCTGATTACTTTGAGCCAGGTGTGTTGGGACAGGGATGCATTGGAAACCTGCAGGACATCGGCCCTTGAGGGTTGACTTTGGACATCCCTGCTCTACATGCTTTGCAATATCTTCTGTGCATCACCTTGACCTTAATCCTGAACATGCGCTCAAAACTCACAGATTTCTCTTAAAATTTTAGAGTATTGCTTGCCAACAGTATTGTTGCTGCTGTGAAGTGCAGAAGTACTGCTTTTATGAGTAACTTCTGAAAGCCCATAATTTGGATTGATGTGTTTATTTGGGTGAGAACAATCATGTTCCTTACAATCCAACATGTCTGAACATTTTAATTTGTGAATGCTCAGTTTATGGAGCAACAGTCACTACTTTGTGTTTTTAGCTCCACAAGAAACCCATTATTTTAAATGCAGAAACGCATAAACATGATTGATAAGTACTCTGGTGAATCCATAAAAAGGCTGGATCACAGGAAGAATTTTAAACTTCGTTTCTGCACATTTAATGTTCATACTTGTGGTAATTAGGTTTACTAATTTCTATCTATCCTCTTACCCATTACTGAAACATGACAACTTGTTTACATGAAATTCAAGAAATCAAATTACATCAGAAAGCTGGAAGTGAAAATAACAAGTGAGACGTCTAAGGAGAGGTAGACATGTTTCAGATGTCTGTTGGGAGGGCGGTACTCTGAAGTTTCACTTGTCAAACAGCTTCTGCAGTTCACAGACAAGTGTATGCATTGCTGCAAATAAATATAGACTCACTAGGTGTCTGTTTCCTAAATATATTCCGTGCAACTTCACCTCAACCTTTCGGTGCCCCTTTTTGATCTCCTCAGAAATAGAAACTCACTTCTCTTTATTACAGAGTGACTCGGTAAAAGAGAGAGTTTGGCAACTAATTATGAAGGAAGCTATTCAGATTATTCAGATGCTTGCTCTTCCCCCCCTCCTCTCCTTTCCCCAGGCAGTGAAGGGCCTTTTCTGTCCCTAGAGAGTGATGTCAGCATGGCCCATTGAAAACAGCCGCCGTGTGCTCCAAGATGAATGCCCTGGCTGAGCACAATGGCCCCAATTTGAATACCACGCGAATATATGCCAGATCGGAGCCCCAACAAAAGAAAGAGGGCTACTCTGCTCCCATTCAACCATGCTGTTATTTTATTACTCGTAAATTTGCTACAACCGTTTCTACCTTTTGTAGTTCTCGAGTGTTTTTGGAGTTTGAAACACGTGGATGATCTGACAAGGCTGCCCCAGCTTGGGTTTGGATTAGTTTTGGTGGTTCATGACTGAAGTCGGTGTTTGTGTTTGTGTCTGACCGCAGATCTACACGGACTGGGCCAACCACTACCTTGCCAAATCAGGACATAAGCGTCTCATCAAGGACCTGCAAACAGACGTCACAGATGGAGTGCTGCTGGCTGAGATCATTCAGGTCGTAGGTAAGAAATCACTCATTTTATTTTACAAAGATTTCTGCACCAATCACGTGTTTGATAGGGGCAATAGTTAAATGCTTCTCTACTTAAATATATATGGGTGACTTATGACCAAACCAAGTGCTATTTAGTTGATGGCACCTTGTTAAGTAGTATGATATTAGTTAATACAGTTTACTTTATTATTGTAACTGCAGCTTTGCTTCATGAGATACTGAGAAGGACAAAGCATTCTTTTACAAGGAAAACCTGAAGGGATCTAATGTGTGGTGACATTTAGATGTTTAAAGAGAAACAGTGAATATCAAGCAAAAACAGAAATATGTGGGGGGGATGGTCTGTACTCCTTTTTATTTATTTATATCTCTCTGTCATATGAAATGTTTACATGCCAGCCACTTTGGAACTTATGAATACAGACTGAATTGTTTTCTTTGTATCACACAGCACCTTCTTGATTTTCTTGTGTTTTAAAGTTCATAAATCTTGTGTATAGTGAGGTTATTCAACAAAACATGGGCTCTGAAAGTTGCTTGTTCCTCTGTGTTTTTGACCTACGGCCTTCTATGTGTCATCGTCATCAGTCTTGTCATTTAGTCTGGCTGTCCTCAGCCTGTCATTGCATCTGCTGGCAGACTGGAGGCTGAAACAGGCCGACACCAGCTGACCGGTGACTCAGCATGTCAATGACTTTCTGTTCCCAGCTCTTCCCCCACATCCCTGACCCAGATTTTATACTGCCGATGATATAAAGAGCATCACTGTTCCTGTTCCTGGATGTGACTGTTCTTTGCATTGGATCAAGTTTATGAGCACCATGTGCCTTTTTGTACATGTTAGGTAAAATACACCCATTCATTTGGCAATTTCTTAAGAGTTTACATGTGAGAACGCAAATATCCACATCAAGCACACTCAATTTTCTGCTGCCATCTAATATTTAAGGTTCAGCATGTTATTTTAGTTCTTAACAAAGCAGCAAACAGCTATTTGTTACATGGAGATGTGACTTCAGAATACTTTTTTTTTTACCTGAGAGGAGAGTTTCTCTCTGTTTGTCATTATCTCCATCCTATTCTGCATGTTATAACAGCTTGTCCAAACAGTATTTAGAAGCTGGTGTGATACCTGAACTTGGTGTAAAAAAAAAAAAAAGGAAAGAGGACGACACTTCCAGATTGGCAGTAAACCTGGTTTTGCTTTGGAAAGATCTAAGACTTTATTTTCTTATGTTATATTTGAAAAATGAATTCAAGGAACTCAGCTAAAACATAAAAAGAAGATGACAGGTGCGCTGCAGGTATTCCTTGTAACCACTGGTGCTCATGGACGGGTTTGCATAAGTATTAAGAAAGAACTGAATCCAAAAAATGGAGAAAAAAAACAAAAACTCAGCTCCAGGCACTCAAAGGGGATTGAATAAAAAGACTTTATTAAGAATGGGCAAGAATCAAAAAAATACACCAACTTGTATCGGCTTATGCCTTCCTCAGCCTTAAGTGTTGAATACTATTTATGGAGTTAATGTATGGAACAAGTTCTGCATGAGTGTCTGTGTAATCGGATGAATGAGAAACATAATTTCCGTTTAAAAAAAAATAATTTTTTTTTAATTAAAAGGTGCTATATAAGGGCACATCACCCTTTTTAATTCAAAAGCCTGTGAATGTGCCAAACAAATTCTGATTTGGATAAAACGCCTCCAGACACAGGTCTTGGTTCACTTCAAAAGGACCAAATACAGGAAGATGACTACAATAAAAGTCCCTTCCTGCATTTGAGTCATTTGCCTCACCTGTTGTTCATACTGCGTCTATTGTTGCAGTGTATTTCTGCAGTATCCTTGCATAAGACAAAATAAAAACCCCAAAACGGCAATAGTTTTATCTCTATGTTTAACTCGCTGGTGGAGAAAACAGTTTACTTCTTGACGCAGGTCTTGTCCTCTTTTACTAAACAGTAGTGCAGCGCCACCTTTGGTGGGAATGGGGACATATTATTATTTTAATGGTTTAGCTCATTTGACCAAAGTTCAGCGTGAACACGATCTCAGTCCGCATGGATACACTCCCCTACAACTGAGCCGAGTCCCCAATCGGACCGAGTCTAGCAGACTATCCTGATTAAATGCACCCTAAGTGTGTGATAGCAGTGGCGAAGCTTTAATGTAATACGCTTTGCTGCATTGAGGATAGACTCAAGGTTTCAGTGATTTTTGCATGTAAAGGAGCCAGAAATTGAAATGAAAACCCTGTTATTAGTGGAGAAACCACTCTACAACCTGAGCCAAAGCTTTCCAGTGTGCTTTAAGAATATCTGCGTGTTTTAAAATGCACTCTTGCTCCTGGGAAACTCACTCAAGCGCACATACAAAGTATGCGTTGACAGCTGACTGCTGCCAGGCTCTCTAACTAATTCAACACCAACCATTCACCTGTTCTGTCCTGCCTTTCCACCGGATGCTTTTTTTCCCTCTGGGAAAAACTCACACCCCACAATCACTGGTGAAACCAGAGCAGCTTGCTGGTTTTCAGACATCCATGCCGGGTCACAGATCTGACCTGATATGGCCCTCTTTTATTACCAATTTACATTCAATACAAGGACTTTACTGAAAGAAAGGCCTCCAGGCTGTTACTGTCAACTTTCTTAAACAATAATTTGTCATTTAAATTTCAGCCAGATATTTTATTGATCTTCTTTTTCTAGTGCATCTAGCTCCATCCCCAGTTTCCAGTCTTCCCAGATAGTCTAGCTTTTTATACAACCTGAATGAAGCTGTTCACTTGTTTACGTGAACAGCCAAACACTTCACATGTTTAGCTTGCAGAAGACCAGTTTTATCTGGTTTTCTGTTTTTTTGTTTGGTATCTGTAAACCATGGGAATGTTGTCTCTTGAGAGTGTTTGTGTCTCCAGTTTGCACCTACTAGAAATGTTTTAGCTCTTTCTGATTCAGATTTATCCCGGATTTTAATCCTTTTAAATTGGAAAAATCCTCTTCAAACTCCATATTGTATATTGTTATACGTATTTCTTACATAATTAAATATTTTAATGCCAGATTTTTTTATCAGTCAAAAGAAAATCCATTTTTTTATTGAAATTCTTACAATATTTTTACATAAATGGTCAGAACTGATTCATCTTTGTTGTATAGCAATCTAAAATATTTGTAGCTTCTAAATTAAAAAGACAAAATAAAAGCCTGATTATTCATTTTCTAAATAAAAAAAAAGACAAAAAAAAAAAGGCTGATTATTCATTTTTGTCAACACGAAAAGCCTTTTGTTATGGAATGGATGGAGCAGCACCGTAGGCCCCACCGTGTCTCTGACGCAAAAGTCTGTGCTGTTGGCACAGTTGTCAGCTGTGACCTGACGGCCGTGTCTCAGCTGCTGTGGGCCGGGTCTTTAATGGACAAGAGGGTTCCTTAACACAACACACACTCCCCCTTTTAAAAAAAAAAAAAAAAAAACAAAAAAAAAAACAGCACAACACTGCATGCTCCCAGCGGCACCGTTCCCATTTGCTGGGACCAGATAATGTTTCACGTCTCAGTGGAAAGGGAGATGTGGGAGGGTCGCATTCACCGGCATGAACACCTCTACTGCTCCATGCTCAGACGGCAACTGTCTGGGACACACACATACTGGAATCCACATTCATTACAGTAAAAGAAAGGACTACATTGAATGAAAAAACAGCTTTTATCATCTCTTTTTTTTGTCCACCCATCTCTGCTTCCTCTTTCTGTCTCTGTCTTCAGCCAATGAGAAGATTGGTGATATCAATGGCTGTCCCAAGAGTCGTTCTCAGATGGTAAGTGACCTTCCAAGTTTGTTCTGGCACCAGATTGTGAAATTTATTTGTGTGTGCATGTGTGTGAAGTAACACACCTCTTTGATTTAGCATCTCATGCGTCCCCTCTGGAAGCTGCGGTACAGAAGTCCTTGTGAATAATTGTAGATGGGAAAAGTTAGGCCATTTATATTTACTTTTATGGTCTAGTGGGCTACCATCTGCAAAGCCTCTGGCTCTGACTTCAGGCTGTTGGCTCTCAGTTGAAAGGATCATAGGTTTGGTTTCTGGGGTCAGTGTTTGCTTCATCTTATTACACTTGCAAAGAAGTGCAGCGTTTCTCACATACGAGAGGGAAATTAAACGGGAACATCAGCACTGATGAGAGAAAGTCGGTTTTGTTGGGATTTTTCTCCTCTGGGGCATTTAGCAAACAGAAAAGTGAGATTTCTTTCCATAACACTGCTGGTGGCATTTGAATGTTTTCACAGTTTTGGGTTGTCTGTGGGAAATGAACTGAGCATCCCAAGGCAGGGCTGCCCTCAGCTGTATATGATGGGTTGTAAATTGGGCCAGTGTGCCAGCTGAGGAGGGGGGGGGCTATTTTTGGCCACCAGCCAGATCACTGAAGCCTCTCAAAGCACCAGAGAGAGAGAGGGAGAGGCATACACACCCAGATTTAACATCTGAGACCGAGGTGAAAGCACAGCTGATCTCTAAACCCTTTAGCACAAAAGCACATACCCACATCGGACCCCTATGACTGTAGAGGGTGTTGTTTAGGCATGACCTGCTGTTGTTTTAGTCTTTTTTATGGTGCTTGTTTCCATATTTTGATGGAGTTTTTCTACATCTTAAATAATTGAGGTTTTTGAGGTGTCAGAGCCAGTCCCAGCTTGTGGTGTCTAAGACGAGACTTAAGACTAGAAAGGACAGGGCATTCTCCGTAGTCGGTCCGAGACTCTGGAAGGCTCCATGTCCGAGCTGGCCCCATAGTGGAGAGCTTTAAGTCTCGTCTAAAGGCCCACTTTTATTTTTGGGCTTTTAGCACTGTGTGAGTTGTGTGGTCCTCTGTGTGTTTTGTTTGTTTTATTCATCTTTTTAGTTATTATGTTGGGTATTTATTTATTTATTTATTTATTTTTACCTGTTCTAATTCCATATCTTAAAAAGGTATTGAAGCATCCAACCCAGTGGAGTCTGCAACGTGGCAAGGTCACTTCAGTTTAAATTCAGCTGTTATTGTAATTATTGTGGTTTGTGAACTAAACACAACACAAACAATTCAGACATATTTTTTTAGAAGCTGTGTATTCATTCAGAAATGGACTCAAGTCCATCTAGACTAACTTCCTGCTACTTTACACTCACTGGCAACTTCATGACATAGACTTGGCTAAACCAGATTGGTTCCTGTTTTGGCTTCACAACTACCGTCATTCTTGACGTCATTGACTCAGCAAGGGGTTGGAAACATTCCTCAGAGATTTTGCTCCATGTTGACATGAAGCTTCACACAGTTGCTGCACATCCATGGTGAGCATCTCCCGTTCCACCTCATCCCAAAGCTGCTCTGCTGGATGTAGATCTGGTGACTGTGGAGGCCGTTGGAGGACAGTGAACTCATCGTCATGGTGGAGATGATGTGAGCTTTGTGACATGGTGCATCATCCTGCTGGAAGTTTCCATCAGAAGATGCTACACTGTGCTCAGAAAGGGATGGACATGGATGTGGTGTGGACCATGTTCAGTCTGTACTAACGGGGCAGCAGAACATCATGACCATGCCTACATGCTGCCATGTGGCTGGTTAATGATTTGTGCTTAACAACCAGCAATTGAACAGGTGCACATTATGAAGTGGCTGTTCAGTGTTTTTCTTCATTACTTGTCAAACTATCACAAACTCAGCTCCAGTTGCAGTAATGATTACTGAAGTTTTCCACTACCTTGCTGGTCCAGCATCATCAGACGATGAGAATTAAGTTTTAGCACAGTTGTGTAACCCACTAAAAAAGACTTCTTGTTGTGCGGTTGTATGATTTCTTAAGTTAAAGAACATTAAAGATAACTGAGGACAAAACAAAATGTTTCGATAAAGATCTTAATTTGAATAAGTCACTGTAACTACGTACTGTAAACAACATTTTCTGATTTATCTTAAGCTAAATAAAGTCACCTTTAAGGTAAGTTTTATCAAATTCAGTGAGTACTGCAAGCATGCATGATGTTTTTTGCACATCTCGTGTTAAAAAGAGCAATATTGTCTTATTTAAAAAAAAAAAACAGTAAAGTGTCAGATTAACATGTTAAAATAGTTCAGGTCTTTAAGCCAGTTCGATCCTGAAAAGTTGTGAACCTGAAATTATGTTGTTTTTATAAAAACAATGTCAAAAATCATTTTTATATTCTCAGTTGATTAGCATTTTCTCATATCTTTACACTTCCGGTCTAATTCACTCAGTCAGGTCCTTCTCATTTGCCCGATTAGACTCCCCACTGCCCTGTAATTGAGCATCTTGCACTGTTTCGTCTCAGTGGTGTGGCATCGCTCAGTGGTTTTACCATTAGCATCATGTGTTGGCTTTCTCCCATCCAGCCTCAGTGTGAAAACACAGCGGCTTCAAGTCGACTGATTGCGCTGCAGGAAACTGGAGAAATCTGACAAAGAAGTGGTCCTGTTACTGTCGGTGTTCAACAGAATCTATAGTAAATGCAAATAAGTTACTCTTTTTATTTGTTTTTACTCTTTTTGTTTGAGTTGGAGTGAACTAACAACAAATAGTATATGTTAGCTTCCAACGTTGCCAGTAACAGTAGTTTTATAATGGTTTATATTGCTTTATTGATTCTGTGACTGCCCTGCTGATCCGCTTTGCCTTATTAACCCCTCTCATGTTGCACTTTTCTTTTTTTTTGAGAGGGCACTACACAAGTAACATTTTATTGTCATAAAATATGATGTGATCTACATCATATATCACATCTTGATGTATGTGACATATTTTAATCTTTTTTTTTTTTTTTACTCATCTTATTTTGATTGGAATTTTGCCCCACAAGATAATTATAATTTATTTGACCTGGTTTGTTTTACTTGGTTTTTAGTTGTAATATGTGTTCAGAAAAATGCTAGGTAAAATATTTTGACTAGTAAAAACATTGTTTTCTATTCTATTCTATTCTATTCTATTCTATTCTATTCTATTCTATTCTATGCTATTCTACAGTCATTTAGCAGATGCTTTTATCCAAAGCGAGATAAATCTGAAAACCTGCATCAGTTAAAAATATTTCAAATTCATACAGTGACTGGATCTAAAAACATGTGAATTAGACACCCTGTGAAAGTTAAAATCTGTTTCACTTGTTTTAATGCCTCTAAAGAACAAAGTGCTTGTGATAAAGCGGTTGTCAGGAACTGCTGATTTTGAGTGGATGAACTGATTTGCTCCTGTTTGTGTTTATGTGAGCGTTATTTGATCTCTTTTTTTTTTTCTGTGAATGAAAATCCAGAGGAGTCAGGAGCAGGTGCAGCTGCAGTCATTATGCAAAGTGCGCTTTGTGCTCTGTAGTGCTGTTAAAACAAACGCACACGTCCACAGAGTTTATTTGGCAGCTGGTTGGAGACGTGTGAGAGTCTACTTTTACTCCACTTGATTTCATTGCATTTAAACTCCCAAAGCTCCCAAAGCTGCTGCCAATTACCACCACTTAATCTGACCTCCGCCTCTAAACGAATAAACATGGAAATCTGCTCCATCCATGGAATAAACGGTTACACTCTCGCCTCACACTCATGCTAGCTGATTAGCCGGCACAGCCCAGAGTGAGTGGCTGCATTTACAACTGTCACATCCTTGTTAAACAGACCCCCATCATCGGGTCATTCCTTTGTGCTTTCAGTCCAGAGGAGGGGGCTTGATCTCACGCTGAGCTGTTAAAACCACACAGGATGCACACCTAGATACTCAAACATTGGTTGCATGTTTGAGCAGCCCACTGAAGCAGCAGCTTCTGAAGAGATCTCGCTTTTTCCTGCTAAACGTCTTGTTGAATATTCGCTTTAATCCTGAATGTTTGATGGAGTGAGTTGTTCTGTCCAGTCCGTCTGTTTTCGACTTGCTGCTGGAACTGCTTGAGTTTAGATGGGAGGCTGACAATCGGCCACACAGGTAGAGGCAGCAGAGCCAGGTGTTAGATCGGCTAATTGAAGCTCAGACTAAAGGAAACATCAGCAGGAATCTCAACTCTTACCTGTGTTAAATTGATCATATACCTGACAGGAAAATAGAGCACAACATGCATCACAACTTTATCTGTGTTCAATGTGTCTTTATTTTATTCTTTGCTTTGTGAAAATTTACACACATTCAGTTTTGTAGAGAGCTTCTCCTTCTTCTCACTTAGGTGAGTATTAGTGTAAATAAAGAAGGTTTACCATGTAAACAAGGGAAAAAAGAGATCTTTTATTAATGTGTCAGCTAGCTGGTTAATGTTTGATCGTAGGGAGTGGTGCCTCCCATGTGTGTTTGAGAGAAATCCCCAACTGCGTCAGCTGATCAGAACTGAGGTGATCACATGGTGGTCTGAAAAGAGTTGAGCAGATGCAGTTTATGTTGCTTGGCAACAAAATAGATGAAAGAAAAGCAAGTATTTCTAGCAGCTTGGGCAACAAATTAATGACACCGACAGAAGTGGACAAAATAAACTGATGCAACAGAAGTCACTGATGTGTGACAGAGATGAACTGTGGTGCATTTACTTTATTTACTTTATTCTTGCATTTTGCTTGTTTGCTGCTGTATTTATTTGCATCAAAGTGGAAGTAGGGGGTTTTTGCAGTTTGTCAGAAGGATGATGCAGAACCTAAAACTGCCGAATAATGTGAAACTTATTGGGTAGTTTCAGCATGCGGGATCACTTTAATGCATTAAAATTGCAAAACACAACATCTGACTGCTCTTGATTTCTTATTTGTTGCATAAGTGAGTCATCTGCTGCTGTAACAAATAGTCAATTCAGAACTTATTTGATACAACAGTGAATAGAAAGAACTGTGAACTTTAGAAAGTTTAACCCTATATTGAAATGGCTTTTCAGATGTGCTGAAGCAGAAGCATCTATTAAAACAGCATGTAATGAACATATGTAAAGTTTAGAGGAAAAAAAAAACAGTAAAAAGAATGTAATTCACAAAACAAGAATCAAAGATTATGTGTCCAGTAGGGCTGTGACGATACACTTTTGTCCCGATTCGATTCCGATTTTTTTGGGTGCTGATTCGATTTAAATTGCGATTCTCACATTTCTTTGATATTGCCAATTTTTGTAGATTAAAAACAAAATTAATGTATAAAACTTATTTTTTTGCTCTTAATATTTCTTGATTTCAATTTGAAAAAACAACAACACAGTAGCCAAATCATCATTCTGCTGCTTTAACGCCCCAGAAGACAAGTAAAAAGATAAATAAAAACAATAAAAATGACAAAAAATTTTATACTGAATTATTTTTATTTGTTTTAAGAAAAATTTTAAAATTGTGAAGCAAAAAAAATCCCGATTTTCGATTTTTCGATTCGATTTTCCCACCCCTAGTGTCCAGCATGACTGTGGGGTTTAATAAAAAGGATTAAATTAATCAAAGATCAGTATAACTTTGTGTTCAGTTCACCTCAGCTGCACTGCTTTAACAGAAAAAGCCCTCCAGAGCCACAGGAGGCCATTTCTTCCTGTTTCCATCAAGCTGTACAAGACTGTTGATCACACTATAATCACTGTACTGTTATTCATATGTATAAATATATATATATATATATATATATATATATTTTAGTCTTCTGTTGTTGCTTTTTGATTTTTTTTTATCATGCATGGAGCATCTGGAAAGCAAACATTTTCCCTCCCAGGATCAATAAAGTATTTCTGATTCTGGCTAGATTTAGTTTTCAAAAGGTTTTTCCTAAATTTTTGAAGCTTTATTAGTCTATCATTTAAATCTGTGATGAGAACAGCAGAGTTGTCATGTCAGAAGGACTGAACGATCAGGCAAGATTTAAAGGAACCTTTAGATTAAACAGACTCAACTGGAAAGACACCAGTAAACTAAACTGTTTTATGGTTTCTGGTTTGACGTTGACCTTGTTTGACATTTTTCTGCTTTATTAGCAACATTTTTGGTGGTTTAGAGAAACTACTGGCTACATTTTTACCGGCATCACTATTGTTTGCTGTAGCAGTTGTCACATTCCCAGATCTTCTGCGTCACAATTCAGGCCTTTTTCACGGGTTAACAAGAATGTTGTCATAAGACAGAACTGACAGCTACAAAAACAAGACTCAACTGAAATAACCTAAATACACGGCAGTTTTTATGGTTCTTAGTGTGTTAACTTAGTGCGTGGACTTGCACCAGTTTACAGATTTACATCAGTTACAAGCATGTGGATTTGAGCTGAGACTCTTCCTCTGCTGTCTATAATATTTGTCAGCATTTTCCGTCAGATAGGAATAAAGTTGAGTGCAAAACATAAAATACTGACATGAAAACAGTCTGAATCAAGTGATTCCATCACGTAAGAACAGTGTTGGTTTAAGTAAAGCGTTTTAATATCAGAGTTCAAAAGTTCCCATTAGAAAAATCCTGCCTCAGACACACTCCCTCCCTTTCTCTGCTTTCCCTCTCTCTCACACACACACTCACACACACACACACACACACACACACACACACACACACACAACAATAGCAACCCTGTGAAGAGAGGAAGTGTTTGTTCAGAGGCTTGTGGGCTGGCTGGCCCAGCGGTCCGCTGCCAGGAGCCGGATCAGAGCAGCCACTGACAGTGGCCTTTGCTGAGGTGTGAAGCCGGAACTCGTCTGAGTTCTCAGTCAAGTACAGGACGAGCTGCCTGACAGATCTGGACTGTGGGAGGGATTTGTTGACTGTGGGACTTCTCTCTTCTTTAGAGGTATCTCAGATTTGACTTGGTGTCCTGCTTATGTGTGTTATTGCTCTGACTCTGTTTGTATCCTGAGTCTTTTACTGTAGAACACTTTGGAACATTTATTTATTTGTTGGCACGATAAACTTTGTGGAGAAAAGTAATGATCCAAAGAATGGTTAGGAATGTAATCTTACGATTATGTAAAGATGATGACATGCATTTATTTTCTCATGTTGCTTGTAGTTGCTCTTCCTAAATGTTCAACAGATGAGTAGCCAGATGTTTTATAAAGGTGAATTAGTAATACTGGAAGTATTGCTGTAGTCATTTCCTTCATGTGGAGGAGGAGGGGTGGCATGTCACGTATTCCCTGGCAATGCTTTGCTATTGCTTCTAGATCATTACAACAGATGGATTTTATTCAGGATAACTGGGAAATCAATGTTAAAGAGCAAATGAAGGAAATGTAAGTTCAGATTTTTCTTTTATTGTGGTTTATAACGGACCAGAGTTAAGTTGGATCTGTAGATCTGCAGCCGGTGGGAGTTTGAATGATGCTCCTCACGCAGCTCAGAGCTCTCGTCTCCACTGGTTTTAAATAGCAAGAGGTTTCAGTATTTCTACCCCCTGTGGGGCGTGGTTGGGGTGCTTCTCAGCAGGACAGACCTGGCATTTATGACGGGGTGTCTCACTGAAGGCTGCTGCTATTTAAACTTTGTCTATTATAGGGAATTCAGGGCAGTCAGTGAGTGGTTCAGTCACTCGAGTGAGGTTTAGGCTTCAGGGTATTAAAGAAAGACTGGGTTAGAGGGGTGTTTCAAAGAGGTTTATTTTAGGGAGCCTGTGGCATCCAGAGAGGGCCATGCTCTGCATTCCTGCTGTTCCTAAATTTTCAGTTGTATCACCTCGAAGGACAGCAAATGTCCAGCCTGACAACAGCTGTTTGTCGGGTCAGAGGTCACGGAAATGACAGCAGGGGCAGCAGTGGAGTTTCAGCTCAATCTGAGCTGTGGAGTCAGCCGGCCTTTTCACTCATCGTGATGGGTCAGGTAGGAGGGGAGTTGAGAAGTTGTCAGCAGGGAATGAAGCTGTGATCAGAAAGGTGATGAAGGAAGTTTTACGCAGAAAAACAAGAAACAAACTAGTTTGTTGCTGGTTGGAGATGCATAGCAGTTATGTGAGGAAAAATCCGTCATGCTGGTGATTATAGCAAGATTTTTTTTTCTTCATCAACAGATCAATCAGGCAAGTTTTGCTGTTTTACCTTGGCTATGCCTATTGAGACAGTTAACGGGTCGTTGCATCTACACAGCGACATATAGACATATAATCTATCAGTGTGACAGATCACTGTGTGTGAATGTTACCTGCTTACCTCTAGCTTCACATGACGGTTGCTGGGAGCTCTGACAGCTCTTGGAAAACCAGCAGTAAATGCAACATTTTTGGTGTTTCATGAATCTTGTGTAAATTAACTGCAACATAGAAAAACTGAGCTTCATTTATATTGATGCAGGTCAACATGCGCCGCTGAGCGCAGGACAGGAAGAAGTTGTTCTGGCCAGGAATTTAACTTTTGTCTGCTTTCAGTGACTTTCCACTGTAGATTTACTGATCAGGTATGTTTACATTAACTAAAGTCATCGCATCCATGATGTCATCATTAGTTGTCTGTTTAGTCGTCAGCATAGAAAATACAAACTGCAGATTTTTTAAAATCACTCAGAAAACCCACTTTTACCATGAATTTGATGCATTTTTAAAATACTTAAAGTTCCTAAAAGTTGTTGATGAATTGATGGTGCAGTTTGAAAATGAGATGTGTGAACCGTGTCCATGTCGAGCGGGGAAGTGCTGACTTAGCATTTGTATGTAAAGACTTGATGCGTTTGTATTTTATACTTAAATACCACAAACCATTGGTTGAATCAGATACAGTGCATCTCTTCTCATTGTTCATATTGCTGAATAAATCATATGAATAGCCTAGTATGGTATTACTTTTTGTTGTTTGAGGTATTTCATGAATGTGACATTTGCTAGAAGTGTCACATTGTACCAAAGGAGGATTGGACATGAACAAGAGAGGCTGCTTTGGTTTCATTTATTTGCATTTATAGATTTGGTTGTGTACTTGTGGAATGCCTGCAGTGGTCAGTAGATATTTACATGTTATGGAGGTGGATGTAAACATGTTTGTGCTTCAGCTTCTCACCTCGCAGCAGGACATTTCCCAACAGGAGAGCCTCTGCAGGGGCTGTAGGTCAGGCTATATTTGGTTGGCGCTTATTAAGTGTAATAATGTCATTAGTCTTTAGTGAACGGGACCCTCCCGCGTGCTGCACACACCTTGCCATGTTTACACATTTCACATGTATGTTAGTTGTGAAGAGCATGTTGGATATCCTTGCCCTGTAGTTTTGCTCTCTTGGGTGTGAGATTGCAGAAGCTGCCGTACTTTCAAACTGGGTTTGTTGTGTGTACTTAGTGGTGAATTAGCGTGTAATAAATGTCTTTCAAGTAGGATTTATCACCTCTGTACTGTTGTGCATATCATAAAATAAAGTCTTTAGTTGAGTGCTTTGCAGAGTGTATCACATCTGCAGGTAGACAGGAACCCTGCGTAACATGAGGGAGCAGTGGATGTGCTGCACTGATATCTTTTATGCTGTACTCTGCATGTTTGCTCGTCAACAACAGCAGCTGGTGCACTTTGATCACACAATCACTCACTCTTGCTCGATGACTTGTTTTATGTGGTTTACTCTAATGATCTCATGCACCAGCCAGCAGATTCTGTCTATAATAGGTCACATGATCTCTAAACAAAGCCCGTCTGCCTATCAAATCCTCTCGCTGTCCAGTGACAGCTCAGCAGTCTGTTCAGGTTGCCAAGGCTGTTGTCATAGCAACCGAGTTGCTCTCGATGTTTCATCCACTGCAGCTTGATTGACAAAAGTGTGTTGGGTTTGAATCCTGGTAAATTTAATAAACTTCTCATAACACATAAAATTAATATATGATTGAATAGTTTATTTTTAAATCAAATTCAAATGGAAAAAAAAAGAATTTTCTTTATTAGTAAACTCATCTGCAGATTTAATGTGCAATAGCATATTTACATGATTCTGGGAGTTTCAGCAGGAGTGTTTACTCCTTAATATTTCAAATTTATGTTTATTGGGCAGGAAACGAGTGTTTACACTCAAAGCCAATAAACAGAACCTGATTTTTTCTGATTCTGTGTCAAATCAGTGGTTGCGCAAGGATGAACGGCATGATATGCTTTCCCAACTATTTCATCATCACTTTTGATGTTTTTCACATCATTTAACTGCTCAGAACATCATTTGCTGCCAGCTTTATTCTTTACACGGTAAATATTCACTTCCAGTTTAGCCATTGCACTCAGTTGTGCAATAAACAAACCAGATGCTTCCTCTGACTTTACACAAATATGTAAATTGAATGTAAATTTGCAGCATGGCTTGTCTTACTCTTGTGTCTGTCTCTTTCCAGATTGAGAACATAGATGCCTGCCTCAGCTTCCTGGCAGCAAAAGGAGTCAACATCCAGGGTCTGTCTGCAGAAGGTAAGCTGGACTTGTGCAGCTTTAATCAGGTTTTCTTACTGAATATTTCTGCAGCAAAACATTTTTTCCAGACTGTAAAAGAACTTGAATGCTATCAGAGTGTGTACTTTTCCTGTTTGATGCCTCATTTTTTCCCTTAAACTGATCTTCAGAAATTCGGAATGGGAATCTGAAAGCCATCCTCGGCCTCTTCTTCAGCTTGTCCCGTTACAAACAACAGCAGCAGCAGGCCCAGCGACAAAACTCCCAACCAACACTCAACCAAGGCACACACCCTCCCCTGAGCCACCAGAGCAGCGCTCCGGCACAGCTCAGCCAATCTCCGCATGGGACTCCCCTCACCAACCCGAAAGCAGCACAGGCCGAGATGCAGTCCAGGTGAGCCTGAAGCATGCGAGCTGTACAAACTACAAATATTAGATATTTAACTATGAAACAGAATGAATGGACTTGTGTGTATTTTCACTGTCTTGATGTTTCTGCTGTTAAAAACCATCAGTTTGACGTTTCGATCTTCCTGTTCACACTTCATGTCATTTAAAATTCTAAACTTGACCTCTATCTGTCCTCTTCCATATCTCTCCTCTCCTTTCTTCTCCTCTAGGAATGGGTCTCAGAGTAAACTACTCAAGTTTTCCCTTGGTCAGAAAAAGACCTCTAGGTCAGCTTCTCTTGCTCTTGCCCCCCCCCCCCCCCCCCCCCCCCCCCCCCAGCCCCCGCCCTTCCTTTCTCTCCCCCTCCACCAAACCTCCTGTCCTGTCCCTTTCCTGGAAATACAGAGGTAGAAATTGCCCCTAATCAAGGATAACATTTCTTTTGTACTGTAATGAGTTTCATGTTACTTTGTCTGTGATTAAGGGCAATCTCTACTACAAGCATTATCCATTATGCATGAGTGATAGTGTTCAGCAGATAGGAACTAAAGCTCACGGCTCCATTTTCGGACGGCCGTGCTTGCCTCTGGCATCGCGCTTCATTTGGCAAGCCTGCTAAGTGGGCCGTGAAAGACCTTTAGATAACCCCTATATAAATGTGTGTGTGTGTGTGTGTGTGTGTGTGTGTGTGTGTGTGTGTGTGTGGATTGGTTTGCTTGACAGGAACATTCCCCATATAATATAACATTAATAATTAACAACAAAAGACTCTGGCAGGATGCGTGTCTGTCAAGGGAAAGTGTGTTACTGGAACTTACCTTTGTTTGGCTTTTGTTTGCGTTCACATTAACCTTTGTTAAATAGCATGCAGTGACTTATTATGTGATAATACACCTGAAACTAAATGTAGGATTTGGTTTTGCATGATGCCCATCTCAGATATTTGTTTCTCCTGTCCCCCTATTTAAAAACTGCAAAGAAATGAAATGGCCCCATCTTGTGGCGAACTTATGTAACTACAAGATGTAAAATGTGTTACCTGTGATATTTTTGTTTTTCCATCCACTAAAGGCTTAGTGTGTGTGTATATGTGTGGGTGTGTGTGTATGTATATATGCTATACACACACACACACACACACACACACACACACATATATATATATATATATGTATATATACATTGTGTGTGTTATTATATTTTTTATTTTATTTGTGTTTTTATGGTTCATTTATTGCTAATAATAACAATAAAGCATGATGCATCCATGAGTAGATTGTAGGAAAGCTAGTAGATTTTAGGGGTGGGAAAATCGAATCAAAAATTGGGATTTTTTTTTTTTTTTTTTTTTTTTGCTTCACAATTTTAAAATAATTTTTTTTGTTAAAAAATAGATTTTTTTTTTTTTTAAATAAACAAAAATAATACATTTTTGCCATTTTTATAGTTTTTCTTGTCATTTTGGGCATTATAGCAGCAGAATGATGGTCTGGCTACTGCGTTGTTTTTTCATAATTGAAATCAAGAAAAAACTAGCAAAAAAAGTGTTTTTGACGTTTTTTTTTTGGGGGGGGGGTTAATCCACAAAAATCAGCAATATCAAAGAATTTTTAGAATCACAATTTAAATCAAATCGAAATCCAAGAAATAGGAATCAAATCAAATCGGGACAATTGAATATCGTCACACCCCAAGTAGATATCTTAGACTTGTTTTCTCTGTATAAATGATGGTCATTCAAGGCAAACGGCATACTGGAAATGAGCTGATTTCATTTGTGAGAGATGACTAATAGAGCTATAATCTGCTTATCAGCACAGTCTATGAATGATGATGATGATGATGAAGAATTAACTTTTGACAAACAGGTTGCATGTTTTCGTTTGGCTTTAGTTAAAACTTTCCTCTCAGATCCCAAAAGCAACAGATTCAGTTAGAATAAAGAAGCTTGATGTCATCATTTCTCCAGGGCTCATCTGTGGTTAATAAGGTTTCCTGTCTGAATCCATGTGGATCCAGAGGAGCAGTGAATGTAATCTGAAGCTGTTTAGCTCTCAGTGGACTTGCACTCTATCCAATTTATCTGCCTCAGTTTGATTACTGGAGGTGTGCGTAAGAAGGAGGAGCCTGTCAAAGTTACAGGAATAACAAAAATTACATAAGTTTACAACGCACGCTCTCAAATTTCCAACTGAGGATCACCAAGATGTAAACATTTATCTTAGCAAACTCACTGTTATCAATCAGCCTGAAATAGTATAAAACTCAAATCACACATAGGACTTGTATTTACAACTGGTTCAGCTAGACTTTGGTTAGATCTGATTGGATATCAAGTATCATTTACTGATACTTAACAACGCCAAGTTTTCTTTATTATTAAACACATTCTCAGACAACTATTTTTTTAAACACTGTTTCTTTGTTTACATGACATAATCAGGCATCTGGCAGTGATCAGATTAGATCTTGTGCATTTTAAATGATATAATTAGTTGCACATAGAGCTTTTATGTGCTGCTCATTGTGTTATTGTCTGTTTAATGTAAATGGTTGTAGTTTAACAGTGAATATTATGCAGAATTTACTGTTGAAGAGCAGGAACACGTATTTAATTGGATTTGATCATTTTACATGTTTGGAAATAATCAAAAGATAGTATGATTAAACATTTGTGTTTTCATACATTTTTCTTATTTTGTTTAATAAATGATAACAAATTGACCCTATAAATGTGAAACAATCGGATTTTGTTTGTGGGATGCTTTTCCTGAAGATTGTGCACTATGTGTGGTGCTGATCAACAACCCACAAACACGCTCACACACAAGGCTGGTTTTTTGGTTCAGTCTGTGATCTATACCATGAAAACATTAGTTTAGGCTACATTTAATGATCACGTGAATAAAAAAAATAAGTTGAAACAAAGTGCTAATTTAAATATAGAAATTTCTCTTTTCTATGAGTCCTTTTAAATTTTTTAAAACCTTTTTCATGACAGACAGACAGACAGATAGATATTTTATCTTAATTTATTTTTAATTGGGAAGCCATAAACGAATGAGTAGCAACAATTTTTACATTGATTTCAGTCATTTTAGTCATGATTTTGATGAGCTATAGAACCTGGAAATTTAGTCTTCTGGCAGATATTTATCAGCATTTTAGTAAACAAACCTAGAATTTAACATACTGTTAACAATTAGAGTTTAAAATCCTTCCATAAACCCACTGATGTTTGTATCCATCTCAGGTACGATTTTAGGGAAGAAAGTATGTTTGGAAAAGTGTGGAATTACACATGAACACAGAATTCAACTTCTGTGTAAACATTACGTTACTTCAATTAACTCAAATGTTTCTCCGTCTTCTTCTGCTGTCCCTCCTCCTGTCCTCTCTCTGCATCCATCAGGCTACCTGGCCCCACAGCGAGGGTGTCCACTGCCGGCAGTGACATCCCTCCACGAGGCTCAGTCAGCGCTGCTGGGAACAGACGCAGTCAGGGCTTCAGTGACAAGACCAAAGCCAACTCTCACCTGAACAAAGGTAAAAACCAGAAAACAACCACATCCTGACACACTTTGGTCGAGAATGGAAGTAGAACAACAAAGCAGAAAGTGTGCGTGTGAATGAGAGAAAGACTGTAAGCCTGAAGCTGTAAAGAATCTTGATGCTTCTCACGGCGAACAACAAATCTTTTGGGTGGTTTTAATGATTGGTAATTAAGTTCATGAAGCTACTTTGAGAACAATAAAGCAGTAAATAAAGGAAATGCTTGCAGCATCAGTGCTACACCAAACAACTTCACTTTACTGTACCTTAAAGAGAAAAAAACAAAATAAACAAATAATTAAGACGTTAATCAGAAAATACATGTTTTAACATTTAAACTTTTATCCTGACTTTTTGTAAAATATTCAGATCTTATTTTTTATTTACTCATTAATTTTGAATAAATAAATAAAAAAAAAGTTTTGAAAATAAAATTAAAAAAAAAAAACTAAATTAAAATTTTAAAATTTAAAAAAATTAATGAAAATGTATTCTCGGACGGGCTGCACTGTGGCCTCACAGCAAGAAGGTCTCTGGTTCGATCCTTGGCTGGTTTGGTCAGTGGCCTTTCTGTGTGGAGTTTGCATGTTCTCCCCGTGTATGCGTGGGTTCTCTCCGGGTACTCCGGCTTCCTCCCACCATCCAAACACAAGCATGATGGTCACTCTAAAATGCCCCTAGAAATGAGTGTGAGCGTGAGTGGTTGTTCGTCTCTCTGTGTGTGGCCCTGCGATGGACTGGCAAGCTGTCCAGGGTGTACCCTGCCTGTCGCCCAAAGCCAGCTGGGATAGGCTCCAGCTTCCCCGCGACCCTGAATTGGAATAAGCGGTTCGGAAAATGGATGGATGGGTATTCTCGGACTTTTTTAATATATAAAAAAATAAATTAATTTAAAAAAAAACTGCCTCAGACTATCCTGAATTTTGTCAGTAAGGAAACATCTCTAAGAGAGAGTTACATTATGTCCTCATTCAGGCAGCTGTACACAGACAGTATTTGTTGCTATTTTATCTGACATGTGCAGGATATTGTTAAGATAATATTAGCTTGATTGTTTCAGATCTGAACTCTTTAGAAAAATAAGCAAAATATTTTTGAGTTAATAGGTGATGCTTGCCATGATGCTAGTTGTCATTACTAGATGTAGTTAAAGAAGCCCATAGTGGAAGGGAATTCCGTCGTGCAGGTTATTTTTATTTGTCTAACTAAAAAATAAAATATAAGTGCTGTGTTTGTAGAAATTATAGACATTTAATCTGTTCAGTTCACAGAATAGTAACCCATGAAATAATTCTATGCTGTAGAATTAAAGTTTATTTTTTCTAAAGGTTTGATGCGTTATCATGAACTACTACCTTCCACTTCAGTTGCGTTGGTTATTAATTAGATACTTCAAAGAAGATGACCTGATTTTAAAATTAACCGATAATTTTATGTTTCATCTAGATTTATTTAAGTTTATGTTTTTATGACTGAACCAGGAATTGTGTGTTTTTGTCTGCTGATGATTGAACCAGGAACCCTTTTTTTTTTAAAATCCAATCCTTTTAAATGCACCAGTTCTTTCTTACATAAGTCTCTCTAGACACAAACACGAAGATCTCTGCATTTTCATGTTAATAAGCTCTGTTCATGTTAAATAATGTGAAGTTGATGCCATGACGCATACAATGCTGGATCATTGTGGGTCCTTGTTTTGTTTGCACACAATATTCCAAATATCCCAACTGGGTTCGTGTTGGGTTTTGTCTCTGGAATAACCTCAAGGACAGTATGGTTAACCTCCAGAATAAATCCAGTGTGTCCCGTTTTCTGCTATTTGCTGAATGATAACGAGGAAGGAGTCGGCTGCTTGTCATATGCTGTCAGTGGAGTCAGCGCTGTTTTCACACAAGTTAACTGCTCTGACCCAGTTTAACTTACTGGCAACTGAAACATACAAACAGTGTCTTGTTTGCTGTGTGTTTAGTTAGATCAGTGTTTTATGTAGACTCTGTTAGTGTCCACAGTCTAAACTTATTACTCTGAATTAGACAGAAAATTCTAACCACCCAGAGAGAGAAAAGGTTGTCTGTGTTTCGACAAATGAACTGGGAAGTGAGTCTGAGCTGCATGGTGGAGCTGCTAACCCAAAGAGAGACACCGGTGCAGATCAGGGGCATTTTATGGTGCAGTCTGTGTGGACAAAGTTTTTGGTGGGTACAGAAAACTAATAATTAATGTAAACTTTTACACAATGCATCTGAATAAATGACTGAACTTTATCAGAAGTTATAGAGATTTTCCATCAGACATCCATCAGGACATGTTTGTCGGTTGGTGGTTTAGGGGGGTTAGTTTATGCAAATGTAGCTCTGCTCTGGACTTAGCAACATATATCACATCCACAAAGCATCAGAAGGAGTTTCTATAATGTCAAAGCGCCATGTGGTCGTATGAAGAGGACAAGATCTTAACAGTCTGCTGGTGTCCAAGCAACGGATGACTGAAGCGGCTGATAGTCAACAACTAAATGTTTGCAGTCTGGATGAAAGGAGAAAGCTTTGCAAGTTAAAAAGCTTGTAAATAAAGTTGTTTTTCAGGTATGCAGGGACATGTGTCTATTTCTAGGTGTATGATTGGGGGATGAGAATCCCGATGGACCCTCCAGCTCCCTTGTGTTAACAAACTCCTCCCCCCAGCCTTAGCGCTGCGCCACACTCCTCCCCCTCCCGCTCTGACCGACAAGAGTTTGGGACTCTCCTGTTTCTCTTGCCCATCTCCTCCTCCCCGTCACTTCTTTCTGTGCTCGTCCTGGATGTCTGCAGCACGCATGAGGTTTGTCAGCTTCCACTTGTAGATCGCCTCCATTCAGGATGACAAATGATCCTTTCACATGGATCCTTTATCAGATTTTTAATCACCTTCTGAAGATGTGGTAGCATAGACTCATGTTGTCACCGCTCATAGAAACTGCAGATGAAGATGTGGGAGTAGTAACTGAGGAGGTTAATAATTCATTATTAAGAATATGTTTAATGATTTCTGAAATTTCTCTGTCTTTTCTAACATGATGGCAAACCTCATAGTACTTTGGTGAGAAAATTACAAACTTTCTGTTTACTTCTTCCTACTGGTGCTTTTAAACATCAGCTAGTGTTTGCTTTATAGGGATATAGTAGTTGGCAAAACTGCACTTTAAGTTATACTCTGGTTGCATAAAACGATGTTGCTGCAGGATGGGGTGGTTGCAGAGACACCTACTGCCTCTATTGTGAGGCCAGAGCTGCTCTGTGTCAATGGCTGTGACACCAGAATAAAGTCATGTAACCAGAGGGCTCCAGAGTGGAGAAACAGACCTGAATCTTCTCTTCTGCTCTGTGTTAATATAAGGTGACAGAATCTGGGTGTTCACCAATTGACACAGAGCAGAGAAGCAGAGGGAGCAGGGGGCACCTGCGGTTGTGTTTGTGTACGTGCATGATTCTGTAATGCAAGTAAAAGTGTGTGTGTGTTTGTGTGGCTGGTGCTGTTAGTGAATGAATAGAGTTCTGATGAGCTGTAGCGTCACTGTTTGAGTGTATTCATGTGGAGAACCTTTAAAGTGTTTCAGTCTCCACACAAAAGCTGGCTGTCCCTCTCTGTTTTGGAGCACAATGACTGAGGAACGAGAGAGCAGGCTTCTGAAACCAGAACATGATGAGTAAGCAAACACCTGCAGCCTCCGACTTTGTGCTGGATTTTGCAGATGAAATGCTTGCGAGGGTGCCTGTAAATCTACGGTCCAGGGACAGCTGTTGTTGTAGTGCTCTGTCTCTGCAGAAGACAAATGAAACATTTTTTTCTCCATGTGTGAGTGTATGTGAGCAGGCCACAGGTCAGTAATTTGGTTGCTGGTTTTCTAAAGGCTTAATGCCTTGTGACCAGTGCAACCATGAGGGAAGTTGGATTACTTGTGATGTCTAAACAGTGTCAGCCGACGCTGCCTTTATTACATTTACTGCTTGTTTTCCATGTAACACAGCTCTGTGGCAGACATATAGAGTTTACAGCAGAAAAAAAACACCTCTGTCTCTTCTGACCAGACATAAATGCGTAGATATGAACGTAGAGAGCACGGAGCGTTGCTGCAGAGTGAAGTTACACACTGTCCTTGGTTTGAGACGGGAATGAAAACACATACATGCACACACCAGTGTGACGATCTATGAAAAGAGCTTTGAGTCCACCAGGGCTGATTTCCTGAAAGGTCTTGATGTTATCAGGATGCAGTGAGAGGAGCAGGCAGCTGGACCGGCCTTAAGAGGCCTTAGGCAAACTCCAGAGAGTGGGACAGGATTTTCTGGCAGACAGGAAGTAGAAGGGGTGGTCTGTGAACCTGTCTTTATCTGCTCTCTCATTTTAATCTATAATGACTGCAGTAATTAAGCAGTTAAGTCAAGCACAAATTCTCTCAGCATGTTTCCAAAAGCAGTCGGCACAGCTCAACCAGCAAAATAAATGTCTAGGATTTGGCCCCGGGGCTACACAGGGTCATTAGGCTGGTGACCCCTTCTCAGACCCGGTTAAGAAATGATTTGTTTATTTCTAAAGGAAATGGCTTCTTTAAGTGGATTCTGAGACCTGGATTTTCAAACAGAAGAAGAAGGAGATAAATTAAAACAATCAGAATAAGCTTGAAATATTTCATTGTGCAGCTTCTCGCTTGAACCGTGAGATCCTCTGGACCAGGGAGGCCCAAGTCTGGTCCTTGAGATCTACCATCCTGCTGTTTTTAGGTGCAACCCTTCTCCTACACACCGGAATCAAAGAAGTGGCTCGTTAGCAGGCCTCTGCAGAGCTGAATGACATGCAGAAGAGGAATTCAGCTGTTTGACTCAGCTGTGCTGGACAGGGGTTGCATCTAAAGGTTGCAGGATGGTAGATCTCCAGGACTGGACTTGGGCGCCCCTGCTCTGGACTATGGCGTTTGCTGTGACTGTGTTGCTGAGGATATTACTCCACCTTGTGGCCGCTTCACTGAAGGGTCAGCTTTGAATCAATTGTGAAGAAAACCTCTTAAATCTGATGTGAACTTTTGTTTATGGTAATGTAAATTCATGTTTGATAACTGTTTAAGTTTGTTAGAAACCCTGCTTGAGTTGAGTTTATGAGGCAACAGTTCCAGAGTCCATCACTTCATTTTCACTATGTTGAACATTGACTTCCTTCTTTTACCCTTAGCAACCTAACTGGAGCGTGTAGGTCAGGGTCAGTGGGTTCATGTCAGGGACCAGCTGACCCACTGTCCAGGGCCTGGCCAGGTCTTCAGTTTCTCCCTGTGTTTCTTTCTGACCCAAAATCAAAGCTGACCGCTATTCTGGGGCAGTACAGACCGTCCTGCTGGCCTACATCAAAGCTTCACTCATCCCAAACCTGCACTGCTTGTCCCTTATTCGTTCAGCCTGTTCCATAAGCACAGCAGGTTCCCCTCTCATTCAACCACCACCAATAGGAAGCCAGCTATTAGCAGCCTGACCCACTTTGGCCATGCTAACTGCTAGCACGTCTAATTGGGCTTTAATCACTTCCTAATAGCAGCATTGTTTCAGGTCATTCTGCTAAATGCTAATAGGGGGAGAGAGAAAAGGCAGTATTGTTGCTGTCTTTTTTCAATTAGGGCCTGAAAGGCGCTGTAGGAAATAAAGTGGAGAGCCTGATGGAAAAGTCTGAACAAGCAGGTTGATTGTTTATCAGTCTGCATAAATGCTGACATGATACACTGCAAGAACTGAAATCTAAGTAAGATTAAAAATCTTAAAATGAGTACATATGCTTATGGTTTTTTTAAAGGTAAGATCATTCTTAGTTTTTATACCAGAGAATTCCCCTTGTTTTAAAAGTATTTTACTTGTTTTGGGAAGTCTTGAAGTCTTGTTCTGTTGGCAGATAATTTATCTGATTTTAAGCAACATTTACCTAATTTTTGTACATTTTTTTTCTTGTTTTTTAAGGCTGCGTTTTTGCAGTGTAGGAGAATTTAAACAGAGAATTTAGGTTGTTGTGCATTAAAGAAAAACTGTATTCACTGACAATACTGCAAAGACTCAGCCTTAAAAAACAAGAAAAAAATATACAAAAATGAGGTAAATGTTGCTTAAAATCAGATAAATTATCTGCCAACAGAACAAGAAAATTTGGCTTGTCAAGACTTCCCAAAACAAGTAAAAATACTCTCAAAACAAGAGGAATTCTCTGGCATAAAAACTAAGGATTATCTTACCTTTAAAAGAATAAGCACATGTGTACTCAATTTAAGATTTTTAATCTTACTTAGATTTCAGTTTTTGGAGTGAAGGGAGGAAACATTTTTCTGGTTAAAGAACAATCAGAGAGCAAGATTCATTTATCACCATGCTGTTACAGCAATGCTCTTAAATCTGTAATCCCTCAAGATGCCAACAAGATGCTGCTCCTTCAGAGACTGCAGAGACTGAAACAGGTTGATTTAGTTAGAAAAGCAAACAAATGAACAAAAACAATAAATTCTGATGAAGTTTTCTGACTGCTTGCCTTCTTTAAGGTAAATATGAATAAGGATAATAATTAAAAAAAAAAAAAACACACACAGCATCAGCGCAAAGTTTACTTTACAGGAAAACCATGTTGAGTATAGTGTGTCATTTTACAAAGTCAAATCATACCCAAATGTGTAAAACCAGAAGAAAGTACACCGGCAGTAAAGCCATGGAATAAATACGGCTTTGTCTTCGTATGTTTATATGTACATAGTAAGGGGGGTACGTGAGGACTGAAGTGTTATGATTCAGTCCACCCAGTCCTCCCTGCACCGGCCCTCTCTCTCTCTCTGGCAGTTGGTGTTTGAATATTCAAATGTTACTGGTCTGAGCTGCCAGTTGCTGGTTGCACCACTCTGCATGCACGCTGAAAACCTCGGCCACCATCAGGAGACCCTGGCTCTCAAAAGGCACTGACTTAGACGTCCTCAGACGTTTCAGCTCTTGTCTTACCCCTTCAGCTTTTGGTAAGTTTGCTTGCTGGATGCTGCGGAGTCACATGCTGCAGATTTACACAGTTTCTTCTTGGGTGATGAATCTCGGTGCATTACAGCAAACATGTCATGTTGCATGAAATTCTTTTGTGCACTTTTCATCTCCGGGTTGAATTTTATGCATTTTTTTTATTTTGTTGTTTTTAATGATAGTTAAGAGAGCAAATTCAGACAACCAGATAGTGTTTCTGGACTGTTTTTGGTCAGAGGGACCTGGACCAAAAGCTGTCCTTATAAGTGCAAGCCTTTTAAGTGCAACAACACTTCTTCTTGACTTGGCCTGCTTGGCTGGACTTAAAAGCACTGGAGCCTGCTGCTCTATAGTTTTTATAAACAGTTTGTAATGGGCTCCTCTTACTGTTAGTGCTAAAGGTTTTTTTCTAACAGTTTTGGTGACTAGCTTGAAGCAAAGTAATGGCACATTTGGTTATATCAGCACAGGCCAACTTCAGGCCTTTATATGGTCACGTTGTGTGGGGTCTTAGAAGACTTACCCTGAACATCTGGTTTATTGTTTTCCCCTAGATACTCTACTTGTTTGATTTTTCTTCCTAATCTTTACACTCTTGCATAATTGTTTAATGAAATGTCTATTTTCTGATTTAGATTCCTTTGAGGGCATGACCTCACAGCCTTTGGTGATGACTGAGCATGCTCCATCATCTGCAGTGACTGTGAGTTCCTCTACCAGCATCCCAGCCACTACCTCCTCCCTGGTTCCTCCGTCTTCATCGACAGCCATTCCCCAGCCCAACAGCAGCAGCAGCAGCAGCAGCAAGCCCTGGAGGAGCAAGTCAACCAGCTCGAAGCAAACCTCCTCTCAACCTCCCACCTCCATGAGCACCCCCTCATCTGCCATGCAGCCCAGCAAGCAGGAGAAGGACGCTTCCTGCTCCGGTAAGGCTGCTCCTTCAACAGAAGCTCCTCCTAAAGCTGCCACTCAGAAGTCAATGCTGGAGAAACTTAAGCTGTTCAACTCTAAAGGAGGATCCAAATCATCCACCAACACCACCTCTTCCTCCAATGGAGTAGGGTCCCAGCCAGACAACCCTCCCTCAGGCAGGCAGATCGGAGCAGGCTATGTGGAAAGAGCTGAAACTGGCTCCAACACTGATCCCCTAGAGGAGGATGATGGTAACCTCAGGCCAGGACTGAACGGAACCAGCAATGGGACAGCATCACCAGGCACTGCTGTCTCTGTGACCGCCAGCAGCCCCAAAATCGCTCTACGGGGCATTGCCCAACGCACTTTCAGCAGAGCCTTGACTGCCAAGAAGAGTTCTGTGAAGGGCCCTGAAAAAGACAAAGACAGGGGCAAGGAGAAGGAGAAAGGAAAGGACGTGGGGAAGCGTGTCTCTGATAGAACAGAGCTGAGGGGAGAGGAGCTGAAGGAGGAAGTTGCACCAGCCGCTGCAGATGCTGAGGTGTCAAACAAAAGGACCTCTAAAATAGCCAGTTTCATTCCTAAGGGGGGTAAAGTAGCCAAAAAGGAGAGTTCCACCCCTGCACATAGTGGAATACCAAAGCCAGGAGGCAAAGTCCCAGGAGTTGGGAGCAAAGCTTCCTCAGTGAAGGAGGTGGGGGAAAGGCCTCGGAGCATGAGGTTAGGAGGGGGCCTTGCCATGCATCGGGGTCCCCTTGACAGAGACAGGGACAGCAGACACTCCAGCTCTACCTCCAGCCTGGCCTCTACAGAAGGAAAGTCCGGCGCTGCCCCTGCGGCTGGAGGAGGCACCACACAGAGCACCGCCAGCAACACGGTCAGCGTGCAGCTACCTCAGACCCAACAGCACCACAGCCACCCCAACACCGCCACCGTCGCACCTTTCATGTACAGGTGAGATCTTTTTTCCTTTCTCTTTGTCAGTGTCTTTCTGATTCCTCACCCTCAGCTTTATTCTTAATCTTTGAGATCACATTCACACCAATGACTGGAATCATTTCAATTTCTACAAACTGGATTCTCTGGCATATTTTACAAAATCTTTGAATCTTTCTGTTTTTATTTCCTGCCTCTGTACACACACCTGTCTGCCCAAAAATGTGTGGATGTTGAGTGTCTCTGACCTCTGTCCTGGTCCCAGTATGATAAGGAGAGAGGTCCACTGCACTTTCATTAAGTCCTTTCTAAAAGCTACTCATTAACTTTCTAACACTTTCTGTGTTCCTGCCTTTTTTCCTTCTGCAAAGTCTGACCTCTCGACCACATCTTTGAAAAAGACCAACCCCATTATCAGTCTTTTCTTAAACTTCCTCCTCTGCTGTATACCTGTCAAATCCCATTACTTGCAGGATTATATCACCTCCACACCTAATGTGTGCAGTAAATAAGAACTGTAAAAGCATTTTCTCTCAACATTCATGGTGTAAATTGAAAATAAAATGTCCTCAAATTAATCAACTAAACCAAAACACTAAATGTAAAGACATAAGCTCTCGTTTCATTCAGTATTTTAGAAGCATTTACTGCACAGCAGCATGTTAAGAGGCAGCCAGTGACTTCAGCTGGCTCAGAATGAGCGTCATTAGTCAACAAGGACAAAGTCTGGAAGCAGGCAAAGCCCAAAGGCTGCCTGCAGCGAGGTATTCAAACATCATCATCTCCAAAAGCGACCAGCCAGTGCAGTGGCAGTGCTGTATTGATTTATACTCAGAAGACAAACAATAGTGACGTCTGAGGCTTAGCAGGCATTCGTTTTGGACCGCAGTCACAAGACACAGCAGATTTAA
This sequence comes from Telmatherina bonti, assembly GCF_933228915.1. NCBI lineage: Eukaryota > Metazoa > Chordata > Actinopteri > Atheriniformes > Telmatherinidae > Telmatherina > Telmatherina bonti. The sequence continues at coordinate 38,499,748 of NC_136619.1, read as the reverse complement.
CTCTTAATCAGGTTTATTCCTCCTTCGTGACAATTTTCTGAATATTAGTTTCCTGCTAAGATCATTATAATTCAGTTTCGATGATTTCTTCCCAGATCCCAAACAGACGGCGAGGTTACAGCAAACGCAGAGAGTGGTTCAGGCGGAAGAGGTGGAGACGTTTCCTGCACCAAGACCAACCAGACCTCCACTGAGGATCTTTCAGGTGACCACTTTACAGTCTGTCTTTGTTTAAAATATTATAAATGTATTATCATGGTGATAAATTATTTTTTATGTGCCGCTCAGGTGAAGACCCAGAGACGAGACGGTTGCGTACTGTCAAAAACATCGCAGACCTGCGACAAAACCTGGAAGAGACCATGTCCAGCCTGCGAGGAACTCAGGTCACACACAGGTAAAGTGTCTCAACTGGCCCCACCTGCTGGACTATGTAAATATTATGTATTGTTGGTGTTATATTACATTTTCTGATGATCCATTTTGCTCATTTGATTAGAAATTGTGTTCCTGTTTTAAATCTGTTTGGTGAAGAAAACTATTGCATTAAAGTAACTAAATAAAATCCTTTTTTTCTAAAAGGTTTTCCGTTCAGCAACTAAGTTCCAGCTTGTCAAGTCAGCAGTGTTTAGAGTACGTTTATGAAATGTGTTGGCATTAGAAAACAAAACCCTATTGTTTGAGGATCATCAAGTGTAAAGCCTCACAATAGTTGCTAAGTTAGAGTTTTAAAGCAACCAAATCAGGCTTTATGTTGGGGATTTGAGTCAGTGGCTGAACTGCCTCGTGGCCAGCAGACTGTCTCTCTGTAGATTTACAGGTTTTACCTCGTTTGTGTGTTTTCTTGCCTCATCCTTCATTTAAGGGGTGTTTTACTTTGATCGCAGAGCATGTCTTTTATGTCTTCTTTGCCTCAGGTTTAGCTCCAGTCACATGAACTCCCACATTATGTGCTGCTCTGCCCACATGCCTCAGTGTTTATGTTCCTCTGTGAGGTTAACATGTCCCGTTACTTTGTTTTAGGCTCAAATAAAAAAAAAAAAAAACAATTTCCACAAGTCATTTAATTTGGAAAATGATGCTATATATATGATATATTGTTTGTTTTGTACACTTCTGCTGCTGTACACACCCAGCTAAACACTTGTTATTTTCTGCGGCAGCACCTTGGAAACCACCTTTGACGGCAGCGTCACCACAGACGTCAGCTGCAGCAGCGGCGGCAGCAGCAACACCAGCGGAGGCGGTAGAAGCATCCTCAGCCTCACCTCTGCTCGCTCCTCACTGTCGTCATGGCGACTGGGCCAGTCCAGCCCCCGTCTGCAAGCAGGCGATGCCCCCTCCGTGGGGAACGGTTATGGCGGCCGGGTGGTTGGTGGGCAAGGAGGGCGCTATCTGTACCCTGGGCACTTGCGGCGCCAGCTGGCTGGCAGGGGAGGAGCCATCTGCAGCGTGGACCTCGGAGACAAAGCTGGGGAGGATATTGAGCTGGATGGGATTGCCATGGAGGTTACGGGATACATGAGCGATGGAGACGTGCTGAGCAAGAATGCTGTTCGCACTGATGATGTCACCAGCGGGTAAGTTGCTTTTAACGCCTAGAAACGCACAAAAAAATTACTTGTTGATGAATTAAACCAGTTTTTTTTCTCAATTCCAGTCCTCAGACCCCCCTGCCCAGCATGTTTTAGAGATGTTCCTCCTCCAAAGCACCTGAGTCTGATTTTTTAACTTCATCGAGTTCTTTGCAGCCTGTTAACAAGTCTTTATTTCATTCAGGTGCGTTAAGGTAGGGTTTCCTATAAAACATGCAGGGCAGGGGGCGCTGAGGACTGGAATAGAGAAACACTTAATTAAACTAAAACCAGGATTTTTTTTTCTTTAATGAACAAAAAAATGCCCACATTTTCCTGCTCAGTCTTCAGTTCAGGAGTATGCCAGGAGAGGGCAGTAGTGGTCCTGCAGGACATCGCTGTGATCCAACCGTTGAGACGATATCTCAGTTTAGCCTGTGTATTAAACGGAGCATTTACTCTATTTAGCACAGATCCCACAAGTATCCCATTGTCTTCAGATGGTGAAATATCTGAATAACCTGTTTATTTTCTCTCTGAGTCAGTGTCCATGTTGTAACAGGCTCCTTGCATACCTTGGCTGTCACACTCCTTAATTTAAACTTTTGTCAGCATCATTATCAGATGGAACCGTCCAAGGCGCCAAGTTGTCTCAGGAAGTCAGACAGAGCAGAGTCTGGTGTAGAGTTGTGTTGGGGTTTAGTTTAAATGAAAATAATGCAATAGTAGCAGACATCCTATGAGATCAGGGACATAAGAGGAGATGAAATGACTTCATCTGGCCTCCAATGGCTTGAATTGGTTCACCAACCCTGAGGCAGCATCAGAAAGAGAGGAAGCAAAGTGCCTTGAAGTATTTGATATGTCTGAATATGTAGGTGAGCAGACAAAAGTGGGCCACGGCCACACCTGAACAGGTGAGTGACGCTCGCAGGCGATCAGAGGCTCTGAAAACCTGATATCCAGGCTGGGTCGTGTCAAAAACATTTACATGGTAAATGGTTTTTGTTGGGAAATTTCTGACATCAGGCTGAGATGAATTGTTTTTGGGGTTTTTCTTTTTCTGCTCAAGTCCATCATTCATCAAACACACACTTGACACCAGTGTGCAGCAAATAAAACACACGAATCCTCACTTCTTAGAAACTTGAACCTGTTGGTGGTTGCATTTTTTTGCCTGATAAATGACCCAAGTGATTGAGATGTCAGTTATTTTTCTGTTGGTAAATGCTTGTGTGTGTGTGTGTGTGTGTGTCATGTACAGTACATGCCAGCGTGTTTTTGTTTGGTGATCTGAGCTTTATGAACCTAAGAGATGAAATGATGGATGGTGTGCAAATGAGCTTTTATTCAAACTGAAGTACGTTGGCCACATCAGCCTCTTTGTTGTTGGGGGTGGAAACACCTGGAACAAAGTGTGTATGTTTGAGGAATAGTGTGTGGGCACAGGCATGTGGGTGTATGTTTGGTGGGTGGAGTCACCCTGTAGATTAGCCATTTAAAACTGACACAGACTGATGACCTCCCCCTCTCCTCCACATCCTCGGGCCATTTCAGGGCTACTTCTGTCACAAGTGTGTTAGCGTGCAGAAATAACAAAAATGCTGACCTCTGTATTCGCAGGTCACTGGTTCTTCCACACAAAGGTGGGATGTTTACCCAGAGAAGAGAAGCTGGCATTTGCATCACACCAGTAAACTCTTTACCTCTTAAAATATCTCTTAAATGCTTAATTTACAGATTTAGAATTTCTACTATTCACCAACATTTAGTTTTATTTGACATAAATATGGTATAAGGATGGTCATTTTCAACTCTTTTACACTCAAATGTGAACTATAAAATTTTGCCTGCATCCCATAAAGGATGAATAATTCATTAACCAATCCACTATTGTGAATAAGGTAAAGTCATGTTTATCTTATATCTGATCAGTGATTGAAATTAGGTGAATCTTATTAAGTTTACATGACAAATGAAAATGAAGTACATCAATGCAGTCCATTACAGTCTTTTGTCTCTTTAAACATCTTGAATTCAGATGCCTGATTGTCACTTTTTAGGTAAAATGTTCACATTGACTCATTTTGTTGTCTTAAATGAGAAGAGCTGCAGTTTTTTATTTTAAAATGATTATATTTCTGAGCGTTACTCTGACTAAACATAAGTAAGTAAAGTAAAGTAAGTAAGTAAATTTTATTTATATAGCACCTTTCACAGACAGAAGTCACAAAGTGCTTCACAAAAAAGCAAAATACAAAAATAAAATGCATATAAAAAGATACAACAAAAATACTGTATATAAAAATAGACACAGAAACTGCTGGTCATAACACCCCTAATCTACACAGCTGGGTATGCCTGCCGAAACAAGAAGGTTTTAAGATTGCACTTAAACACATCAACAGACTCAAGCGAACGTAGGGAGGGTGGAAGATCATTCCAGAGCCTCGGCGCAACAACCTGAAAAGATCGGTCTCCTCGGGTCCTAAAACGAGAACGAGGGACCATGAGTAAGTTTTGATCCAACGATCTCAACCTCCGCATGGGGGTATATGGACACAACAAGTCTCTTAAGTAGGAAGGGGCCTGGCCATGCAAGGCTCTAAAAGTGAGCACCAGGATTTTGAAATTCACACGAAAAGAGACAGGGAGCCAATGGAGAGTTTTCAGAATTGGCATGATATGAGCCCTTCGGTTGCATCGAGTCAGCAACCGCGCAGCAGAATTTTGGACCTGCTGCAGATGAGACAACTCTTTTTTGTTTAGACAAGAAAACAAACCGTTACAATAGTCTAAACGAGATCAGTGTAAAGCATACAACAGAAAAGCTGGAATGAAACAAAAAAATGCAATTTGCAATTATTTTGAAAAAGCTTTATTAATATGCTGACGGAAATTCTAATAATAATATTTAATACGTAATATATAAACTTATGTTAAATCATTTGTTTCTAAAATTAGATGAAAATTACACCTTTTTTCTCACACTTGTGCTGTTTTATGGTATAAAACAATTAGAATGTAAAATGAATGAGGTGGAGATTAATGAAGCTGTCTGTTTAGACCACGATGACCCGCTCAGCTCTTAATAGTTCATTTATTTCTGCTGATATGCATCCTGGCTGCACAGCCAGCATGACGAACGACACCAGCTATCGTCAGTGGATTCTTTTTGCAACCCCCCCTTTTCTTTCCTTCTGGGTTTCTGTGGCCCATGTAGACGAGGGCGCCCACCTCCCCAGCTTGGGGGTATATTTCCAGATCTACCCCTCTGCCCTCCCTCTATTCCACTTCCACCTCCCACCCCTCCTCCTCCTCCTCCTCCTCCTCCTCCTCCTCCTCCTCCTCCACCTTCACCGTCAGACCAAACCTCCAGCTAGGAGAGAAAAGCATGCAGAGCTGAGGAGAGAGGCTGCATGCCAACACTGATCTCTCACTGAGCAGCAGCAGCACACTTGCACTGTACATAGAGAGAGATTTCTGATTTCACCATGACCAAACACACCTTCACCTGGTGATACTCAGCAGCAGATGCCACAGACTCTTCTAACATATTAAGATTTTAATCAGAAAGGATCAACACTCACCTGGACGTGTTTGTTTTGCTGTGGACTGACTAACCATGTTTGAGGCAGACAGGTAGGTGTCAGAATCAGTCAAAAGATCCAGACGTTTATGTTCGTATCTTATCTTTCCTTTATGTGAGAATTTGTGAATTTTCCTGCTGTTTGTAACACTGCACTTGTTAACAAGTCAAGCGTAGCTCCTTTTCCCAGAGCTTTTCGCTCCCGTTGGTGTGTTGCTGTGTAAACGATGTGACTGCTTCAGCCCGTAAACCGTCTTGTTGGAACACGTTCCTGCTGCTGCAGAGGGTTACAGGTTAACAGGCATCTGTGACTATTGGACAGGAGTTCAGTTACTTATTAGTGTGAAAGAGTGTTGTGTTAGTGTTTGTGTTCATGTGCGCCGCTGGTCATCTCCAAGGTGACTTTACTCTGTGATGATTGATACTGACCCCCCCTTAAGTGTATCTTGTGTCAGAAGAAGGTCCCTGCTTTGGCAACTGACTGCAACTGCACTTTATGTCTCGTATGAAACTGAAAATCTGATCTATAATCATTATTACAGCAGTTGTTTAAGTTATGTTTGTCAGTTGTGAGATTTGTGAAATACTTAAAAGATTGGTGGGTTTGTCAGATAACTGGTGACCATTTGGTCCCACATGTAGCTTATCCTTATATCGTGCTTTTAAAAGCATTTCCAAATACTTAATGTTGTACCTAAAAATTTATCATTAATATAATTTGATTACTTCTTGGTTATTAGTCAAGTTTCACTCGTATCAGTTTGGAGATGATAAAATGACCACAAAGAGACATTTCCACATTTTTTTTTACTCTGTGTTTATGTTTTATTATAGATAAAATAAAGTACTTTATGTTTGCTTTTAAAACATGCTTGCATATTAAAGAGCTGATTCTCTTTGGCAGCACTTTACTGTTCACAAAGAGTCTCTGTCTGTAGAAAACACTGTGTATACTGTATATCCGTTCAGGCATAGATGGTGTGTTTTTGGGTGTGCACAGGGTCGTGTCTCGCTGAGCTCCACGCAGAGATAACAAAGTATTTAAGAAGTCAGCTTAGTCCCACTCCCTCTCCACCTTAAATCAAGTTTCATTCAGTGTTGCGTGACCTGAACAAGTCAGGTCCGTTAGTTTTCTGCTTGGCAGGTAAATATTTGTGGATTTGTTGTTGTTTAGGCAGGACGGGGAGTGTTTGTGTTCAGGACTAAAGCATCAGACTGTAACGGTCAGCCTCCACCTTCAACAAGCAGCAACTCATGTCCTTTCAAATCTTATTTTCCATCAGTGTCTCACCAGGTGTGTTTGTAGCTTTTCCTGTTCAGCGGTAGCCCAGTATATGGCAACTGGGAGCGCTGATGGAACCAGTGTCTGTGGTGAATTTATGTCCTGTAGGAATAAAGAATAGACTCGACCTCTGTCTACTGTGCAGTTAGTTGATTTAAAGACCGCTGTTGTTCACCACTGGCCACATGAGAGGAATGTGGCCCTGTAGTTAGTTTGCCGTCTCCAGTCTTTGTGTGGGAGCTTTCGCCAGTCGTTCGGCCCTGATTGTGCTTTGCCTCAACCAGAAAACTAGATGTGGGCTCCACCACCTGAAGACACACTTTACATAAAATCAGATGTGTGTGAGGAAGAGTGTGGGTTAAAACAAAGCAAGTCATCTCTGGTGCCTGTATCTGACGTGCTCTGTTCTGGCTTGCAGCTACATGACCGACGGAGGTTTGGGTCTGTACACCCGGCGCCTGAATCGGCTCCCTGACAGCATGGCCGCCGTCCGGGAGACGCTCCATAGAAATACGTCATCTGGACAGGGGGATGCTGACAGGTACGTCGAGAACATCTTAAAGCTGCTTTCTATTCGTTTCTCTTTTTTTTTTCTCCTCAATGATTTGTGCTCCGCTTCACTTGATTTCCTCTGCTCAAACATTTCTCAGAATGCTTTTGTTAAACCAGCTCAACTTGTTTCCTAAAAAGTCTTATTTCTGCTTGGTTTTTACTCATAAATTTAAACAAAAAATAAAAATATTTTTTCATTTTAAAGTAAGTAAAGGTGGGAAAATGAGGGAACGCTGGCTTGTTTGAAGCCACTGGAAATGCACAGTTAGGCCATCCAAGTTTGTGGTATGAATGAATTAATCAGTGATTCAGTCATTGTGTTGTTTCACGCTGGTCTTGAAGCATAAAGCAAACATTAAAGTGCCATGTCTGGGTCAGTTATTGTGCGTTATGACCCCATTTCAGCTCTCTCAGCTATACTTGAAATGAAAGACTGAAAAAATGCCACTTAATATTTAATAGGAAATGATAATCAAGAAGAAAATCAACATGAAAACATCCTGGTGTAATTAAATAACATTTAATAAAACACACAGAATGTTGTGCAGTATTACAGTAGATGGTAGACTTAAGTCACTCTCTGTCTTCTGACTTATCAACAAACTGCTGGAATGATCTTAAACGTATCATTTCTAATGTTTGGGAATGTTTAGGCCTGGACATGTAGCACAGTGAGATTATTGCAGAGTTTCTGTCCGTGGGGCTTTGTGACGTGTGCCGTTTCAGTGTGAGTGACCTGCTGATAAGCTGCAGTCTTTGTCCTGTCACGTAGCCGGGGAAGGATTTGGGTCCTGGCTGGTTGACAGAAGGAAATAAATGAAGGCTTAGCAGAACCCCACCATGTTGCAGGAGAACAATGGGGGGGTAGAGAGAAAGAGAGCTTTGGGGGAGGGAAATAGCTTGATATGAAGATGGACTGCTGTGTAGATGGAGGTGGCTGTAAGAACAAATGAATACGGGATAAAAGAAGTGAGACAAAGACTTTCTGCTGCTCACAACACAAGTAGGTTGATTGGTCTCTGCAGTTTAAAATATTTTATCGTCTATTTATGATGAGAAAATAAGAGTTATGAAGGTTTAGCGGTTATGCAGACAGATATGCTGTCGTGTTGTGTATTGGTTTTGGGTGTTTCAAGGAGCCTTTACTCATAAAATAAATCCTCAGGTGTGGCTAATTTCCTGTCTCCCAGACTCTTGACTTTTGGCCTCTTGCTGCCTCATACCCTGCACACACACATACACACACACACACACATACACACACACACACACACACACACACACACACACACACACCCTTCACATTATACTCCTCCAACCCTTAGGTAGAGCTTAACACAAACTGTCCTCCTCCTTACTTTTCATCTCTCCCGTCTCGTCCCATTTCCTTTCCTCTTCTCCAGCAGAGCTCCATCACTCCTCTCACGTTTTTTTTTACCTCCTGGTTGTTTTGATGAGGGAGTGCAGTGAGCTGAACGAACTGGAAAGCAATTAAATGATAAAAGTTGGATATTCCTCCTTTTTGTTTGATTGCACACTTTCATGTTTCTGTCTGAGGTTTAATTGGCAGCGTCTGCAGATGTTAAACTTCACGTTTTTCTCCTTTCATGGTCTTCAGATGGTTGGATTTTTGGGTCTTTGTGAGATTAGAGGGAAGAGCGGGGAGAGATTTTAAAATAAAGAGAAGTGCTAGGTGAGTCCTTTCCACCGCCGCCACCCCTGAAGGAATGTCTGATGAAGCCGCTTACTGCTCTTACTTTGGGATTAATTAGGAGAGTTGTGGAAGCGGCAGTAAAATGTATTAGCATATTAAATGGAAACTGTTGGAGCTGCAGGGTTAAGAAGGGTGACTGGTTTTGTCTTTTCTAAAAGATGAGGCTAATTTAATGCATGAAAGGGGGTTAATGGTGCAGTTTGGGGAGGAGAATATGCAGATCTGCATTTCCTACATTTTCTTATCTGTGTGTGTAAAGGTGTGTGTAGTCTGTATGAGCACAGTGACCCGTCTATTAACCTGCTACAGTTTAAAGGCTTTATTAAGCATTCTCTGGTTTGTGATGCTGCGAAGCCTCTCTGGAGGGGTGGGGGAGTAAATAGGTGTCGGGTGTTCCTGTGGCACAGAGGCGAAAAAAAAATGCTGACCTCTGTATTCGCAGGTCACGAGCTTCAAAGGTTCGAGCTTTAAAAAAAAAAAAACAAACCTTAAAGCCTTCATGCTAAAATCCTTTGCATCAGACCCAACGTGGACTAATGAGGAGTGAAGGATGCAGCTGGAAACTGGTGTTAAAAAGCTGATTTGTGTTAACAGAAAGTACTGAAAGTGTATATCAGCAGTGACGTCGCTGCTGGGAGAACTAAACTAGTTTTACTAACCGTCAGATAAATGCAAAGCAGGCGCGTGTGTGTGGAAGCAAAATGAGTCATGAAACAACAGGACCTGCAAGGCAGAGACAATGGAGAAACTGTGTGTGCATGTGTGTGTGAGCAAGCTTATCCTCGTCATTTATCTCTGCGGCTGGAGAAGGAGGAAGCAATCCATAATGGTCTGTCTTCTGGTGTGAATCCTCTTTGTTAAAGCAGACAAAGGAGAAGAGGTCTTTGTTGTGTGAATCCGCTGTAGCACAGAGTGTTACAGAGCAACCCCCCTCCTTTTTTTGCCTTTTCTTTTTCTTGGAGAGGTGTTTATATCTATCTTTTTTTTTTTTATCTGAAGGAAAGGGCATTTAAATAACTCAGTTTGTTGCTAATAGATGATGCATTCATGTAGATCAGGAGAACGAAGCGATGCGGTGGACTAAGTATCCTGCTAATGTTGTTTTTGGAGATTTAGGATCAGTATTTCTGTTTGCCCTTCATTTGTCTCCCTGGTATCAACACAAAGAATTATGTTCTTTAACAAGCAATTAATCCACAGCAGGAAAGCGTAGAGCAGATTTTTCATTTGTCCGGAGTTAAAAAGTAAAAAAGAAAAGCAGTGGGATGCCTTAACTGTTAAACAGGTGGTTTTGAAAGAAATTTCTTAGCTGAGCTCATGCCTGGAGGAAAACACACGATGAAAATTCCAGTGTCCACCTGGTTGCCAAGTTTGCATCTTAACTCGTCGGAGTTGGAGCCGGTGTTTATTCTTTATGGCACAGTGAAATGTACTGAATTTAGACCGCAAAAAAAAAAATCTGCATTTTTTTTTTTTCTTTTTTCAATTTAGGACCAGCTGGTTTGACCACAGAGATGCAAAAAAAATGACCATTGTGTTTCTGGGAGCAGCGTACTAATGTCCAGTTGAGACAGCAGCTAACCCAGTTAATTGTTTGGTTAGACATGAGCTGCCACTGAGGTCAAACAAGTTGATTATAATTGATCTGTTGTTGTCTGATCACTTAAAAGTTTCTGCTTAGACACAGACAGATGAGAAGACATAGCCTCATTCTTGTTGGTCTTCATTTTGTTTCTTTTTAAGCTAATATCACACAGAAACTAGTGAATCATGGATCCCCAACCCGGGTCCTCAAGGACCAGTGTCTTGCAGGTTTTCCAAGTGGATCAAACCTGACTCAGACTCAGACAAGCTCTGCACATGTTTGCTGAAAACACATTGATTTGAATCAGGTGTGTTGCAGCAGGGACACTTGGAAAACCTGCAGGACACTGGTCCTTGAGGACCAGGATTGGGGATCCCTGATGTAAATGGGATTTTAAAAACAATAAAACAAAAGAACACAAGTAAAAAAAACACTAAAATAAGTCTATTTAAGTTCCATTGCCAGAGGAAGTGTTTGGAAGAAAGTCATCCTTAAATGAATCGGTACGTGACGGGGAAAAGCTGGAATGATGACAACTTAAATCCCTCTTTTCTGTTACGTTTTCTGCCACAAAACGGATCAATTTTGATGCTTCCATTGTGATACTGGTGCTTCTGCTGCGGCTCCACGTGAACTGACAAGCACACAACATACAACTCGATCCTCTTCATTTGTAAAAGGCTTTGCATAAAAGCGTTGGCCAAATCAACTCCGTGTAATAAACACAAATTTCTAGTAAAGCTTCGTCTTTTCTTTGCCATCTCTGCTGCAGCTTCACACGGGCATCAACAGGCGACGGGGTTATGCCTTTAATGAACCAAAATCTTGTACTGTATGGTAAAGTACTGAACTGTGCCATGTAACAACAAAGATACAAATGGGATGACTTTATACTGTATCCCACAATCTACATTAAAATCCTAGTTATACAGAAAGCTGATTCCTTGAAGTCCATGACTGTTATGTTACCACAGCCGTCAGCCCCACAATAAGCTGTCCACCAGTCAGGCAAAGACCATCAATTAGCTTCTCTTTTTGTCTTGTTATCAGTTTTAGAGTTTTCATGTAAGACTTTATAAACTTTATTCTTTAAGCAGCACCTTCATGTAAAACCAGCTTGTGCAGCCAGAAGGTTTAGTCTCATCAACATTAATCAGTGCTAGAGCCAATAAGCACATCTCAGGCAGAATGAACTGACAAGACTGAATGCCAGTTCAACATTCTGCTCAGTGTAAAAGTCAGATGTTAGCAGGTGTTCAGAAGATGTTTTTTAGTTTTATTTACCTGGTTAAAAAAGGTTGGACCGAGTCACGCAGTGGATCCACATGAGTGTCAATCGTGTCCTTTTCTGATGACAGAAAAGATTCCAGGTTTTTGTCATGAGCTTCAGTCAGCTCTGATGAGTCCACGTCGTCTCAGACCAGCTGAAATTTGAAGTTGCAGTTGGTGAGCAAAAATTCATGAAGTCACACTTGACAATCCTCTGGAATAAGACGTGGGGGAGCGGGGGGAATGTTTTTGTTAAGCTCCGCGGAGGTTTTACTAGTATCATGTGAGGCTTCTTAAAGTAAACACAGCGTGATATCTTTGTTTCACGGACAGGTGCCTTCCATCAGCAGCTGCCATTCACTCTTATTTTACTTCTTTAACAATATATCTCATGCTTTTTGTAAGTTCCTCCCAACGCCTTGGTGTCTCAACGCCACTAAACAAACTTGAACACTCTTACGACCTTTGCAGCAGTAAATCTTTTACCCCTAATCGTCGTTCAGACCAGTGTTAGCACTGAACAGGAAAAGTGGTTTATTCTAGTCGGTCTAACTCTTAATAAGGCGAGAAAACAGAGGATGGACCTGATTTAGCTTTTACCTCAGAGCAATGTGACGCACTGCGTTGGCCAATCACTTGAACACCAGCTTACATTCCTGAAGCATCACTCTGCTGCATGAATTGTGTAACTCTACTGTGATAATGTTCCAGTGTTGTAAAAATCCCCTTTTGCACTATAAGTCACTCTGTCTGATGAATCTGTTGGTCTAAACCAGTCTCCCAGGGTTGTTTTTGTCTTCTTATTCGAACCCTTTTGCTTCATCTCCTCCCTCTTAGTAACTTTCTAACGATTCATCCTCTAATTATTTGGTCTGCCTGTATATGTGGGATGATTGTATAACTGATGGATGTTGATGGCGGCTCACTGAAGTCATATTGACAGGGCATCTTTGCTGTAGTTTCTCTGAAAACGGTCGCGATCCCAGCTGCAGCAGAACAGAAGTTGTTTAGAAAATATGTCACCGCTCGCAGACACGCACGCCCCGAGCCCCAATATGTTACCGCTCCTGTCTGGACTTGAGCAGGTTCTCTGTTGGCCTCAGGTGGAGGAAGAGAGAGGTTCGACCTCCCTTATCAGCTCCTCAGCTACCAAGAACACCTGGCGGCCCATGTGTCTCTCCTTCTAGCTGTCTGTCTGTCCTCTGTAACCTCGCCTCCACCTGCTACTCTGGTGTAGCAGAGTTAATGTTATGGTTAGCTTCCAGGCTCTCACTATGATAATAATAGTTGGATCAGCCTTCCCCCTGCCTGTGCTCCTGTCTTTTCATAAGGCCAGCACTCCAGTTGTCTGGAGAGCCAGAGGTTTATTTGTTTAATAATTGCAGGCTTACAGAAAATACTGCTTCATCTGTACTTTCAGCCTGAACCTGTACTGGTCTTACTCATACTGGGAGACATCAACCTGTCACTTCTCCTGTACTAATACCTGCAGTTTGTTTGTGTTACAGTCTGGTGGGCCATGTGTGTTTGTAGGTTGGAATACCAGGAGTGTTTGGTTAGTGATGGCAGAAAGGTGCAGAGCCGGTCAGTGTAGGGTTACCAGGATTAGTGACACCAGGGCAAACGGTGAACTCATCTAAACCATCTGTGCTTCTTAGTGGAATTTCTCCAAAGTTTTCCCTTCATGAAAAAATGGAAAGTTGACTTTTGGGAAAAGGCAGATGAAGCGGGTTATTATGTTACATTATATTATTATTTATTATAAGGGAATTCTTTTATTGCCGAAGATGCATTTTCATTACTAGAAAGTGGATTATGTTTCTTCTTTTTTTTTTATTCTGCTTGATCATTTTAAAATGTTCTTTTTGAAATCACAGTCTTGTGTGTACATGGCTGTGGAAATCATCTAAACGTTTGTTGATTTTTCTGAAAGATTATTCACACTTCTTTGGATCAGAGCCCTGGAAATAAACAAGCTATAGCTCAATTCAGAGACTGCTTATTTTTTAGGTTGATAACATCCCAGGTAGGACTGAGAAAGAATCATGTGGTGCCTAGCATATCTCATTGCATGGATAATGTGGCTGGAACCAACCAAAGACAGCTGTGATGGCAGCCAGGGTTATGAGGCTGAAGATAAAAAATATTGCATGCTGATACCAAAACAGCTAGGTCTGGAGTTTCTTTAATATTAGGGGGAAAAACAACAATTATCTTCTTTGTATACTGGTAAATGTTGCATTTAGCATGTGCTTGTGAAAACCTTAACATGCTAAATGATCCTCTGAATGTTGGATAGTTTTATTATATCAGTTTTCAAAGGACATGTCTTTATAGACAGTTTTATTTCCAACAAGCAACCTCGTAATTGGAGCACAGTTTATAAATAAATAAGATCAAATCAGTTCTGCAGTGTCTCAGTAAAAAGCACTTTGGTTGTCATACTTTCAAGAATATGACTGATACCTTTTGTAACAGCACAACGAGCTGTTTCTCACCACAGGGTGAGTGGTTGTAAATCCCAGGATACCGTGCACATCCGAGGTGTAACTCCCTTTCCTATGAAAGCTGTCATACCCTCAAATAATGCATCATTTTAGGTCTTAATGCAGTTTCATTGGTTGCTGGAACTTATCTGTTGTTAGGAAAGCAGATAGCAACAGACAAGTTGGTCCACGCCTTTGCCTCCTCCAGGCTGACTGTAATACCCTCCTCGTTGGGATACCAGGCAGGAGCCTGCAGAAGCATCGGCACATCCAGAACCGTGCCGCCTGCATCCTGACGAGGAGTTGAAAAGGTCTCCACATCGCTCCTGTTTTACGGTCCTAACGTTGGCTCCCTGTCCAGCAGAGGACAGAATATACGATCTGCCTGCTAGCTGTCAGGGTCTGCACAGCCATTCCCCAGAATATCTGACAGAGCTCCTGTCCCTCACACACCACCATTCGCCGTCATTTCAGGCTGCTGCTCCACAGCTGTGGAACGCTGTGCCTCAACACTTGTGTGCCACAGACAGTGGACTCTTTAAAAAAAAAAAAAAAGCACCTGAAAACTTTTTTATTTAAGAAGCCTTTCATATAGTTTCATGTTTTTTATTTATTTCTGAACTTGTGTGTTTTTATGCTTTGCAGCAGCACTTTGGGGTTTTGTTTAAAATAAAAAGTGCATTGTAAATAAAATGTATTATCAATGTTATTATTCTTATAAACCAAAACATGTTTTCTTTCCAAAGCTATATGTTTATTTTGGCTGCACTTTGATTGATTACAACTTTGTAGGACTGTGGGATGGACTAGCTGCCTCCAGGTGGACATGCCTGCATCTATAGTTGTGGCTCTTTGCTTTCGCAGTACGATCGTTGCTGCAGAAGTTGCAGCTTAGTTGAAATGTTGAACTTGGATTTCACAATAAAAGATGTTTGTTCAGAGTAGAAAAGGTTTTTTTTTTAATAAAAAAAAGTAAACAATAAGTTAAGAAATATTACTGCAAATCCATTCAGACTTGTTGCAACTCATATGTGCTTTTACTTTTTAAGACTGATTTTGTAAGACGAGAACAATGATCCTATTTGATAAACATTGATGAACAGAAAGATAAAGCCAGTAACTTGCTACAAAAGCAGGTTTAACCTCTGAAATAGTTTTAAGACAAATTTACCATTATTCAGAAAAACAATTAACAATTAAAAACAATAAAATGTTTTAGTGGACAGTTTTAAGTCTTGTTGAAAACTATATTTGAAGTAATGTTTATGTTCATTTTTTATTTTATTTTGTCATTTTGACCAGAACTCCCTGGAAGAAAAGATCTTGTGTCTCATTGGGACTTTAACCAAAGGAATAAATACACCCTATAAAGTAAAAGCTTTTGAAACTAATGTAAAGAGGATTTTTAGCATAAAAAATAATGATTTATTTTATGTCTTCTTAAAGTTACAGCAGAAATTACTTTAACATTTAGTCTAGTTGGAAAAGGAAAGGAGATTAAAGATGTCTATAAATATATTTTTCAGCCCCGTTCATTCATCCAGTGGAGAATTTGTTCGTCCTCTGACTCTCATATTCTTACAGGCGCACATACACCAGCTCACACACACACACACACACACACACACACAAACACACTCTAATAACACTTTATTTTGCCAAATATCCGGAGAATCCAGACTCTCACAGAGCTTTCAACAGCCTGTGAATATTAAGCGCTATAACTGGCTACAGTCATGCTGATCGCAGTGTTCTGCTGCATCCTGGAAGTCGTGTGTGTGTGTGTGTGTGTGTGTGTTCGTGTGTGTTCGAAATAAAGCCCTGCTGGCCTGGAGCTGTGGGGTTTGCTGGAAGTCTCTGAGGCGATGTGAATCTGTAGTTAATGTAAAGTCAAACATCCAGTACACGTATACACACCTACACACACACACAGGTATAAAAAGCTCATCCCTTAATAAAGCAAAAA
The DNA here is from genome assembly GCF_933228915.1 of Telmatherina bonti. Classification (NCBI taxonomy): domain Eukaryota; kingdom Metazoa; phylum Chordata; class Actinopteri; order Atheriniformes; family Telmatherinidae; genus Telmatherina; species Telmatherina bonti. Next base: position 38,483,731 of record NC_136619.1, on the reverse strand, counting down.
CCTGAATCTTGGTCAGTCTTTTTTAAAAATGCTTTCTTCTTCTTCTTCATATAAGCCCGCTTGATGAATCTAACCCCTAATAATGCTAAGGGCCCAATAGAGTAGGTGGCGTTTATTTTTATGGGGAAAAGTAAACCAAAGAAATGAACAAAAATCGTGATGTGTTCTATCAACAGACCACTACCACAATCCCCCTCATTGTGCTTTAATTAAGGAAAGCAGCCTCACCCTAGATGTAGATGTTGCACACACACACACACACACACACACACACACACACACACACACACACACACACACACAGAATGTGGAGCTGTAGTCTGGTAAATTCATTCTTTCTTCTCTCTCTTGATCTTTATGCTTTTTATTTTATTTGTTTAGGTTTGTTTCAGGCTTTCTCTTCTTTGTCCAGTTCTTCTCGTTTATCCTCAGTGTGATGAAATAAACACTGCGAGACATAAAGTCTGAAATTCCACCAGGGTTGCAGCGAGGTTCAAAGCCAGGACCTGTAAAAAGTACAAGATGTTCAGCCAGTTTAGCTGACCACCAAACCAGCAATTTTTGAAGGGGAAACAAAAGGTCAGAGGCTCGGCCACATGTTACTGGTCCAGTCTGGAATCCTAATCTGACCATTAGGAGGAATCTGGTGTTAGTAAAGCAAAGGAGTGCTCTATGTGCTGCTCATACAGGGTCAGTTTGAGCTGAATTTTTTCATAAGTTTAGGTGCAGATGTTGGAAATTGAGGAGATGCTCCGTGCAGGTTGCAGCTTTAAAGTATAAATCTGGTGATCCACGTTTCACTGTGAACTTCAGGAAAGGCTGGAGGACAGACGTCTGTATGCAGGACTGAGACGGGCAGCACACTACCTTCCTGTGTCCCACATGGAATAAAAAAAAGATCACTTTCATGTAAAGTTTTAATCCTTCTAAAAATGTAAGATTTTCTGTAGAATGCTGTTAGTATCTTCAAATGTACAAATTTCCCATAAAAACAAAAAATTGGGAGACTACTGCCCCCCCCTCTTCTGATTGAATGTGAATGAACTCTGCTTACAGTTTGGATGTGGAAAAAACATTTCAGTGGGTGAAGATTAAGGATAAGATAATAAGTTAACATGCAGCTTTTAACAAGTCACAAAATTTCAGACTCGTTTCACATTTGACAAATATAACCTACATGTGAACAAAGAAGCTTAAATGGTAATTAGTTGCAGTGAGATTAAGCATGTGAACACTGACGGGAGAGCAGCAAGCAGATATAAAGGACTGGCACAAATGGAACATCCAAAGCTCTGACCAAGTAATGACAGAGTCTCTTCTAGCACCCCTAGAAAATGACTTTTCACACCAGATTCTGCTGTATTGGTGACTTTTAGAGCAGGCAATGATATTTTAACATCCTATTTGATTTTATAGGCAAGACTTGAGTTGCTTTATGATGGAAAAAAATCTGAAAAAATGAGAAAAGAAAAGTCTTAAACAGTTCCTGTGATTGTTTTTTTTTTTTTTGGTAAAACATTATTTAAAATGAAGATGGACTATCCAGCAAACATAAAGAAGTCTGGGAGTTTTTCTACCACCAAAGAAATACTGCACAAAGTCTGGTCACCAATGCAAAATGACAGGGCTTTATATTCGAGATATTTTGGCTTTGCCTTTGTGGGAGAAAGTGGTGCCCTACCATTTATCTTAATGTACAGTGTGTGTTTAAGATGAGAGATGTCGGTTGTATTGCTGTTCACACTGTTGCAGTCCAGATAAGTTAGTCTGTTATCTCCTGCATATGTTTTTATCTAGATGCTTAAAATGATATAACTAATGCATTATACCATAAAGTAAACTGGTTTGTTCTGATTTATTGCATATTTTGTACTGTTTAACCTGTGAAATTTTGGTTTAGGTGCAGGTTATTGCATCTGTGAGAAAAAGGAAACATGGAAAGAAACCAAGTGGTTTTTCTATGAGAGGAAACTCCTCCGTATATTTTATTTCCTCAGAGGGGATCATGATCTGTCATCTGGACACACTTTCAAAGAAGGTTTTGAACCAGATGAGTGTGGAAAAAGAAATTATTCTGGGAGTAGTCTGCCTTTATTTAGCCGCTGCTCCCCAACGTGACTGCCGGGGATCCGATGAGCCTGTTGCTTAGAGCAAAAACTGAGGCAGGAGTTACAGCTGAGTGTTTCATTCTAGCACAGAGATGAAAATAGGGTGTGTGTTTACGTTGTGTGTCTGCACACATTTTAGAAATTCCATGTTTTTCCCGTTGGTCTTTTAAGTGGACTGGATGCTCCATGAGTCGTGTGCTCGTGTTAAGGGATGCATGTTACATGTGTAAAGGTTTGGTGTGTTTTTACTGCAGATCCGGGTCAGTCAGTTAAATCTACAGGGCTGTGTGTTTACACACCAAACACACAAACACAAAAAGAAAGAGTGGAGTCAAAGGAAGCTTGTGTGGAAGAGGCAGCCAGAGGGATCGAAGTGCTTTGATAAATTCTCTGAGTGTGGACAGCAAATGTTTTCCCTACAAGAGACAATGGGACTGGACTGGAGAGGGACAAGCGCATAGCCAGAAAGACAGACATTCTTTAGTTTCTGTCCTGTCCAGTCTTGTCCTTTCCTGTCACAGAAAGGACAGCTGTGTCATTTTCGTACCACAGGACTGCTGGGCTCCGGCCCAGAATGTCCCAATCTTTTTTCTTTTTTTTTTGCTGACTTTAAGTATGAACTTACTTTTTACAATCATGAACAAAAAGAAATGGACATTTGAGATCTTTAACTGAGGAATAAACTTAGTTTTTACTAAAGATAAATTAATTTGTCTTTCTTTTTTTTTTAAGTGAAATTGTGTGAGGTACTTAGAAACGGATGGATGTATTTCCTGCAGACTGTTTGGTAAACCAGTGAGGAATTCTGCTGTGGGAGCGAAGCAAACAGCTACTCAGAACAGAGAAACCATGAGAAAAACCATTCAAACCAAAAAAAAAAAAAAGTCAGTAGCATCTAAAACAAACACTTTATGTTGTTAATTTTACAGCATCCAAAGAACATCTGTGTTGCTCTGGGTCATCATACGCAGAATGATCGCTACGTTTCTCCTCATATGCTGTGGCTCAAAGCTCTAACAGTCTAATCCGAACTTCAACATCCAGGGAAAACAAATCTTTACAAAACCAATGCTCATAGTTAGTAGCTCAACAAGGCTTACTCCGCTTGTGCCAGACTCCAATCAGTTGCAAGATATGCTGCACACTCACCGTGGATACAATGAAGCTGAGCAACACCGTTTTGAATTGAGTGCATAAAGAAAAAACTGAATTACTGCCTGGTGCAAAAACCACTCATTGTCAGAATAAATATGTAAAGTGTTTGTTCAAACTGCTGTGAAATGTTTCAGACTGTAGTTCAGCAGGTGAAAATTTATTTTTTTGTTGCTCAATATTATCTGTTAGCAGCTTTTCTGTCAGAATTCCACACTCATCCTCCAATCTGAGAGCTGTCTGACTGCAGGAAAGGTGCAGACCAATCCTAAATACTTCACACAACCTCACTTACTTTGTTGATACCACCTAAGTTGGTAAAACACGCATCTTTTGAGGAGATTCCCAGAATCCCCTCCCTATTGAATCAACCACTCTTGATGTTGTGGAAAATAAGCAGTTACTGAGAGTACAATAAGCAGCATTACATCAATCAATCTGCTGCTGCTAATCCAGACACCTGTGATTATATCATTCTACAGATCTAAACTGCTAAGAGCTTTCTTGTAATTATTACATAAGTAAATATTTGCAGACCCTCAAGTTAATGAGCTGCTGAGAGACATCTATATGTTTTTGTCACAGTAAAACTGGTGAGACAACTTTCCAGGAGATGAACCAACATGTACTGTTGTGCGAACACCTTCCCGCAGTAAAAACACCAAAATTCACACACAGTTTGTTTCAGCTCGTCGTGCACCAATGCGCTTTATTTCTACTTTCTAAGGACATCATTGATGTGTGAAAAGGTTGCACCATGACAGTTATGGACACACAGAAGCAAAGTTTTCCACCAAGCTTTTGGAAAAGAGACGTTCACAGCTACTCATTTTGCACATATCCTTTTTGTGCTCTTCCCAACACAACATACTGAAGCAGGTAAATGTTGCTTCTGTATGACAGCAGGTACCCAAGCACATAAATGTTTATTTTTCACCAACTCGTACCTTTTATTGCATGCTGCGTTTCATTTAGTGGCTCATTAAAAGTTTCCAGCGGAGATCTGCTGCTACTTAGACCTCAGCATCAGGTCTTCAGCAATTACAACTTAGGCTTCTTTTGTGTTGCAGCTTGCATTCATTCAGGAGAAGGCAACCACACAGCTGATTTACAAGAACAGAAAATTCTAGTTTTATTTTAATGAAGTTGTGGGGGTTTTTTTTTATTTTAGCCGTATCATTGCCTTTGAGCATGTGGACATGCTGTAGTCTTTTTTAGACTTGGCAGCATGAAAACTTGCAATGTGTTTTGTTGTATTTGTACCCTAAAATCTGCTCACATTGAGCCGTTTACTGATGGAAAAAAAAGCTTTGAATGATTGTGATGGTGCTGAGTTGCTTGGGGAGGAGTTGGTCATGTGATGTTCACACAGAACTCACTTGTCAACTCTGCTGTGATGTTATCTGTGTTCCTCAACCCCTGAAGGCTGCAAGTCAGAGACGGTCTGTCAGAGTTCTTCCCGTTTCCTCTAGACAGGCAGACAGACAGACAGATTTGGGGATATGATATAGCTTGAGCATGAGGACCAGTTGTAGTCCTCATGCAGGAATATGCGGGAAATCCCCTTACTTCTGCCTCGCTGCTCTGTTGTGGCTGCATGTCTGTGTGTACATTTCTGCGGCACAGATCCTGTGTGCATGTGCCAGAGCCGGACTGGGTTTGCAGGACCGGGGGGGGGGGTTACAGTACAGTAACAACCAGCAGGCCAACTGTCCAACTGACCGCACTCCCAAGGGACACACAGGAAAAGTTAAAACAAACACAACCACAGCCTTTTTTCTCAGGATGCTTGCAAACGTTCTGATTGGCTGATGCATGTGGGAGCCCTGCTTTTTTTCTTTGACCTTTCTGCCTCCCCCACTCTGTTTTTCTCTTTGAGGAAGTTTTGAGGTTTGGCCTCTGCACTCTGACCCCTTTGGGAGAGCAGAAAGCGATCAAATTGGAGCTGGCAAGAGGCGAGTTTCCTCGCTGGAATGTCTTGATTTGAGTCACATTTCGTTCTTCGCTACTGTCCCCGTCTGACTGCTTTACAGGCCTTTTAGCCTCTTTAATGAGTGACAAAGTTAAGCCTCATGTAATCCTGATGAATGACATGCTTACAAGTTTTAATGCACACTCAAGCAGATATTTAGTTAGTGTTTCCAAAACCCATTTCTCACGAAGCGGCAAGCTCTTCATGGCTAGACACCGTTGGAGGTTAAATGATGAAAATATGTAATTTTGTGATTTAATGATGAACTGGAAGAGTAAGAAGTACTTCACATCTTCCCCACAGTGTGATGATCTATTAGATGCCGACGTCGCCGGCCTGTGTTTGGCTCCACTTCTTCCTGGGGGCAGCCCGTGGTTAATGTTTCCTGCTCCTCTGATTGGCCATAAAGGACTCAGCGGTTGGTAACTGGTGGGTTGCTTTGCCAGCAGGAGGCTGTGGGCTGGGCCAATCCGCTTGGCCTGATCTCTAATTAGCACTTGCTTGTCAGCTGGTCAGGGTGGATCTGTCTGGGAAATTGCAGTCTTGCACACACAGACATTCATGCACATAAACCAAAGCTGGGAAACGAACAGTGGAGCAACTGTGCCGTTGTACCTCGCATTCACCGTGTCTGCCATCGTGTGGCTTTGATTTGTGTTGCCTGCTTGATTCTTCTTAAGGCTGAAGTGGCTTATTTTGGACTCGGGGTGTGTTTGTGTGAGTTTCAGTGTGCTCTGTTGGCTGCAGCAGTGAAGTGGTTAACAGTCCCCATGGAGGCTCATGTTTCCAGCAGCAGGGCAGGTCCTTCCCCGTTCTCCCTCCAGTTTTTCCCAGTGTTAGTGCAGATAGACACAAACAGTGCCCGAGGGATGAAGCGTCAGTGCAGCGAGTGACAAAGGAGCTCGATCCAGGAACTCTGCCAGGACGAGAGAGAGTGAGAGAGAGACATTGACAAAGCTCAGAGAGAGGAGGGGGTGAGATATTTAACTGTGTGAACTCATCAGCGGCATGAAGTCATGAAGCTTTCTGTCCAGCTTGGCGTTTTTCTGCAGCACCCTGGTTCCCACGGCAACCCAGGCACCCTAACCAGGTAGATACTGTGTGTGTGTGTGTGTGTGTGTGTGTGTGTGTGTGTGTGTGTGTGTGTGTGTGTGTGTGTGCAAAACCAACTTTGTCTTCCAGCAATGAAGACTTAGATTTCTTTTCTGTTCGGAAGTGCTGAGATCATTGTGGTCTACTGTCAGGACTCAAAGGGCTTAATGATATATGTATAATATCCCTCAGCTGTCCATATTTATTTTCTTTGAGTGCAGTGTGTGTGTGTGTGTGTGTGTGTGTGTGTGTGTGTGTGGGGGGGAATTTCCCCTGTGGCTGTATGGTTGAGTTGAAACAGTTGTGGTCACTCTAAATCTCTCCTCACCTCTGTTCTCTTTGCGCCACGGATGCTTTCAGCTCTCTAAGCCATGTCTTCGCTGTGCTCCTGCTTGATTTATCCTGCAGTTAAACCTGTTTCTCTTTGCTTCTATACATCAGGTTGTTAACTTAAAAAGCAGCCGATGTATTTTGTCTCAAGTCTTTCATGAACTAGCTGATTACATTTTGATGGTAATCTGAATCTGGGATTTTTGTCACTAAGTCTTTGTTTTTATTGTCTTTTAGTGTTTTGGTTTTTTTTTTTTTACCCTACAATTATGATGTGTTTTCGTTCGATGGTGGGAAAATTCAGTTCATCCAACTTGGCTGCTGAGCCTCTGCTAGCATTAGAATAAAAATAAAGCCTCAAACTACCAATCTCTGAAAGCCAGTGTTTGATTTTCATCTCGTTACACACTTAAATGAAGACAAAACAGAGATCTTTGGGGCTGTTTCTCATTCAGAAGTTGCAGAATTTAGTCTTCCACATTTTTGCATTAATCTTTTATACATATATTGCTCAGATTAAATAACTAATAAAAGTAATTTTGGATCAACATACAAACTCTAGCTTGACAGGAATAAGGAGACTTTTTTTTTTTTTTTTTTTTAAATGCTAGAGTAGGTTTCTCATAGCTGCATGGCAATACTATTTGTTTAACTTATAGGTTATTAGCTGATGGACATGAAACTAGTAACTTGTGTCATAATCAACTTTCAGCCTTTCTCTGTTTAGCCATGATGAAAACAAAATATTTAAATATCTACAAGGTTGCCTTGTACATTAAAAGAACACTGAGTTTTTGTAGTTGAACAAAGGATAATTCAGCCTCTGTCTTGCATCCTGTCTCTTCTCTGAGCTCTGTCCAGTCAGTTAAAGTCAGTCCAACATGAATTTGAGTCTTATCTCTGACTGTGCCACAGATAACCTAGGCTGGGAAAAAATGGGTGTGAAGTGAGATTTCTCTGCCTTAGGAAGCTGGAAGGCTACTACAGATCCAGGGATGTGTATAATGAATGTCAGTATATCACCAAACTGAGTCAGAAACACTGAGTTTTAGGTCGTGAACCTTGGTAGTTGGTAACTGCTTCAACAATGTGCAATAGTTTTGTTGGAATAGTGACAGTGACACTATTAACTAAATGAGTAACAAAGGTTTTTTTTTTTTTTTTAAAAATCTGAAAAATCTTTACATTATAATATCTATTCAACTTTCAACTTTATTTATACAGCATCAAATCATGGCAATGCCATCTCAAGACGCTTTACAGACAGAGAAAAAAACATAATGAAAGCCAATTCTTAATAGCCTATATAAGGAAACCAACAGATTGAGTTGGAGGATCCAACTCAATCTCATATCCTGAGCAAGCACACTGGCGACAGTGGGAAAGAAAAAAACTCCCTTTTAGCATAAAGGAAACCTCCAGCAGAACCCGGCTCAAGGACAGGCAGCCATCTGCATTTCAACATACCCCTGATATATATATATATATATATATATATATATATATATATATATATATATATATATATATATATATATATATATATATATATATATAGGCTCATTAATATAACTGGTAGGTGGTGCTTATTGTCCAGTTTGACTGATGTAGGTGCGGTGACATTCCCCAATGAACTGGAAACTGTTTGACATTGACAGAAATGATCATATCTACATACGAAGGAAAATGAAAAAGTGACTATTATTATACTAAAGACATGACTATTTTATGACTGATGTTTTTGGTTGTGGTTCTGTTGGAAGCACAGATGTTTCAGTCATTACCCGGTGGTCACCAGTGGTATTGCACTTTAGTGCAAAAGTTTTTGTAACTTTTAAAGCTCAGTGTCTTATATTTATATTCTGTGGGCATAACTTCAGAGGATCGGGGTGATGCCAGATTTTTTAATAAGATGATCAACAGTTAGTATGTCGTTTTTACTCTCTGGAAAATTGAAATATTTAAAGAATATTTAAAGCAATTTTTACTTAGATTTCTGCTTACAGTCATGTGGTTTTAACACATAACCATATGTTCAGTTACTTGCATTGTTAGACTGTTTTTTTCCATTGTTTTCAGATGTAATAATATTCTCATGTGAACTGTTAAAATGTGCTTAAAAAATAGCTGGATGGAAACACAGCTATTGTGTACGTGTTTTCTATTGTCAATACATTCTCTCTTAAGGTTGTAAATGTCCCCTTGATGATCCTTAAATGCAGTTAGCTTTTTGACAGCCGCTCTGAACAGAGTGTGTCGGTGTGTGTGTGTGTGTGTGTGTGTGTGTGTGTGTGTCTCCTGCTGCAGCCGACCCTGCACTGGCTGTCACCATCAGCCTCCCTCTGATCCTTTCAGAGCAATGTTTGCCAACTGGCTGGACTTCCTGCCCCCCACAGACTCAGAGCGGATGCAAGCACAAACACACACACACACGCACAGTCATATTTACAAATATCCTCAACTCCCGGCGCTTTTTCTCTGTGCATATGAGTCCGTTTGAACAGTTCACACACACACACAAGCGCACCATGATGTCACCCCTCAGACGAGCCTTTGTTCATATGATAGACGACCCTATTCAACCAGTCTGTGTATGTCTGTGTGCTTGTGTGAGTGTATCCAAGCTGAAGTCAGTTTAAAGGAGAATAAAGGAAGAGAATCACCAGGCAGTCTGAAATGCTGAATTCTTCTTAATTTCCATCTAGCACCCTAGTTAATGGATTTAACGTTTTTTTCTTCTCAATCAAAGGCACAAAACGATCGGTTATACAACTTTATGGGCACGTTCATGCTGGCTGTTTTTGCATATAAATACATAGTAATTGTATTAAGTGGAAAAAGATATTGGATGATCACTTTTTTGTATTAAAATCTCACATCTCAACCAAGCATCAGAATGTCTGCAGAGTCCAGCTGAACGGAGCATCACACTTTCCCCATGTGTTTCTGACTGAGTGAATTTAGTGCGAGTATCTGCACACAAAGATGAAACATGTTGCCAAAAAGAAACTGTGTAACGAGACTTAAGTGGATCCTGATTCTCTTTAATCCTGCTGAGTCATTGTCATAAGTGGACTAAAGTGCGCCTATTTGTGTGACTTTGTGTGTAGCTGGGACGACAGCAGCTCCGTGAGCAGTGGCATCAGTGACAACATCGACACAGATGACATCAACACCAGCTCGTCCATCTCCTCATATGCAAACACGCCTGCAGCACAGCGCAAAGGCCTCAATGCGCAGGTAAGACGACACACATGCAACAGTGCTCTCTGAACATCCTTCTGTAATCGTAGCTGAATCTTGTGTTTGAGTCCGAGGACAGGAAACTTCCAGAGGACAAAAGGTACCGAGGTCCTCATGCTTTATTAGAAAGGTGACTATATAAACTAAGTTTGTAGTCATTTATGCAAACACCAACAAGATGTGTTGCAACAGGGATACATTTAAAACCTAAAGGACACTGGTCCAAGAGATCGGAAGCTAGTGATCTCTGTCCTAATCCAATCCTCTTTAGATCATGTGGTGCTGGAGTCACTAATAGACTCTAGTTTCCAACATCTATATTTTACAGAAATTAGATGCATTTTGTAAAAAACGTGTGGCAGAAGCTGAACTTGTTTGCTGTGTTGGAATGTGAGTGAAAAACTGGTACAGGATTCCTTCAAACTGGAGAATCTGTGAGGATTTCTATCAGGATTGAGACAGCTGTTATCAGCTGAAAACAACCTGGACCTTGTAAACTTGCAGGGCTTTAGCGTGTGATGTCAAATCTTTGTCACAACATTAACCCAAAGTAGTCATGTGTTCCCCACATGATTGCTTGTAGGGTGGCTGTGAACTTCCACATCATCATGAAACATTGCCAATACCTGTGTGAGGCCAAAATGGAGTGGAATAAAAAGCTCCATAATAAAATGACTTCAGTCAAGCTGCAAATGGACCCTTTAAGTATCTCTAAAACTTATTCATAAATACACTACCAGTCAAAAGTTTAGACTTACTTTCCCATTAAATCCAATGTGAAAGTGTGTCCAAACTTTTGACTGGTAGTGTATACAAAAAAAAAAACCCTCCTCTCTCACCCGCCCCTCCCATCTCCCCAGGGTAGGGCAGGTTGCTGTTCATCTCTCAAGCTCGGGTTCTCTACTAGAGTCCTGGGAGCTTGAGAGTCCTACACAGTATCTTAGCTGTTCCTAGGAAAGAAAGAGATGTCTGATGTCTCACCAGGTATCTGTTGGAGCCACTTCTCCAGTGTGGGAGACACGGCCCCCAGTGCTCCCATCACTATGGGTACAACTGTTGCTTTCACCTGGGATCCTGCCTATTTTTCACCAGACAGATACAAACTATTCTTCATTTAAGTACAAAAAAGAAAGAAAAAGAACAAAAGTCCGTCTCCCACCTTCCCACAATGTCACAGTCACAACGGTTCCCAAAATTCATAAAAATAATTTTTCGATTAAAGTTACATTTAAGGGAAGCAAAATGTTTATATCATGACAGTTAAACACGCTGAATCTGCACTGGCCTGGTGAAAGCCAGTCCTTTGATGATTGGTTTCACCATCTGACCTGGGACTGCACTTTACAGTGTGGGTTAGAAACACGTTTGGTGAGGCTTGCGGGAGTTTAACAGGTCCTTGTTTGGCCTGCAATGTACTTTCAGAACTGTTTTAGGTTTATAAATACCTGAATGTGTCTGAACTAACGTGCTTTTCTCCAGTTCAAGTTTCAGCACATGAGTGAGGCTGTGAAAAGTTGGCAGGCATGTTTGCATGTGTGTGTATTGCACATACAGTATATTTTGACTGATGTAAAGCCAATCAGCATGTGATGACTGCTCATTATTGCCAAAAAGGTCGAGGTGCTGATAAAAAAAACAAAGGAGTCTTTTTCTCAGTGCAGCTGGCTGACACAGCGCAGGTTAATGAAGTGTGTCTCATCAGTCCTCAGGCACTCTCATTGGCTGGACTTTGGTTTTTAAGCTCTCAGCAGAGCAGCTTGCTTCATTCTTTTTTTACAATGGGTGAACAGCTGCTGAACTTAAAAGTAGCCATCATCACTACAGCTCCTGCAATTCATTGTTGGTTATTAAAAAGCTGATGAGAGAGAATAAGAAAGTTCCTGCAAATTTGTCTGTTATTCAAATAAATATTGTTAAGATTTCAAACTAAATAGAAATCCAGTAAACAGCATCAGGATGTGTTGCATACAGACCCTTTTTATGATTAGTTTACATGAGGTCAAGTTCCTTGCTGCTCCACAACCATAAACAGTCAAATGAAAAATGCCCGGTCCTCCTGATGTGGAAATCATGATGTGTTGAATTAACCAGTATGACGGTTTTAGTTGTAAAACCGAGCGCTTCTTGATGCAGCATGTCAGGAAAAGATGCTTTATCCAGCAATACTGAGAGTGACACGCTCTGTTTGTGTATTTCCAGCCTGTGACAGATGCAGAGAAGCACTCTGCCTCCACAGCAGTTCACCAAGCGTGGACAGGAGACGAGGTGAAGAGGCCAGACGGAGGGTCAGACAGCGGGGTCAGGATGGATTCAGGCTCCAAATGGAGCCGCAAGAACCCCTCCGACATCTCAGATGAGTCTGACAAGGGAGGCTCGGGAAGGAAGACCCCCTCAGTGTCCAATACAGGCTCCTGGAGAAGAGGAATGAGCACTCAGGTGGGGGTGACATCCCCCCGGACTAAAAGCACCAGTAGCACAGGCTCCACAGGTTCTGTGGGCATCAAGAGCCACAGTTCAGGTAACAAAAACTTCCACCACTTATTTCTATTTATTAGGACTGTGACTGTGCTTTTGTCCCAATTCGATTCCGATTTATTTGGGTGCCGATTCAATTTGAATTACGATTCTCACAATTTTACAATATTGCTAATTTTTGTGGATTAAAAACAAAATAAATGTATAAAACTTTTTTTTTTTTTTTTTTTTTTATGAGGAAAAAACAACACAGCACCCAGACCATCATTCTGCTGCTATAATGCCCAATAAGACAGAAGAAATTTTATAATGGATTATTTTTATATATTTTAACAAAAAAATTATTTTTAAAAATGTGAAGCAAAAAAAATCCCAATTTTCGATTTTTCAATTTTTCAATTCGATTTTCCCATCCCTATCATTAATTTAAAAAAAAAAAAAAAAAAAGCCTACTTGAAAAGTGAAAAAAGTAAAAGCACATATTTAGTTTTTTTTTTTCAACTTACATGTGTTGATTCAAGCTGATGTAGTTCTTCATTCCTAATCTCTAAAAAACTATGGATTTATTTTTATTTATATAACATCATCCAAAGTCACTGGAAGAAAACGGTGCGTAGTTTTTAACAGAAGTAACTCCAGAAGTAGGACATCTGTGTTTCTGTAGAATGCTGGGCTGCTTGCTGCTTGTATGTGACAACATGTCACATGTAGCTGACGCCCGGTTGTGTGTCCTGCAGGTAAAACAGATGACATTAAGGTTTCCGAAAAAGGACGCCTTTCTCCCCGTTCCAATGGCCTTCACCGCTCGCCTTCAGACGCTGGACGCAGCAGTGGCGATGAAGTGAAGAAACCATCACCCCCCACCACCCGTACACCGACTACCAACACACTTACACACACCGTCTCAGATCCACATTCACAGACTCACATGTTAACCTCACGCACCCCAACCAGCACCTTTGGCTTCAAAAAGCAAGGCCAAGGGATGGTAACCATGGTTACTGCCAGCGGCGCTACTATCACCAGTGGCTCAGCCACCCTCGGGAAGATGCCTAAGTCTGGGACACGCTCACTGTCAGGGGGCTTGAAGTCTGGTGGGCAGGATGGGAGCTCAGGAATGGGTCACCATGACGATGGCTTCCTCCCCATGAGCGCCCGCTCCACACTACAGTACCGCAGCCTGCCACGACCAAGCCGCTCAGGAGCAGCTGCCCGCAATGGAAACCGCTCTTCTACCAGCAGCATTGAGGCCGCCGTGCTCTCCGTCACCTCTCACGGGAAAAACGCCATCAGCGTTACGAAGGCCAACGGCTCCGGAGGCCTGCTGGCCAATCAGACGGACCGGGAAAAGGGCGTCTCTGAGACCGACAACCTCAGGAGTGGAGGAGCAGCGACTGTTCCTCTGACAGGACGACAGCAGGTCTCTTCGCCTACACTGCGCAGGTGAGCGCACACACATAGACCATCATTTGTCAGTTCCAACGTCCTGCAGACACACTGAGAGGGGCCCTCTTGTATGGGCTTGACTGTACCCTGATACAGAACACACACTCTGAAAAGGCCATTTTAAGAGACAGTAATCATACAGTCAGAGTACATGTCGAGAAGTGGTGAGTAATGATCACACGTGTGGGCTTGTTTCACACACACACACACACACACACACACACACACATAGTCTTTTTTAGGTTAAATCAGGTCTTTGTGAATGCAGGCCTTGAGCTGAGCTGATCAGCTGCCAAGCCTCAGCCTTGGTGGTGCAAGGGGGGGGGGGGGGTGAAAGCAGGGTGTGGTGCTGTGTAATGGAAGCAGAATCTTACCTCAGCGCTCTGCCCTCATTAATGTGAGGGAGTGATAACTCTTCAAAGAGAATGTGCTGCTATTATCCCCCATTGTGGCTCCAGTCATCACTGCCTGCCATTTAACTCTACCCCAGGATTAGGGCTGAATGAGGAGAGACTTATGTCAGCGCATGTGTGTGTGTGTGTGTGTGTGTGTGTGTGTGTGTGTGTGTGTGTGTGTGTGTGAGAGAACCGGCCTTGATTCAGATTTGAGCACTGGCTCTACCTTTACTGACTACAGACCTGCTACTGTATTTCTTGTTTCACACATGGTTATGACACTGTTGCCTCTCTACTGTTGGCAAAACATGTGAAAAGGATGTTTAAACCGCCATGTCCATGAACATTTACCTGACATTTGTCCTTTTGCTAATGACTTTTGAGTCCCCAAACCCCTCCTACTTTCCATTTTTCATCTCTTGTTTCGCCTCTGGCTACAATTTCCACCCACATGCAAGGATCACTGAGGAAATTAACAATAGAAGGGGAAAAAGTTTTTCTTTTTTACTCAAACCTATTTTTTTTTTATCATGTTCTGCTTTTAAAAGTTGTTTTTTTTTCCGTTTAAGAAAATTCTTTGTTTTATAGCAGGAAATTGCATCCTTCATTCCGTCACTTTTATGAGCACTTGAGCCTCGGTTAACATCCTTTTCCCTTGTTGCTGATGCACTGCAGGTTATTTGGTGGGAAGCCCAACAAACAGGCTCCAGTCACCACAGCTGAAAACATGAAGAATTCAACAGTCATCTCCAATCCCCATGCCACCATGAACCACATTGCTACAGTGCTGGAGTGTGCCGATGGAGGGCTGGGAGGCGGGGACAGCGACACCAGCAGCCCCTTGTTTGGAGGCCGAGCCCTGGGATCAGCGACGGGGACGCTTGGTAGCGAACAGGTCAGACAGATCGAGGTGTTAAAATATAACAAGAACCACTTGCGTAGCTTTTGACCCCTTTACTTAAATGCTGATCAAATGTTTTATAGTAACCTAAATGCAGCTGTGCAACCAGCAGGTCAACTTTAACATGATGAGCTTAGAGACGAGGTAAATGTGCAGGAAGGTGTTTGTAGACGGATTGTTTTATTCTCACTTTGCAAAATCCAGAAATGTGTGAATTCCTTGAGCTGCTCGTGTGTTTAACAGATCCACAGTGGGACGGGCAGTGCTGACACTTGTTTCACAAACTTAAGGCCAGATATCGTTTCAGAGCAGAAATGTCTGAGCGTGCTCAGTCATGAGCTCTCCGTCACATTCTCTTGTGATTCATCAGCCGTTCTCTGACTAGTTATGAATTGTGGGATGACTCATTGTTTTTCAGAGCAGAAGTTGTCTTTACAAACAAGTTCACATCAGTTATCTCAAATCATCTGCAACCTGGATCAAAATGATGAAGAGAGGTGCATTAATCAGAGATGCCTGAAGCTTGATTTTATTATGAGTTATTACTGATGTCCACCTCACTTATCGGTGGACAGAGATGACTTCTTTCATCTTTACCGAACACAGATGGTTCTGTGAAAACATTCTAATAGCAGCGAGGCATTAACATACCCAGACTGTCCTTCGTAGAGACTAAAAACAGATCCATAATATACCAAATATTGGATTTTTATTCATCAAGCTGTTAGACACTGTACACCAAATGTGTGATTGTTTTCCGACAGGTTTATATGTCAGCATTGTCATCACAGGATGTTTCCTGCCCATAGAGACCAAACATAAGTTGTTTCATCGTGTTTGTTTTCAGTTCAGCCTGTCAGCCTTCACCATCTTGATATTTCTAAACAAAATGTTACAGGAAGAGGGTGGAACTGATTTTGCCCCACAGAAGCTGCACATTTATAAGTTAGCAGCTTATTAATGATGAAGTAGAACCGCAAAGTTTTGTTTATTCCAGTGTTGTTTTTACTGAAAGACCCCCCCCCTTCTCTTCCCTTTTGCATGAGCTAAAGTCTATAGCAATGGGGTTTCAGATGTGATAAAATGTACCATTATAAGTATCGTAAAGAAACAGCCATCTCCAAGTGATAAAAAGTGAAGAAATGGAGCGAAATCCAGAACACTTTGTGCAGCTTTGCTTGTCTGGGTCCTAACAGCAGGTCCTCCGACATCTAACAGCTTTTAACATCTGTTTTCCTGTGAATACTCATGTGACAGCTTGAGATCTGTGGGCATATCTTCAAAAGCCAAAGCTTGAAATGTTTAGGTCAAAACTTCATCTTCCATTAAAGTTATTGAGGCTTCTTGTTAAACATTCTTCTATTATAGTTTGCACATGAATAGTGTTGTATTTTCACTACATACTGTTTAGCTGATGACTCTGCTTCCATGTTTGGTCTTCCCGTTGTGTGAATGTGCCAGTGACAAATGCAGCTTTAACTGAACACTCTTGAAGATGAAGATGTGCTCTTATAATGGTCATTTTAATATCTGCAGTTTTATTTAATATACACATAAAACCTGAGTCCCCTGTGTGGGACAGGAGAGTTTAATGTTTCATAATTAAGCAGATGTGTTCAGATTTTTCACGCCTCCTTAAGAGGAACAAAAACCCCCGTTTGGAACACCTGGTTTTTAAGACTGCTTGTTCCATAACAATAAAGGAGATCAGTTTATATTATTGTAAATCAGACCATAACGGACTGACTTAAACTATTCTTTATGAGGGACTTGAACTTACTCCAACTAGGAGTCTATGTTTGAAACACTGTCATCTTTCCCAATCGACAGGCCTCCAGTCCAGGTTCAGTGTACTCCTCCACCGGTCCATCCAACAGCCTGACATGGGGGACCACCTTCAGCAGCTCCTCAGTCCCAAGCAGGGAGAGTACGCTGGGTGGACACGGTGGGACGGGCAGCGTTGGCTTCCCTTCTGTCAGCAGCATGCACACCAGCAGCGAGTCCATCGACATGAGTCTGGGCAGCGCTGGAGGAGGTGGTGGCCACGGGACCCACAGGGAGGACACCCTGTCTGCTCTGGGTCGCACCGGCAGCGTTAAGACCGGCATGTCTGAGAGGTGAGGACGCAACAAAGATGGGCCATGGGGGAGTTTCTGGAGTCCAAGAATGATACAAGTTGAAGTTAATGAGTTTATTTAATCTTATAGGATAATTGCATCTCTGAAATAAATTACGTTTACTTGTGATGTAATAAGTGAAGCAGAACCTGGAGAACCTGGATTCTGTATGGTTCCTTATAGAAGTTATGCCATGTTCTTTGAGTTATTGAGATAAATATTGTTGAGTTAATCTGCAAGTTAAGGTTCATTTTAGATATAGATTCAGTTTACAGTGAATTAAATAGTCAGACTCCTAAAAGTAGTTCATATTGACTTTATTTGAACAAACTAAACCATTGACATTCATGCAAATTCTCCAGTAACAATAATCCAGTTGCAGTTGTATGTCAGTGTGTGTTATTTAGTATAGAATCATTGTGCAGGAATGTTCATTTCCTGTTTACTTTTTTTGCATATGTTTAAGCATTTTTCAGGCATATAACATTGTCTTAATAACTATATTAAATCTGCAACATTCAGCTGTGAAGACCTAAGTTGAATACTGAACAGTCCATCCAGTGAGATATGACATGATAAACCCTTAGTTTTCTCATCGCAGTGGGTTTTTATTGTCATTAAAAATTCATCTAAGCGCCACAGATGCTAAAAATGCTGCATCCTGATTTCCTGTCTGGTTCTTTCAGAACCCATTATCAAGGCTGCACACAAAGCCTCCTTCATGGTGAGGCATCTCCTCTTGTTTGCCAATCTGTCCCAGCAGAGACACAAACCCCCTGCAGGCTCTTCAGCTGATTATTCAGTAATTGTGCTCATTGTAGCGGATTCCTTCCCGACAGGTTGACTGTGTAATGCGACAAGGTCGTGTTGGAGGAAACTGAATAGGTCTTGGAGTTGAATCTCTGAGGCGGTGACGTCACTGAGCCACTCGTTGGAGAATCTTGCAGCTGATTTCTGTTCTGAAGCAAACTTTTATCTACTTTACTCTAAAACTTTGCTTTGTTTCTCTGTGTCTATTGTGCTTCCTGTCTTCCATCAGTCCCCTCTCCTCCCCCTCTGCTAGCCCTATATTCAGCCGAAACACACTTCCTCGGAGGCAGGACAGGTAAATGTACCTGTTTGCGGTGTTAGGCTTCTGGTGAGACAGCTGTGGGGTGGGGGGGGGGGGGTCCTGCTAAAACCACCAACCACTGTCACGCAGAGCTCCACAAAGAACCTCACAGTCTCTCTCTGTGAGGTAGCTTCATGTTTTAGTGGTTTCCTCTGCAACGAGTAGCTCTGTGGTAGTTTGTGGTTGTTTTCAGGACCTCTAGCTCCTGTGTGAATGAAACGTTAAGTGTGAGGTTTTCTGTGTGGATGTTGGCAGCTCCACTGGTCTGTGATGACTGTTCGCTTATCGCCACCCTGTGGTTGAGTAGAGCAACACAAGCGTTGATTAGTTGTGTATTTGTAGACAGAAAAAATACAAATCTTCCTTATTTTTATTTTTAGTTCTTACCCTGTGAAATGTTTTGTCCACTGTGGAGCTGAGATAAGTCACATAGTTGTATCCATATCTTATTTTTTATGCTGTTTTTAGACCAAGTAAAAGAGAAAACTAGACTTTTTTTTAGCAGTGTAGGGCTAGTGCTTCCTTGCCTCCTTTCTTCCTTTTGTCTTCGTCCTCTGAAGTGTTTGTCTCCCACAGCGGGCCACACTGTGGTAGAAACACTCTGCCTAAGAAGGGATTCAGGTACTATATTTATCTTTGTGCTGGATTTTTGAACACTGGTTCACCAGATTGTCTTGTTTACTTTTCTTTTCTCTGCGTTCATATTCACTCTTCAAAAGCTTCTTCACGCTTTTTTTAAAAACGTTTTTGTTTGGCACTTTGGCACATATGTTGTTGTGTTGAGCTTCTGTCGAGAGGCATGTCATTTTGTCCCCCATACGGAGCTTTCACCGTGTCCCGCTGCAGCAGGCATGATGTTGGATGGAGATCAATTTTCTTTGGCGTCTTTTTTTTGCTTTTCCCCTGAGTTTCTGTTGCTCACAGCTGAATCCAGTCTATGTTCACACTGTTGTAATATGTTGTTGCAGCATCTGATTCATCTTCATGTTTGATCCCGGCTATTAATCTGGCTGCTTCAAAGAAGAAAATCCACCTTACTGACTGAAAATATCTGACCCCCCCCTTCCCCATCAGCTTGTCCTGATTAAAAACAATCCACGCTGCATCTTCTGGCTTCCACTGTAACGGTTTCTTTCATTCCCTGCAGGTACGGCCCGTCGCCGCAGCTGCGAGGCCATGAGGACGCCCGTGATTGGCTGCGCTCCCACTCCACCAGTGGGCTGCAAGAGTCAGCCAGCAACTCCCCATTCTCCCCCGGGTCCAGCCTCACCTCCCCCTCTGGTACTCGCTTCAACTTCGGACAGCTGGGTATGCCACCAAAACCTCACGCCACATCTTTATTTACCCAGAATCTATTTGCATACGTGGCAAATAAATTAACCAAACTGTTATACTGTTATATTTCCTTTAGTTATCTTTATTTTGTCCTTTTTTTATGTTTAAATGTGTTGGATAGTAATAAAAACCTTTCTATGTAACTCTAGATTCATTCTGAAGATGTTTACATGAAATCAGGAACATTTCAGTGAAATGAAATTTAATAGGATAAAATAGCTTTGTGACATTCTGCTTGTCAGTGATGTGAGTAAAAAATTGAAAAAGAAATACATAAGCTTGTCTCATATCATATGCCTTCAATTTTCTCAGCATCCAGCCCGACTTCTGCAGCTCAGATAAATCTAGCCGGGATGCGCAACAACAGCCTGACCAATCAGGACGCCCCTTTTGACCCTTGCACCGACAACCGCCTGAGAAACTCCTGCATGTCGCTTGATGAGAAGACTCGCACCATGAGCCGATCGGGATCCTTCAGGGACGGCTTTGAGGAAGGTAATTTCATTTTCAGTCCTTTTTGAATCCTCAAGTTTTTTTTATCAAGACATTTGGGGCAAAATCTGAAATCAGATGGAAACTATTTCTAAATCCTTTAGCCTCACCATCCTTATTTTACATCCTTGTGCTAAAAGAATCATTATTTCATTCAGGTGGATTACTGATTAAAAAAAAAAACAAAAAAAAAACAAAGGAGAACTAAAGCTGATTACGTATTTCTAAGCTTGTTTATTGTTAGAAGTACCAAGCTGTGCTTTTCTCACCGGTGGGCAGATTTCATGCTTTCACCGCTGGAGTCGCCTTGATCCTCAAAATCCACAGAAACACCATGCTTTGATTAACAGATATAAAGGAACATTGTTGTGTTTAAATGTCTCTCTTCGTTGGAAAAATCAAGCCTTTTTGTTGTGGTGAATTTTTGTTATAGTTTATCACAATGAAACAGTTAAACACGCCGTAAACGTGAGACATTTTTACAAAGCAGCCATAGAAATGTAGGTCTTCAGCTGATTAAGTAAAACTTTAAAGCCCAGATCAAAATCAAATTTCATAAATCTCAGAGGAAAAGGGGATTAAATTGGCAGTTTGTCCTGGACTTCCTGGAAACGATCAGGATGGACGGAGCTGGTTTTGCGAACATACCTGAGTTGGAATCAGCTTAATCCAGATTTTAATCTCAAACTGTTTGTTTTCGCCAGACTTCAGATAACAATCATCACTTTTGCTTTTGTGTATATTATTCTTTTCTACGCATCACAACACACAGGGTAAAACCTGCTGTGTTAGAGTCAAAGAGATGCCCTTTTAAATGACTGATTGTGCATGACAGTCACAAAAACATTCAGGATCCCTGAGGAGTGTTTCAAAAACCTAGAAAGCCATTAATCACAAGTTTGTCCACATGCTAATAACTGTTTCCTCATTGCTGTTGCTTTTGTTGTCGTGTTCATGTCGTGTTCATGTCAGTTTCTTTTAGACAAAGAAACTGTTTGACAAAAGGTGGGAATTGGATGCAGCTTCTTAGGGGTTTATAAAACATGCACAAAGTTTTCCAAAACCAGCCAAAAGATAACGCACATGCACATTTCTAACTGTGCGTTCACATGGTTTAATCCACAAAAATCCAGTTTTATCTGGCACGGTGTTCGTGGAACAGAAGCAGTATACATAACACCTGTACATGTGAGAGAAATTTGAGCATTTTATGCATTGTGTTGTTGAGGAAAGTCAGTCGATTTACTTTTAATGACTCGTGCTTTTGAACAAATTTCAAAGTACCGCACACCTGCTGTGCAGATGTGCAGCAATATAGATGAAAACAACACCTCTGTCCCCAACCCCCCTGCATCTCTGCTTTATTCCTTACTTTCCCAGCTCTAATTCAAATGTGGCTTTCAGAGGAGGAGATAATTACAGGGATCACAGCGAGAGGTGTGAGTGAGATGTGGTGACAGTCAAAAAATCCTCAAACAAAACTCGTCTTCCTCTCACTTTCTGTGTGCGTGTTGGATTGCGGTTTTTGTTTGCATGTTTCCGAAGTGTAGAATTACCAGTCAGCTTTTGTTTGATTGACAGGACAAAAGTCTCATCATTCACTCGACACTTTGTTGGACTCATCCTTAATGAGAAACCCGCTGCCCCACCTTCCTTCCTGCAGAGCCTCTACTCACTCTTCTCCACCCAGTCAGCAGAGTTTTGCATCATATAAAACATCTTCTGTAAAACAAATATATCTATATATCTACATATATCTAGATATATAGATATATATAAATATAGAGATATAGAGATATATATCTATAGATATCTATCTATATATATATATATATATATATATATATATATATATATATATATATATAGAGATATATATATATATATATATAGAGATATAGAGATATAGATATAGAGATATATATAGATATATATAGATATATATATCCCCCTCTGAACCCAACGCAGATAAAAGCAAGTCCTCTGTAAACTACTGTAAACCAGTTCCTTTTGAGGCAAATAAATGAACAAATGATTCTTTAAGGATCGGCTCAAAGTCTCGGTGTGGTTGATGACATCACGCTTCTGATCCTCTCTAATCTGCGCCCAGGCAGGAAACAGTGCCGGCGTTGTTTCCCTGCTTCTGATGTGTGATTAGCGGCTGAGTCATTAACGGGGTAATTCATAGGCTGTCATTAGTTGTGCCACAGTTGGACTGTAACGTGGAGGAGTTTTATCTTTATGGCCACAGAGCTGCAGTCATTAGGTGCAGGAGGAGGTGGGCAGTCGGGTCAGTGCAGGCATGCAGGGGGGAACTGGAGACAGATTGGAAAAGGAGCGGGGGGTTTGTGGAAGAAGACTGTGGGAGGTCTGTTTATTATCGCGAGTGTGTGCGTGTAGATGTACTTTCTAATCCCAACTTTTACTTGTGGTTTTTCTCCCTTCAGTTCATGGATCGTCCCTGTCTCTGGTCTCCAGCACTTCCTCCATTTACTCCACGGTGAGTTTGAAAAACAGTCAATCCATGTTGGATATTTTGCTAACTATTTTTTATTTTATTTAAATTTTTAATAATTCCTTTTCAGGGAAATTTTGCCACTTTTACAAAGTTTGCTTTTAAACTCTAAAATCTTCCTCTTAAGCTTCTTCTCTTCTCCTGTTTGTTCATTGTTTAGCTCAGGGTTACGTTTAAACTTTCATGCGTACACTTGTACCTCCAAGCAGGGCATTTAACAAATACTACAGAATTAAACAGATCAGATATTCTTTAAAAACTCCTTAGTTCAGGTACCTTCACATCACATTCATTCCAGAGGAACCGCTTTCTGCTGTAGCCAATGAAAGAGTGAAATATTGAGTATTAGAGTCGACAAATTTACCTTTTAATCCTTCCAAATATGACTAAGATGTCTTGGGAGAAAGAAGTCTGGTGCAAGTCATGCAGACAGAGAACAGCCCACATATGCATATACACGGTAGCTAATCAGAGCTTATGTAGCTCCTCCCCCTCTGGGATGGTTCACTCACCTGGGCAGGTGCAGCAGGGAATTTCTCAGACAGTGTCTGGACCTCAGAGGCAGAGAGTCTCAGACTGGAAGTCAGAGCAGGCAAAATGATGGCAACTTTGTCCCTGACAGGAACCGTCACTTCCTGGCAACAAACGGTAGGAATGATGAGCAGCAGCTCTGAAAGATGCCGAAGATTTTTCTTTTTTTTCTAATTCTTCTTTTTTTTTAAACTTTGGGATTCATTTATTTATAATTATATCGATTCAGATCAGTTTTTCCATAATGGGATTAATGTTTGAAGTTTCTCAAATATTGATTGAAAGATTTTCTTGTTTCCGGCCAGAAATCATCCAAATATGTTGCTAAGCTATATTGTTTTTATTTGTGAAGACTTAGTTTAGGTTTTTACATCAGAGTGAGACATCTTTGTGTTTTGGCTGCATCTCCAAGACAGATTGCTGTGTTTGTGTTTCTAGGATCCGCTGGTGTGTGTGTGTGTGTGTGGGATTGACAACTCTGTTTGGATGTGTGGACCATTTCTGGGTAGATGCAGCTTTGTAAACCACATCCTGTGACAGAGATGTCATAACATACAGCTACAAAATCGTGATCAGCTGCTTTGTTTCCATCAAGATATTTTTTTTTTTTTGTTCATCAGTAGTCACAACTTAAACTCATTTTGACATTTAGTCTCTAACGGTGGAGATTAACTGACTTTTCAGTGAAAAACAAACGTCCAGGTGTAGTTTCAGTTTGTGGTGCAACTTGTTTACATGTAAATGAGGGTGCCTTATGCTTCTGCTTTGGTGAGCAGCAACAGGGCGTGTTGTGTTCGTGCGAGCGCCTGTTTTGTGCGCCCTGCCTGGATGCATACATGCCTCCCTGTCTTGTCTTGCCATTGTTGTGTGTAGAGCCCATGAGGACAATGAAGCTCACACACACACACACACACAGGGAAATGCCTTCAGGAGGATATCTCTGCTTCCCAGATATTTTACACCAGACAACGAGTTTATAGAGCTCGTCTCCACAGAGTTGCTAAACCAAACAGGAGTCTGGACGTGTGGAGTCGCGCCTCCGGCAGATTCTACATTTGTTATATTTCATTAAAGCTTTTCAGAACTCTTGTCAGTCTGTTCACTAATGATTTTCTCTTCTTCTGGTGTTTGTTCTGCAGAACGAGGAGAAGTCTCAGTCGGAGGTAAGCATCAGCCCGCCTCCAGTCCTCTTTAATTTTCTACCTGCAGTGGCGGAACTTGTTGAAACATGGGGATGTTTTCACAGTTGTATCCAGTTACACGTGTAACCATTCTGCTACTGGGGCTGTAACAGGCTCTTGTTCCGCTCTGAACACCTGTATGTGCTCCTTTATGCTCCCGCAGTGTTTCGTCTCTGAACCTGGAAAATATCAGCGCTCCAATCTAGGAGCCTCCCTAGTCTGTTTTCCTCATTACGTGTTTTGATGCTTGCGTGTGTTTGGGTGCTGCGTGCTTGTGTGACTGTCCTTTTTGATGTGTTTTCTGATTTGCGTGTGCAGATCCGCAAGCTGCGGCGGGAGCTGGACGCCTCCCAGGAAAAAGTTTCCGCCCTGACGACACAGCTGAGTGCCAATGTAAGAGAACAAGCACTTGAACACACAAACACGCACACACCTTGAGAAAAATATTTAATTTCTAATATGGGCATTTAAAACGTTGACTTTATGGAAATATAATTCTAATACACTTTGAACATTTATATCTCAGCTCTGAGCTGCAGGGGATAAAACTGTCCCAAGTTAAAACAATCAAATCAGATATAGTTGTGTGCGTCTGTCACGCACCAAGACTTTACTGAAACAGAAGCATTTAGCTGCACAGATGGCTCCTACAGAGCACTTTAATCTCAGAGGGTATAATTTCACAACTGGCTGAAGCATCGTAAAAATCTCTTAAAGCATCTTCAGGCACGACTCTGTCTGCAAGTCTCCTCGCTGTGTTGCACAAGTCTCACCACGCTTCACTTCTAATCTACTACCTGAGCACGTGCACGCTGCTGCCTGTGGATTAGATATGAGAGGAAGGCAAAGGTGTTAGATTACAGCAGAGACTCGAGTCTCAGCAGAAGGCTGAGGGACCATCCCACATGTAGACTGAAGATTTACAGCTCGCGACGCCTGGATACAAAGAGACGAAGAGTGTGTTCTGAAAGAGCAACACGGATGTAAAAAAAAAAAAACAAACAAAAACTGAGAAACACACACAGAAGCTTGTATGGAGGGAAGGGGGCTTTGTTAAAATATTTGATTACACGACGCAGGAAGATGAATTATCTGAACACACCTTGAAGCACCTGAGGCCAAGAATCTAAGAACATCTTCTGTTGCAAAGAGTCACAAGTTCAATTCACACATCAGTCAACGTCTTTCTCAGCTCACACACACACACACACACACCCCTCTCCAGACTTCCACCCATCTTGCATTTTAACTGTTGTGGACATTCCTTTGATTTGATGGGTTTATTTCTAACCAAAGTTAAGCTGTACTTTAAAAATCATCCAGGCTGTTTCACCAGAATGTCACTGACTGTGGGGACCTTGAATGAATGTGTGTAATGTGGGGACAAACCACGTATCAGAGGGGGTTTTATTTGGGTTTGGTTTTGATAAGATGGTGACTTGATGTCGTGTTTGGCTTTAAACCACAAGGTTGAAGCAGTAGAGGGAGGGTGTTCCTTTTCTCAAGGATGCTGCTGATTCAGATAGTTTCCTGTCCATCTCAGTCCCGTTAGTCTCCTCAGCTGAGCTGCTGCTACACGTATCTTCAGGTTTCTGCTTTTTTTTCCATGGCATCAAGTAGCCGTCATCCTGCAGCGAGCAACACAGGGACCTGCTTCCCATTACACTTAAATCCTCCCATAAACGACAGGCGGAGGGAGAAACCGCTGAGATGTAACTCAGGCTTGCTTCCTCTCACTGTGGATACAACTCTTAAAGAGGTTTATTGTAAATTTCTCCTTGCAGAGTGAATTATTGAGCTTTTATTGCTGGAGTTTGGGAACTAGCAGTGTGTGTAACACCTGCCTGGGAGAGTTTTACTTCTTTTTTTTAATTTTTTTTTATGTCCTACAGATCAAAATATCGAGTTTTACCTTCTGTTTTTTCCTCTCCCTACAGGCTCACCTGGTGGCAGCCTTTGAACAGAGTCTGGGCAACATGACCATCAGACTGAAGAGTCTCACCCTGACGGCAGAGCAGAAGGTGAAAACAGCTGCTGTTGTTTTTTAACAGACTGCAGCATTATCTGTGTGGACATTTGAAATCTCTGCAGATGATTTGTCGGTCTGAATGTCTCACTGTCTTCTCTGCAAAGGATTCTGAACTGAATGAACTCAGGAAGACCATTGAGCTGCTGAAGAAGCAGAACGCTGTTGCTCAGGCTGCCATTAATGGAGTTATAAACACGCCTGAACTCGTGCCTAAAGGAGACCGGACAGGTACAAACACAATAAAATAAATAAATCTTTTGTTTATAATGAAAGTTATAAGGAACAGGTTCGTGGCACAGCAGCTGGTGTTTGACATAGTCTTTGTTGTTAGTATGTTTAAAAAAAAAAACAATGTGTCTGGCCAGACTGAACATAATAAATAAAAGATTACCGTCCGTTGGACATAAACATGTCCCTTCTGTCTTCTCAGCTGGAAATAACAGCAGTGTCCAGCAGCAGAATCAGCAGCCGGACCTGCGAATCAGACGCCAGCATTCCTCCGACAGCGTCAGCAGCGTTGCCAGCGCGACCAGCCACTCCAGTGTGGGCTCCAACATGGATGCTGACGCAAAAAACAAGAAGAAAAACAAGAAAAACTGGGTAAGTTGGGAACCATAAATCTGAAGGTGTTTACTAACCAGTCAGAAGTCTTGGTGGTTGGTTGTTTTTGTCTCTTCATGTTCATCTGTGTGTTGGAGTCACATTGTTGGGTGTTTCTCCCTTTTAGCCATCTTTAACTGGGGAAAAGGTGAATACTTAGGACTTTAATCACACACTTGTGCAGAAAACTAACACTGGATTTGATTTGGTTATTTGCAAACAAAATAAATATAGACTTTGGTTAAAACTGGGCTGAATGGGCTTTTTTTTGCAAATTTCCAAATCACCGCTTCCAGATTAGCGTCTCTAGTCTTTACAGTAGATTTTCTGTCACTCATTATCACTTTTAACTGAAACATCAAGTAATCTGACTGAATATTTAAAATGTAAACTTTCCTTTTGTATTGTGAAAGACTTTTTTGTGCACTGGAGGACAAGTCAAAGATGATGAAGTATGCAACTATTTTTACCCCCTTCGTATCTTCCCATAGACCAAATCCATTACACCCCCCATCTCCCTAATCATAAGCAGATTTTAGAAGCTGAATTTAGTTTCCAGCTTTAGGCCACAGTGATGATGACCCCTGTCTTGTGTGCATCTTTAGACGTTTAGATTGAATAGGACCCCACAGGAAGTTCCTGCCTGCAGGTGTTGCTCCCGCTGGATGGGGTGTATAGGGGTAGCCTATATTAGATCATGAAAGATCCTTCTCTTCATGGTGGCTGTGGAGTCAAATCAGCTCCAGTCTTGTAGGGGTTTCTAGTTTAATCTGTCCCTCCATAACACACTCAAACCCATATGAACGTGCTGTTTTGTCTCTGTCTTCCTTTGCTTCGCTTCATGTGGCAGGTTTATGAGGTAAGAGTGGTATGCTGAGTGCATTAAAAGCAGAAGAAGCCTAACCCCTGCACCTTTTATAGGTTACTAACCACAGTCCTTTTCTTTCCTCCCACCGCCGTGCTTTTCCTATTCTCTCCTTCACTGCTCCCCTTAAAATGCTCTTATGACGCTTGAGCTGACTTGTTTAAGGAATAATTCATTAAAAATGAAGGCTGGTTGATTTTTTTTTTTTTTTTTTTTTTAAATGAAAAAAAAAGATTTTAAGGAGTCAAGTGAATTATGTCCTTAAAGCTGCTTCAGAGTCCATCGAAATGGCATAAAACAGCCATTTTAACACACTGACTTTAATGCCTACTGAAGCAGAGTAGTCTGAACATTTTTATGTTAATGTTTAATTTCATTAAAAAAAAAAACATTAAATACAAAATAAGACTGCCAATTAAATATGGCTTGAATGAAAAGGAGCAGAAAGAATAGCAATCTTATATCTGCCCCTTAATTTCCTAATGATCCTATGTCCATTCTTATTATACATTTTACAATATTCACATACAACATCCAGTTGTTCCAAAATTTGCATTAATTACCCATTACATTCCTTTTCTTTGGTGAATTTTGAGCTGAAAATGTATTCTCTTTAAGTTAAAGGGATCCAAGTCTGAATTTATACCCCCCCTCAACATATAAGGCCATCTTTTTCTGAGATTATTAAACAGCAATTCATGAAACGTGGAAAGAAAACGGGTCCATTATTAAACATTAAACCTATGTTTGTGTTCAGAGTTCCAGCTCCAAGTTAGTCATAAGACAATCTAGCAACAACTCCCTCTTCTCCCCTTGACTCTTGTGCACTTTTCTGCAGCCGTTTTCTGATATTCCGTCTCCCTTTCAGTCTCGCTCCCCACCACACATGCTTATTGTTTGTTTTCCTGTTTCCCTGCAGCTGCGAAGCTCCTTCAAACAAGCATTCACCAAGAAGAAATCTCCCAAATCAGCCTCTTCTCACTCGGATATTGAGGAGATGACGGACTCGTCGTTGCCGTCCTCCCCCAAACTGCCTCACAATGGCACCTCGGCCCCCAGCCACATGCTCAGGAATACACACTCCAACACGCTGTATGGCTCTTTTTGGCTACTGGGGATTTCAGCCACATGTCATACACTGCAAGCCTTCTGAATTGTTAGATGTCCATGTGTCTGTGTGCACATACAGATTGTCGGAGTGCTTGGACAGCGAGGCAGAGACGGTGATGCAGCTGCGGAGTGAGCTCAGGGAGAAGGAAATGAAGCTGACAGATATCCGCCTGGAGGCTCTCAGCTCTGCACATCAGCTGGATCAGCTCCGGGAGGCCATGAACCGCATGCAGGTCTGCGCTTACTTCTTGTTTTATCAGAGCATGTCCTACTGGAGGGTATTTTTAGATTGTAAAAGTTCTGTAGGAGAAAAATCTAGAATGGCTTTTTGAGACACCTATTTAAGGGTCTTCATGATGCATTTCAAAAGAGGCTAAAACGGGCTGTTTGTGCATTTTGGCAGCTGGAGATCGAGAAGCTGAAGGCGGAAAATGACCGTCTGAAATTGGAGACTCAGGGCAGTAGGATGGGCTCCCAGGCCTCCATCTCATCCTCTCCTCCCCCCCACACTCACAGCCAGACCCCCGGACCTGGCCCGGGACTCTCGCAGCACAGTCTCAACCTCGCCACCAGTGAGTCCACAAGCCTCGGTAAGTCACATTAGATCCTGTGGAACTCTGATGCCATGTCACAAATGGGGTATACTGGACAAGAAAATGTGTAGAAATATTTGCATTAAACAACTGAAAAAAACCTGAAACTTGTGTCTCCCTTGCAGACATGCTGCTGGACGACACCGGTGGAGAGGGCGGGATGAGGAAGGAGGGACGGCACGTCAAGATTGTTGTCAATCTAGATGAGGACAGCAAGTGGGGACAGGTGACGCTTTTAAATTTGTTTGTAAAGACTTGTATTATCCATGAAGTCTTTTTTTTTTTTCTTTTAATCTTTACATTTATTCGTTGCAGGACGGTCGCCCTCGCCATTTCCTGATTGGCTGCATTGGTGTGAGCGGTAAAACTAAGTGGGACGTCCTGGATGGAGTGGTCCGAAGACTCTTCAAGGTAATTAAACACAGTCAGCTGCACATTCGATTAATTTACACTCACAGTGAAATTAGATGTTCAAGTATTTGAATCTGTTCAGAAAGCTACTTAAAGCTGAGCTGTTCCTCTGGCAGGAGTACATCACTCACGTGGACCCGGTGACTCAGCTGGGCTTGAGCACAGACAGCGTGCAGGGTTACAACATCGGTGAAATCCATCGGCCGAGCGGCCCCAGCGCAGCCACCACGCCCGAGCTGCTGCCTTGTGGATACCTGGTGGGCGACAACACCATCAACATCCAGCTGAAAGGTACCTCAACATTTCAAATCACCTTATTATCCAACAGTGTTTGATTATCAGGTAACATTAATTTTGTGTGTGTGTGTGTGTTTCCAGGAGCGAGCAGTGAAAATGTAGATTCGCTCGTGTTTGAAACATTGATTCCAAAGCTGATGCTGCAGCGCTACGTCTCCCTCCTGAAGGAACACAGACGGGTCATCCTGTCGGGGCCAAGCGGCACCGGAAAAACCTACCTGGCCAATCAGCTGTCTCGACACCTTCTGCTGCTCGAGGGCCGACCTCTGACCCCAAACGCCATCGTCACTTTCAATGTGGACCACAAGTCCAGCAAAGTAAAACACACAGATTGTTTTTTCAGTTTTCAAACTTAAATTTAGTCATTTTTCTTTCTGCCTCAACTAAAAAGTTCCTATTTAGTTTTGTTCGATACAAATGGATTAAATATGAAAGACACCAGATTAGATTAAAGCAAACGGATCTGAAAGGACTGGGAGTACCTTTGGCTCTCTGGTTTAAGCAGATTTTTTTTTTTATCAAAAAGCAGCGACGCGTGAGGATAAACTGAGCTCTGTGTCTGCAGGAGCTGCGTCAGTACCTGTCAGGTTTGGCAGAGCAGTGCAGCGGCGTCTCGGGCGCAGACACCCCCCTGGTGGTCATTCTGGACAACCTGCACCACATCAGCTCCCTGGGAGAAATCTTCAACGGTCTCTTCAACTGCAACTACCAGCACTGGTCAGTTCACACCCACCTTAACCAGTCTCAAAAAAAAAAAAAATGCTTGCATTACTAGTGGATAAATAAAACCCTCTCAGCTGGTGACTTCCGGTCTAAATGTGATCCGATGACGCATAATCATTAATGTTGGTCCCTCCTTTCAGCCCTTATATCATTGGTACCATGAGCCAAGCCACATCATCCGCCCCCAACCTTCAACTTCACCATAACTTCAGGTAAATTATGCACTAATCATTTTGTCTAGCCAGATTCATGTTGACATAATAATCCCTACAGCTGTTTTCCTGTTCTCTAACACCGATGCATTAGGTGGGTGCTGTGTGCCAACCACACGGAGCCAGTAAAAGGGTTCCTCGGCCGCTATCTGAGGAGGAAGCTCATTGAGATGGAGATTGGTAGCCGAACACGCAATGTGGAGCTGGTGAAGATTATTGACTGGATCCCACGTGTTTGGCACCACCTCAACCGCTTCCTGGAGACCCACAGCTCCTCTGACGTCACCATTGGTAGGTAGACTTTGAGATGAGAGATCAACTCCTGTCAGTCTACACAGAAGTGGTGTTTTACCTCTGGCTCTGCGACTTGCAGGACCTCGTCTTTTCCTGTCATGTCCCATGGATGTGGAGGGATGCAGGGTTTGGTTCACTGATCTCTGGAATTACTCCATCATCCCTTATATGTTGGAGGCTGTACGCGAGGGACTGCAGGTAACAAAAACACTCAGCATTGGTTGCGGTTCCTACTACAGTTGGATTTTACAGTGTGTATGTCTCTGTGACATCAGATATGCAGTTAATTATCTACTGTAATGCAACTTTATTGAAATTGCACTTTAAAAACACCAAAGTGCCACAATGTGCAGAGCTCAGACTAGAAGCAATCTCGTAAAATGAATGTCCATCAAAGACAAAATGTCATTTTTAACCCCTAAAAGAATTCCTCAGGCTACATGTGAAAGCATCTCTGGAGAAGACTTGGAACTCTGCGTTTCCCCAGAACATGTTTTTGACTAATGAAAAACATGAAATTGACTGATTAACTTATTCAAGGTTATGTTTTACATGCTGGAAATGAGTATATTTTTTGCCCTCCTTTTAAAAAACAAAACACTGTAAAAAAAAAAAAAAAAAAAAAGTTCAATCTAAGTAAGATTAAAAATCTTAAATTGAGCACACTTACGCTTATTTTTTTAAAGGTAAGATAATTCATCTTGTTTTAAGAGTATTTTTACTTGTTTTGGGAAGTCTTGACAAGCCAAATTTTCTTGTTCTGTTGGCAGATAATTTATCTTATTTTAAGCGACATTTAAGATTACTCTAGTTCATGCCAAAAATCCATCGGTATATTTGCTCATTGTCACATAATGTCTGCTTTCCGGTTTCAGGGAGGAAGAGTTATGAAATTACTAAACCGATACTGGCTCATAGACTCTGGTACATATCTTCCTAGTGTCTATGTTCAAGCTAAAGTCAATGCAGCTGATGGCTAACCGCACCAGTGTAGCATCGGTAACCTGAGCTGAGCTGCTGGGTGACGTAGGTACATGTGTAGGGACGTTTGTAACTGTAAAGCAGCATCACAGGGAGCGTAGAAATTTAGAAGTGGGTATACTCCGTTTACCCTGGACTACACCACTGCATGCAAGTTTTCTTAGATGGGAAAATAAAACTAAGTTGTGAATACGAGTTACTATCAAAAGACAGTAAGAGCACAGATGATGCTGCTTCTGAACTGTTTGCAGGAAAAAATCATTTCTGACTCTTTTACTCTAATCTGGAGAAATTTTCCTTCGCGCTAAATTGTTCTGAGATGGCTCCACTTTGAACTTGCTTATGTTTGTTTTTTTCAAAGTGAGGTGTGTGTGTTTAGGGACTTTAGACTCACTGAACGCCTCAGCCTGAAGTATATTTTCCTTTTGTAGCTTTATGGCCGCAGGGCAGCATGGGAGGACCCGGCAGCCTGGGTGATAGACACCTACCCGTGGTCATCAACACCCCCTCCAGGTGACTGGCCCCCACTGCTGCAGCTCCGCCCCGAGGATGTGGGGTTTGATGGCTACTCCGCCCCAAGAGAGGGAGTCAGGAAGGAGCCGCCACAGAGCGACAGCGACGCAGACCCACTGGTAAGTCCGAATGCACACCCAGCTGTGATACCCTAACTCCGTCTGTAAGGCAGGTTAGACGTGAACGCGTTTATTTAAAAAGAAAGTGTCACCAACCTCTTGTTTCGGCCAACAGATGAACATGCTGATGCGTCTAAAGGAAGCAGCAACGTCATCAAGCCCACAGAGCTACGACAGCGATTCCAACAGCAACGGTCACCAGGACGACATCTTGGACTCATCCCTGGAGTCCACCTTGTGATGCTGCTGAAACGGAAATATATCATTTTTACCACAGAACTTTTTTTTTTCTTTTGGACTACTTCAGAATATAATCTCATGCCACAAAATGCAGCCACCTTAACTTGGGTGCAGGTAACCCAAATATTTATAAAGGTTAAAAAAAAAAAAACATATCTGCGTTTCAGTAAAGGAGCAACAGAAGTTTCTACTGCACTGCTGTTTTTTTTTTTTTTTTTTTCACCGTTGTGGCCCTTGGCTCTTCTGTCGGGAGCCTGACGTCTTCTTCAGACAGACAGATTTCAAGCACACAGCCTGTCCCTGTTGGTGAGGCGTCATTTTCCCATCATCACCAGCCATCAGTTTACTGAAACACAGCCAGCAGTTCTCCATCCTCTGAGCCACAGCATCAGTCCTGCCTGACTGCACTGTCCCAGATCAGCCTGCAGATGGCGATACAGACCCTCGTGTCTGGAGCATCAGTGAGACAGCGTTACCGCCTGCTGGCTGGCTGGCTGGCTGAACAGCCAGTTTATCCTCTTCCTTCTCCATAACTCAAGTTTTTGTGACTTGTGATGGATAAATCAAGCCAAAGTGAGTTTTCAGACCTACATGCCTGAATTCATGTTAAAAGAATGTCTGTTCCAGATCACAAAATGCTTGAGATAAAAAAGACCTGGTCCGAGGAGCTCGAGAAATACTGCCAGATATATCTGAAGCTTGAGGAAAGGGTTGCTGCTTCCGGCTGACGAGATGACACCAGCTTTGGCCAATCAGCTTCATAATGATGAGGTTTCGATCTTTAAGATGACTTTTGTTTTGCAACAATATGTAAAGCTGAACTGCGGATCAGGACACGTCCATCCGAAAAGTCAACTCTTGTTTTCATTCGATTATAAACCTGGAAAGTTGCGGTGCATGGTTGAGACACTAAACGGATAGAAGTTGCCACTCGCTGTCTCCATCGGCACAGCTTGTCATGTTGGCAGACTTACATGCAGGACTGGGAATTAAAGTCAGTAACTGGGAAAATCAGAAGTACTGGGAACTTATTTTTGAGGAAAAAATTAGAAATTATTACAATTCTCTAGAATCTACTTCCTGAAAAGCTACACAACAGACTTGCCTGCATGACTTCAACATAAACAGATTAAAACTTAAGTTTCAATTCAATTCAACTTTATTTGTATAGCGCCACTTCACAACAATGTTGTCACAGGGCACTTTACATGCACCAATCATCATACACATCATTTAGAGCCAATTCATACATATCCTATAATAGAAACCAACTGATTGCATCGAGTCATGACTTCGATCCCCAAGGAGGATGAATTGTATCAAAACTACGAATCACTTCATGTTGGAACTGATGCTTTAGACTTTAAGTGAATACATTTTCACCTGCCACATGAAAACAGCACATGTTGATGAGGCCTGCATTCCACTTACACCAGAGGTGTCCAGCTCCGGTCCTCGAGGGCCAGAATCCTGCAGGTTTTCTATGTATCCCTGCTTAGACACACCTGATTCAAAATAATTAGTAGTAGAGCTTAATCAGTTGTGCATGTCATTGGCTGTTTGATCCATTTAGTGGAAGCTAGATGTGTTGGAACAGGAAAACATGGGAAACCTGCAGGACAGCGGCCCTCGAGGACCGACTTTGGACACCCCTGACTTACACTGTCCATCATGTACTAAAAGTGAAATGCAGCCCTTATTTTTACCCCACCACCGGAGTTTTGCATGTAATTTCAGGTTGAAATGTCTGATGTGAAAAAGACTGATTCCAATCACTCCCAACCCTGAACACTCACCAGAATCCGTGCTGCTTCTTTTGGATTTGGGACATTAAATGGCTTTTAACAAGGTTCTTTGCTGGGAAGCTATAGTTCCTTCGAACTAAAGCAGAAGAGATGACAGTTTTATTGATCAAACACAGAACGGGAAAGAAAGCACAACAATCCTACTCAGCACAGCATGTAAAGCTCATTTGAAAAGGCAAAAACAGAATGAACAAAAACCCTGTAAAGTCTGATTTTCTCAAAGCTTCAGGAGGAAGCAACGCTAATGGAAAACTAACATTCACTTTGGCCAGATTTATTCTTAACTTTTAAGATGATGTCCTCCATTTTTGTCACTACTACTTGTGTAGTTTTACAAACAATGCCTCCACCACTTACATAATCTCGCTTTGACTCCTGAGATCTCCATGCACATTGGCCCATGCAGGCTGTTGTAGCACAAATCTCTCTTGGTGCTGGATGAATTCTAACAAAAATGCCTTACTCTTTTCTAACAGACTGCGTGCATTAGCTGCTTCTTTGTCTAAATGGCTGTAAACTTAACAGGGCTGCAAGTCAACTCTCCTTGGCCAACCGTGGTTGTCGAGGAGCGACGTTGACCTCTCATATCAATCACAGATGCCGTGGGATTGAATAGACGTGAATGAAGAGCCGTGCGTTGAGTTTTAGATAAACTTGTCTGCATGTGTGACCCCGTGCTGAGAAGACTGTAAATATTTTGGTCCACTTGCGTGAAAGAAGAAACTTTAGATGTGTTTTGGTGCTTAAAATCAGAACCTGTTGCAGGTTAACTGGGTGAGAGAAGTTTCAGATGTATTGATTTTATACCTCACCCTCCCCTTAAATTGTGCTTTTTGCCGCGCTTCTTTTGAATATGTGAACAAAACTCAAACAAATTGAAATCATTAAGTGAAAACTAGTGTGTAAGCTGCTTTGTTTATAGTAATTAAAGATGATAAAAGGTACTTTGGTTGAATGATCAAGAAAAGTTTGATGTGTTTGTGACTTTAAAAAATATTGTACTTTTTCTTTGTTTAAAGCCTCCCAGACTGCCTTACAGGAAGAACTGGCAGATCAAATGGGAGTCTCATGGTCCTTCACTTTCAATGTTTTTGTCACCGATCCTATGCAACATTCATTCTAAACTCCAAATTGAGGCCAAAAGCTGAGTGTTTTTGTCCCCTCAGCAGTTTTTCAGTACTGCCTTCAGAGGTTCAGCATGGCTGCAGATTTGTCCAATAATCTTTATATATATATATATGTATGTGTGTGTGTGTGTGTGTGTTAATTCCATAAAGGCTGTCCTGCTACTGTCTTTATAAGCACAAAGCGTGACTCCGTCTGTGTAAAGCCTCCTCTGAGGGATGTCGAAGCATTTGACTGCTCTGTTTTACTACACAAACTCAATGAATGTTTAGCCTTTTAGCCATGTACATTTTCTACGTGTAACATAACTTTGTAAATAGTATATCTTGCAGCATTTTGATGACCTTTTCTAGCTGATTTGGTACGATACTTGAAACGGAGTATTTTGTGTACAGTCTCTTTAGATCAGAGCGGATCGATGCAGTCCGTCGTCACCTGTCTGTCCAGAGCTTTGAGAATTAAATCTGTTATCACTGTACTAGTCTTAAGTTATTGTGATTCAATAAAATTAATAATTATTTATGATTGAATGATGTTTGTGTTGTTTACAGTTTTATTTGGTGTTTGTACAAAACAGTGAAATAAACATATATACAGCACATAATACAATACTTATTAAACAAATTAATATAAATTATTAACCAAGCTGCTACAATTTCAATAAACAAGTCTACTGTCAAACCCAAAGAAAGTAACTTGATATTCTTGGCTTGAAATCTCCATACAAAATTGTACAAAATACTGTACAGATATTACAAAGCTGTGCAAAACAGCAAACTGTGTCCTGGAAGTAGATCCTGTACTCCGCGCACGTGCACCAATGAAGCCATAAACTATGACATTTGTGTTTTCCGGGCAGCAGCTTCTTGCAAATGTGGTCACAGTCCCACGAACACCCACGCAGGTAACACGTCCGTATTTTTTTTTTTTTTTTAAATAAATTAAGATACAGTTATTTCTTCTTCGTCTGACTCTGAGAAGTCCGAATGCTTACTGGAGGGAGAGGAGATGCTGAACCCTGCTGCCCTTATTCTCTCTTCATCCTCTTCCTCCTCATCCTCGGCGGAGGACTTTTTGCCCACGTCGCTGAGATCTGGGTGTGGGTTGGCTTTAGTGGGCAGAGTTTGCTCTCGACATCCACCTGATGACAGCAGCTCTCGTTCCTTAGAGTTTCTCCACTTCATTCTGCGGTTCTGAAACCAGATTTTCACCTGAAAGATGGCAGAAAATAGTGATTAGTAAACTTTATGTAAACCAGAACGCGCATGCTCCACGCTAAACTCTTCAGGTGAAGTTACCTGCGAGTCCTTGAGGCCCAGTTTGGAAGCCAGTTTCTTCCTGTCGGGCTTGCTGATGTATTTCTGCTTCTGGAACATTTTCTCCAAAGCTTTGCGCTGCACGTCGGAAAACACGGCCCTCCTCAGCATCCCTCTGCGGGGCTTCCCTCTGGCGGCCAGGGGCCACGAAAAGGTCCCGGGGATTGGAACAACAGAAGAAGATGCTGCAAGACAAACAAGATATTTCAAAGTTGTTATCTTTAAAAACCAACCCATACAACACAAATTTAGTCATGGAAGTAAAATACCAGGCTATGTTAACAACTGCTTGGAAACGCTTCTGAAGGAAACTACATGAATATAGTCCCTTCTTAGTTTTCCCATTTTGGATCTGAGCAATACGTCTCCGTTTTGAGTGAAATGGCACGAGGTGACTAATTAGCACATTGGCCGGTCCTCAACCGCATTGGTATGGTAAAGAGATGGAATATCCTTTAAGGAACCCTGTGAGGGCGGATAGAGGAGTTAATAAACCGTGAACGGTAATTGTGTAGTAATGAACTAACACAGAAAAGACTCTGGACAGGCGGCGAAGGCCATATATTATCGCAACAAAAGGAGATTTACACTTTCAAACTAAACACAACTGCATACCAGAATACTGATGCCAGGCTGGGGGGAGCAGAGAGTGGGGGGGGGGGGGGGGGACGCTTTTTTCCCCCTCCTTCGTGCCCTCAAATCATTTTCATTAAATGAACACGAAAAGCTATTCAAGACGCTGGAGTTGTTTTGTTGAGACATTCAGCTGAGCCCATGAATAGACTCCATCTCCATTATGAAAGCCAGGACCAGCGACTTTATAGACTTTTCTAAGGGATTATTATTTAGCCCAACTCGTTGATTGGTCCAGTTAGAGACTACAGGAACATTTAAGGCACAGACTGATTGGGGGTCAGTGGTAACCCATCCTACTGACCAAGCAGATTGAGTGGGAAAAAATGCTCCAGTTGGGATATCTGGGTGCAGTTGGCATTGGGAAAGTTGACATTACTTTTGAACCCCCACGTCGCTGGACACTTCTCTCTGCACACTACTGGACTCACTGTAGCTGCCCTGCAGCCCAGTAGAACCAGGAACAACGGCGCACTATGTGGTCTTGTGAGAATATTGAAAACTCTCAATAGCGCCTAATAGGGAAATTAGTGCATGACTGGTTCACGCCTTTGGCCCGCCTGGTAAAAGTCACTCTCCTGGGTGTGTGGGTGGTTTGCCCGGTGGGAGCTGACCAAATTGGTCACGGTGCTGGGGGGCTTTGTTACCGCCACAGTGGCCCGGTGGCCCCTCGGGCGCTGTGGGAAAACGCAGGGCCAGAGAAATGCCAAAACGCCCCCAATGGGAAGCAGGGAAACTATAACTCGCCACCCCGCCTCAAATTTAGAGCGTGACGATTTGGGATAATTGGTTAATTAGGGGGTGGGTGGGTTGGCCCTAGCAGAGGCCAGAGCCTGCAGTCCCCATTAATAAGACAGTGATTTCTTCTTTTCTGGCTGTTTGTCTCTTTTCTTCCTCCGTTTTAGTTCAAATATATGACAGGGTGACAGCATTTAAATGCAATTAGCACAGACAGAATTCTGAAAGGCAGTGAGGAGAAGGACATCAGGGATGCGCCTACCTGGTAAATAAGGTGTCCTGAATATGGGGTGAAAAGCTCCCTCAAAGCAGGGGAGGGGGAAGGCTTTGGCGTGCAGGCTGTGGGCTGCAGGGGGTGAAGACGCTGTGGAGGAAACGTGAACAGGTCAGCAGGATCAGGACATGAAATCCAAAACAAACATATGTTTAAAATTTCAAGATGCAAACTTAGAAACTTCTGCAAACTTACCAGATTTTGGTGATGGTGCCAGGATGGCGCTAACTCCAAACTTGAGAAAAGTTGGCTCCTTGTTGCTCGTCACAGAAGTTTTTGGTGAGCACGACTCGCGCGTCACCGCGGCGGTGGCGAGTGCGCGCTCTGCGGATGCGCCGCTGAAGGATAAAGAAGTGGTAACGTTGGGCAAAGAGGCGCTTGCTGGTACGACAGTCCGGTTTATGAACGCGGCAGGGCGGCTTATGCGGAGCAGATCCTCCACCAGGAAGCTGGAGTGGTTCGGAAAGGCGGATGGCAGAGTCTGGTGGAGCGGCAGTACCGCGGTGGACCGGTACAGCCCTGGGTAGAGGGCCGGAGGTGCAATGACATTTGGGATCATCATGGTCCCAGTTTTACGGGAAAAATAAAAAAGGAAAAATAAGCCGCGAAATGAAAAAGGAGGTGAAGTCACCGCGTGAAATGAAAAATATTCCGGCTGTTAGTTGGGAAAGACTCAGTCATGTGAACGCCTGCAAACTGCTCTAAGCTGCCTCACTCTGGGGAGACGAGTTTTATAGCAGCCAGCCCCCCCGGCTCTCCTCACAAAGCTGACAGCATCAACAATAGAACCCAGCAAAGTTCTCCACATGGGTCGCTTTCATGCTGCATCCCCCGGCTCGCTGATTGGTCAGAAGATGCTATTTATGATTGCATTAGACTTCATAAGCAAAGGATCCACAATGCAAAGAGCACAAAAGAGGCTCGGTCATCAATTTTCCATGTTGACCACTTTCCTTTCAGTTTGTTTTGTTTAGCAGAGCCAAGCAGCCTGATTACAAACAATCTTCTGATTTAAATATTGTATTGGGACTTTTCATGACTTCTTAAAAATATCTTTTCCTTTGTGCCTTTTTGTTAGAATGAAAACAGTGAAAAGTTACTTTAGTTTTTAGTGCTGGTGGGGGAAAAAAAAGTCTATATAAAAATATGTAGCACAAAAGCAGATTTTAAACAATTAAAATAAAAGAACGACAACAAAACATGTTCTGTGTCAGCTGCAGGCTTTGGCAGCATCACATGTAAATCAGTTTTAGGGTTTCATAGGATTCTCAACACTCAATCTGGCCTTCGTCATGGAATAATGTCTTAAAGGGATTTCTGCTATCAAAACGCTTTAACAGATGTGTTAAATATCACTCTTTTGCTCCGGCTTCATTCAGTGCGCACAGCCGCGGCTCAGAGCGCACAGGAGAAGTGTGCGGCCCGGGCCGTGCGCTCCTGATCCTGTTAACCATGAACTAACTGTCACCCTCAGCTGTGGAGGAGGCGCCCCTCGGCCCTTTTCTCTTTCCCTCTCTTAGGCCCAGTGGAATTAAAAAGCTTCATTTCTAAAGACGGTTTTGTTCTGCTATTTTAACTGGCTGAATAAAAGTGCATCTGTGATTTGATTTAAAACGCATTCATATGAGCGGACACAGAGAGCCCCAAATAAAAATCTTATTAAAGCGACTTGGAGCCTGATCGTCGTGTTCTGTCAGCTTTCCCCCCGAAAACCCGTTAAAGCAAAGCTATCAGCCGAAAATGTGTTGGAGACCCAAAGAAGGGAAGAGTTATGCCTTGAGACCCAATACAAAAGTGAAATTATTTTAAAATTAAAATACAATTATAAAAATATATTAAAAGTTTCTAAATTATGTGTTTTCGTCTTTTGTATGTTTTATGTTGTAGCCTGCAGGGTTGTTTTTCCCCTTTTTTGTACTAAAGCAAAAACTCTGATTTATAGTCTATTTAACTTTTTTTTTTTTTTTTTTTCAAAAATACTACCTTAGATTTTTTGTTTTGGTCATATTGCAATACTTAGAACCGAAAAATATTAAAGATGGTGAGATAACTAATATTTTCTGTTACTTAGCTTTTAGCCCCAATGATGTGTAAAAATAAATAAACGAATAAATAAATAAATAATAAATAACATTTTAAATGAATACTTGTGTTAAAGTTCTTCATGTTCTTCATTAATCTAGTATCTGGTTGATGTAAATTGTTCAGTTTGTATCATTTAGATCACTTTAAATACTAAAATAGCTCTACATTAATCAAATAAAAATTGGCTACAATCGGATAATTAAAAGGGAACGCCTCCGTGAAATGATCCTTTACAGAGAGTCAATGCTTATCGGAGGTGCGTCCTCTTTATGGGCGCGCGCAGGACGCACAGGCGGGCGTTGACGCAGCGCTCCATCTCCGTCCCTGCAGCTACACCTTCAATAAGTAACGAGACCTTCAAAGCTTTTTTATGAGCCTATATTCCTTTACTCGGCTGCCCAAAATCCCTCTTTTGTGAGTGGTAAGCAGATGGTTAGCAGGAAGCATGGGCTGCTCTGGCTGACCGAGACTAATTTCTACGAGCTTTGCAAGCTTGCCACGTCCCCCGCTCCTTTACCAGGCCGAGTAAAAACAGCTGGCTGCGGCTGAATTAAAGCCATTAAAAGCACCACTCTGAAATATCATCACCAATAACAACAAGCCCTCCCCTTATGATGGTCCTGGAGGGATTCAGCTATTCATGTTTAAATTTAAACGCTATTAAATGTGTCTCCATCAAGAGGTCAGATATCCTACATTATCGTTAAGATCTTGTCAGTGAGATTTTGTTGCCTTTTTTTTTTGTTTTTGTTTTGTTTTATTAAAAAAATCACTTGAACTTGATTTTAATGTTAGATTTCAATTTACCAATAATATTCATACTGGAAATACGTCATTATTTCCACATATGGTCATCTTAAATCCCTGCAGGGATTGTTACATGCTGCATTATGTCTCACCAGATATATTATTAATATCTCAGTCATTTATAAACCATAAGAAGATTCAATTCCGGCATCATCTTTATTCTATTTGCACAGCATAAGGCACCTTTTCTCCAAAAAAAATAGCTCACTCTGTCGTTTCATTCTACTCGAAATTTGCAGAAAAAATGAATTAATTTACTTCCATATTTTGTTGAAAATCCTTCAAAAACAAACACGATTTTTATTTATTTTTTACAGATTAGTTGGACCATATACCAGTTTACCAAATGGATGAATTTAACCATTGTCTTGGGTTTCTCTTTGCCTCGTTAAGTGAAAGGGGATTGAGTAAATATGTTACCCATGCATGAGAGGATCTTAATGGGCCGTCTTATTGTGCCGCAAGTCCGACAGGTGGTTGACTGTTTATTATTCCCTCATTATTTATCAGTGACGTGAGCGCATCAAGGGAAGGGAACTCCCCATCTTTTCATTTAACTGGGATGAACAGATTGTGCTGACTGGTTGCAGCCTCGTATATGACACCGGTCAGCAGTCCATCCATCTCAAGCCTAAGCCATTCACTGCATCCAACGCAATCAGGCTTTTAGAAATGGCATCCCAGCAAAGGTACATTTACCCATACAGCTGCATTAAAGGCTCAGAAATTGTGAGATTGAGCGCTTAATGTTTTAGCATTACAAGGTTGAAACATGAAACCAACCTGTATTAAAATCAGTCCAACAATGTTACCCCACCTCCTAACATGTTTTATTATTAATAGTAATTTAAAAACTTAAGATATTTTGGTTAAATCAAACTCAAATTTGGTCCTATAAACCACCACTATAGTGAAAAGACTGCCCACATGCGTCCTTATCAAGCATTTCTGAACATGTAATAGACTAGCTTTGTGGTCCATTTGGTGACAGAAAGAAAACAGGCATTTCTACTGTACATTTTGACCATGTGTGACCATTTTACACACAGACAAACATTTCCATCACATCCTGGTGTGAGACTGCAATGCTATTAAAATGGTTCAGTTAATGCATCCATTTGTTTAACCAACCATTTCAGTTTAAGCAATTACACCTTTACTATTGCAGAAGGTATTTACATTAAATTAGAATATTTTTTCACCCATAAAATTAAATCAAATACAACTTATGAATATTAAATAAATATTTTGAAGCCAATAAAACAGAAAACAGCAACTTTTCCGCTGAATGGCCACATGAATACTAGATGTTCTTCAACCTCAGAACTCATAGGTTATTGTATAGATGTCAGTAAATGAAGCTAAATTAAAGTGCCATAAACACATTTTTTTTTAAAAAAATTATACTAATTAAATGTAGAATTTGCATTTATAAACAAAAAATAGAAATTAATTTAATTAGAAATGGTCTCAGACTGATTTGAAGGCTAACCTGGTGCCGATTTAGACAAATAATAAACAGATTTATAGTCAAATAACATAAATAGATTAAATAAAGTTGTTGATATTGACTTCACATTTGATTATATTAATTTTCTTGTGCACACTTAAAAAAAAAAAAGTCAATATAAAAATAATAAATCTAGTTGATTGGACCACTTTTGCATCATTCATCTGGTTGTGCCAGGTTGTAGCCTACTGGTCATTTTAATGTCACAGTTTGAATATGCTGCAGATGAAGCTGCAGCAACGCCTTGCTCCTGCCATGTGCAGTTAATCTAACATCTATTTCAGTGGTTTCAGTTAGTGACCGGCTTCACCTCAGCAGCAGCTCCCACTTGGGGTGTTTTGGCCGCAGCCTCACCTCGTCTCGCTGCAGCACCGAAGGTCTCTGCAGCATCTGGCACAGGCAGCGCAAAAGCTCAGCTCAACGCTGAGCGAATTAGCAATGCCACAAGATTCAGAAGAACAGTGACAAGCATTAAATCGATATTAACTTTGTATTAAACATGGGGCCCTCCCTCTACCCCAAATGGACTGGAGCCATCGGTGCACAAAGCGCTCTGTATGAACTCTTGGCTGCACCTGTTCCCTCTCACTTGGTCATGGGAGTTCAACTTCTTAGTTTCACCACAGGCTCTTTTATGTTCAGCTCACCCCACACCAAATTCTTTCAGTTGGGCTTTTGTCATCGGGTTTTGATCTCAACTTCACCCCCTCCAAATTTTACAACTCATAAAAATATCATTAAAACCATGCATTTCCCAACCACAGTACTGTCCAAACTTCAACTCAGAAGTACTGCTTTCAAGCTGCTGAAAGTTTCAGAGCTTAACTGCTCTTTTTGATCCAGACAGGGACACTTGCCTCCCCCTTTTCACTGTTCATTTATTAGCAGTTGTCAGTATGGATGTCGAGTGGTGTCCTAATCTTCTTAAAGTGCATGTTGGTACAGTTTGCATATCATTTTCTAATCTTGGAGAAAGGCCACAACCCTCTCCATTCACAGGGATTCCCTGTCCTCTTTCAGTGCAGCCACCACCAACAGCATTAGCATAATCTGACAACCAATACCATTGTCCGTGACCTTGTATGCAAAGTTAATTGCTCATTAA
Organism: Telmatherina bonti; assembly: GCF_933228915.1. Lineage (NCBI taxonomy): Eukaryota > Metazoa > Chordata > Actinopteri > Atheriniformes > Telmatherinidae > Telmatherina > Telmatherina bonti. The sequence goes on along the minus strand of NC_136619.1, from coordinate 38,438,950 downwards.
TACCAGACAAAACAGAGGGGTGCAGAGGAAGCACAGTATTCCTCTAAATCCTTGTTTTTTTCACAGGACAGACAGGCAGGCAGGTGGAACATCCTCTGCTGGGTCATTAAACTACCTGAAACGAATGTTTTCACATCTGAACGTTTTAATTCTGGTTTTCCACAAAAGCATTGGGTGCTGCAAAATATAAAGAATAAAGTGATAAACTAGTAGTTGTTTAACCAACCATTTCAGTTTAAGCAGTTATTTGGTAATACTGTTTAAATGCTGACAAACACACACACACACACTCACCCCGAGGGTTGCACACACTCCTTCAAAAGTATTTACAATTTGTCACAGTGGCTCAGCATTAATCAATTGCAAATGTATCTTTCTGCAAGTTTAATCTCATCTCTACATTAGTTTCACGGATCTGGGGCGATTTGCAAGAAGACCCTCCACTCCACCGCCCCCTCAAGCACCTGGCAGTCTTTTGGGGTAGCGTCATGTAAACACCCACTGCTTTAACGGGTGCCCTGTCTGAGGACCCAAGCGTCACTGCGCAGCACGGAAAAGGCGGCCGGGCTGTGTGGTTGTCAACACCGGTTTAGTTTAGGAGCCCTATTGTGATGCTGGTGGTGATTCTTCTGGTCAGGGGGAACCTGCAGTACTTATTTGATATAGATATTGCTTCTTATATCTGATAATTACAGAAAGAACAGGCACCAAAAAGGGTTCAAGAGGCGACCGTGTGCAGCTGCCTAATACTGTCTTTGTGCTCTAAAGAGCTGCACAGTCACCAGCCAAATGAAATTCTTATATTTTTCAGCTTTGTGCATCATAAGTAGTTACCACCTAAGAAGAAGCTAATTCTTTATGTCATTCATAGTAAAAACAAACACAAAACAGTCCTTTTCTAATTGTCTTTCTTGGGGTTAACAGTTGGTGTTTAAGAAGTCTGCTCTGGAGGCTTGTTTACTACTCCTGGACGTCTTAGGGAGTGTGTGTGCAAGTATGTTTGGGAGGGGCTGCAGCACAGGGGCAGTTGACGAAGACGACGACGAAGAAGAAGAAGGTGGTATGAATGGCAAAAGAAGGGGCTTGGGTGGAGGAGGGGATGCTTGACGGACTTCACTGCCTGTTGGCCCTGCAGCATTGATGCCGTGTTGGCCATATAATCGGATTGCCAGTGGGTGAAAGTGAGCCTGGGTGCTTATGTCAGTTTGCGTCTCGTCAAGCTGAATAATACGCATGGCCAGGGAGTGAAGCGGACGCTTGCCATTGAGGGCTCTCACTACTTGTGGCTAAGCATTTCTAAAAGAGAGAAAAAGCCTCATTGGATTCATATATAATTCTCACTCAAGCGTTTTGATGCATTTGCATAACAGGGGGGAACCAGTGATCTTTTCAGTGCTGCTGCTGCACAAGTGTGTGTTTGCATGTGCTGCTGCTGCGTGTGTGTGTGTGTGTGTGTGTGTGTGTGTGTGTGTGTGTGTGTGTGTGTGTGTGAAGTTAAAAAGGGTCCTGGCTGAGCTCTGCATAAACAAGGCTGGACAGTGATCTTACACTTGGCCTCTTGTGATTAATCGAAGATCAGCAACCAAAAATCTCAGCATTAATCTTTTTGCAGTAATCTGTCAAGGAACGTAAAGCAACAATTATTCTGCCATTAGTAAAGAAGACCAAAAAAAAGACACTGTCATTCTGAGATTTTGCAAGTTTTAAATGGAAAGCTTCACAAAGTGAAAGTCTCATCCAGCATGTAAACTCTGATATCTCATCATATCAGCCCCGATAGCCTGTAGGGAAATCACAGATAAACTGTAAACTAATGAAAAATAGACAAATCCCTCATTTGATCCACAAGCTTGAGTCACAACTTTTTGGGTTGTTTTAGACCACTATTGTGTTTAACCTGCGCTGCAGTCTAAATAAGTTTAATTGTGCTTTTGTTTCTCCATCTCATTAAAAATACACACTTTAAACTATGACATGATGGTAATACGCACAGTGCCCTAGCATTAAACACAAACCAGATGTGATCCCAAACATGCAGGCAGGATAGTCAATGTTTTTAAGGGTTTGCAGTGCAGTGTTCTGAGTTCTGATCCACACAAAATAAATATCTGAACTAATCTTGATTGAAAGCTAAAAGTGAGGACAATTGCAGTAACACACCCACAGAGCAGCAGAAGGGAGGCACTATTTGTCACTGACAAAACATTCAACACTAATTTAAAGAACTGTTATGAAAAAATGTATTAATTTTGTATAAACAGGTGTGATACTGATAACTTAATAACTGACAGAAAGTTAATAAATTGCTGCTGCTGACACTTAAACTGTTGATTAAAAGATCATTTTTAAACTTGACGTTAGGCTCTAACACCCTATAAAGACAGGGAAAAATCATTAAATATTAGTTAAAGTAATTAAACTAATACCTCTCAGCTGCTTTGCTTTGAACATTTACTCCAGTTTGTATGGTTTCATCAGGAAATGAAATGTTTCACGACATTTGAGTTACAAAAACGATAGAAAAGGGGACATTTTGCAAAGACTTCTGGGCAGCTTAGTGTGAGGTGTCCGTTTGTAAAGCAGCTGACAAGGCCATTAAAGTTCTCTTCAACCCGGATGCAGACCACAAGCCGGTCCATTTACCCTGTTGAAATTCTGTGAGGCATGATGACCATCGGGGCGGTCCAGATCTTCGGTTCTAACCGACAGCACTAATGTGGTCTCACTGACTTTTCACATAGAGAACTGCTCCCCCTTCCAGTCTGATTCCTAGAGCAGTCAAAGTCCTGCATCTCAAAGTCACATACAGCCATTTAGAAGCAGTGGCCTGTGCTGCTTCTCAGTCCCAGTGTGGCTTATAATTGATCCCATCATTGTATTATGAGGAATCTAATAGGCTCTAGGTGATCCGACCTCTGCTCCCCAGGTCTCAACTCCCCCTCTTCTGCTTGTCAGTTCTCTACACCATCACTCATCTATTCCTTTCAACATCCACTGCAGTCCATTTCCCCCTTTCTCTTCTGCTCAGATTTAGCAGCCACGTTGAGCTCAGAGATATTTCAGCTTAACAAGCAGAAAACGACAGTTTATCCTGATCAGAGAAACCGTGACATGCAGTACTTTAATATTCTTTTCATCCCACTGGTCAACTATGCCAACAAAGAGATGCCAGGACTGCAAATGGCTTGCACAAAAAACTCGTGTCCAGGATGTGGGGTCAAACCAGAAACAACATGGAAGAACATGGCGGCACTTTTTTTTTTTTTTCCTCTGAAAAATTAAAACAAAAAACTTTAAGACTGCTAAAATAGACAAACTTTGAATTCTATACATACTAAATCTTCAAGTTTTCCATTCATCTCTCACCCCAAGTCTCCCTCTCAAAAGTACTTTGTGTATTATTTTTAGCTTAAAAGTTCTCCAAGAGACTTCTTGTATGACTTATATTCAAGTACAAAAGGAAAACAGAGCCAGCAGGGGGAAGGGTCACCTTTAGTAAAGTGACCTCTGCTCTGCAGGGCCAAATGATAAGACACTTGAGGTCAAGAAGAGCACAAAGGCCTGAGAGAGAGTCCACTCAAAAGACAAGCCAGAGAACAGGAATGTGAGACTTTCACTTCCCTTCAGAAAAGCAAAATCACTTGAGGTAAAGCTTCAAAAAAAGAAATAGTCTTTTATAAGCTTACAGCAGGTCAAGGATGCTCTTACACCTTGCATTCTTGCTTAGAAAATATTGGAGATGTAGAGAGTGATCCATTGTTTGCTTTGCCACACACCGAGAGAAAAAGGTTGGTTCCAATTGTTTTGCTTTTTACATTTCATGAGTCAGAGTGTGATTCCAGCAATTATCTATGGACACGGTTCTCTCCAAATGTTTTCCCATCGTCTTTCCACAACAGTTTGATGGATCTTTACTGTTCTCTTTTCTGGGGATGATGCAGTGGGACAAGATGAGACTGATTGAGGAGAAAAGAAAATCTCTTGTCACAGTTTGGGGGTCTAAAACCTGTTAGCTTTATGATGTGTGTCCAGCCAGTAAAGCTTTGGCAGATCTCTGATCCCAGCAGATGTCTGGGAAAATACAGCCACCAAAGTTGTATACTCCCGCGTCTACTTGAAGTAAAGCTGCTGTGATAATTCATGCAGTATGAAACACTAAATTTTGTGCATGCTTGCTAAAGAAAAAAAACAACAACAAAAAAACGTATTTGCACATAATTACTCTTGTATGGGAAACTGGCAGCTTGTGAGGAGTGGTCTGTGAAGAGAGGCAAGGATAAAAAAAAAAAAAAAAAAAAAAAAAAGAGGCAATCATAGTATAATAAAAGATTTACAGAATAATGACACATATGTTCCAATTTTACACCATTCATTGAACTGGGACAATATTTCAAGGATTAGAGATGACAGGCCATGATAGGCCGTCTCCCGAGTCCAGGGATCACGGCTGCATTCACATGCAAAGAGACTACATACCCACAAACTTCAGAGATGTTTTTCTTTTAAATGAAAATTCATTTCTAATGACCAGAATCCACAGAAAATGTCCCCCACGATGAGCAGTTTCCTTTTAAACTGCACACAAAAGCTAATTAATAAAAACCCTATCAATTCATTCACTGTTGCAACATCAGACAAAGAGAGCAGAGAGAAGAGTGCATGAGAGCAAGAGACAGTTGGAAACGGTTGCCAGTTGAGAAAGCTCTATTCACTCCTCCTGAGGTCCTTCATACTTATAGAGGAGATGACAAAGAGCACCAGTTAATTAGCAAGAAGTAGTATCTCAAGGAGGACTGGGGGGTGGGGGGGTGGGACCCCTCCATTCACTCTCTTCGCTCACCTCTCACTTATGAGACTCAAGTGTGAAGGAGGGAGGGGAGGTGAGCAGAGAGGAGGCTAAGCTTGAACTGAGAACCTGGCTGCAAGCATGGAGCTGCCTTGCTTGATTTAATTTGGACAGTCATTCTTTTAATTTGCAATGTCATTGTATCGAATAGGGGGGGGCTTCTATAGAGGCTGGTGATTATGTGAAAGCCTCAGAGTGCAAGTCAACGATGTCCCCCCCTCTGTCTGCCGGTTGAGACGCGGCTGTAGAGGAGGAAAGAGGATGAGAAGAGAGAATAAAGCAGAGAGGGGGATTTGGTCAGAGGATGAAGCTTTAATTAAGGCACTTCTCTGTTTCTAAGCAGAGTAATTCAGCCATAGTTCTTCACAAGTGTACGAGACGATTGAAACAGAAGTGAAGGAGAGGGCTGAGGGGCAGCTTATATTAGATCTATTGTAGAAGAAGATTCTGAAGTGCACGGATGTATCATTAAAAGAAAATTACATTGGGGAAAAAAAAAAAAAAAAAAGAATAGCCAAGGTGGTCTACTCTATCTTCACCATCCATTTACAAACTTCAAACCCTAAAAACCAGTTTGAAACCAGGAGTTTAGTTATAAAATTTACTCAAGGAAGTAAACTATTTTTATTTTTTTGTCTTAATAGGATTAAAAAGCAGATTAGGAAATAATAAAGACCTAAGGAAAAAGCATTTACCATCGCACCAGGAACAGAAGGGCAACAGCTTGCATGTAAATCTCCAGTGGAGGGAACCTGGTTGGTCTAAATGCTGGTTTTGTTTGACTTGTTTAAATGGAGGCCTGATCAAGGCAAAGAACTCCCTGAGGTCCACAGGCTGGGTGAAGACAAAGGTAGGTCTGCCTGTGCTACAGTCTCTGAGGAGTAAGGAATATGCAAAGCCCTGCACCTCCATACTGAGGCTGAATTTGAATGGCTTAAACTAGGCTGCACCATAAGGAGGCAACATTCAGCTCTTCTAGCCACTTGGCTTTACATATAAAGGTTGGAAATGTAAATGTGTGACAGTGACAGAAGTCAGGGGTTTAAAAATTAAAATGCAAGTTTTTACATCATCACTGTTAGGGCAGGATAAGGGTTATCACAAGCCAAACAAATAAAATCTAATGAATACTGTAAAACTCTTAAAATTCCTGGCATGTAACCTGCAGGAAAAAGAGGAAGGAAAAAAGTCCGACAGGGTTAATTGCCTGTGATAGACGGTGTCAATCAAACTGCCTCACCGCCCAGGTCTTTGAGAATCCATAGAGTCTGTTCATCTTCACTGCACCATTAGACACCGTTAAAATTTAGACCAAAACAGCATTCAGACTATTCACTCAGTTCTGGCTTGTGTTTTACACTGCAGAAGACAATTGCTTGGCTGAGCTCTTCATAAACAGAATAACTTTTTCTTCTTTGTTCCTTTCTCTGCCATCCTGCAGAAGTTTTTTAGGTTTTCTGAAGTCAGTTGCAACAGCAAAATACCAAACTATGCCATGCAACTTTCAGAGTTCTGACCGTTTTCTAAAAGCAAAGCAAGAACAAATGTGACAGAGAACTGAGTGTTGCCAACATATTTCAATATATTGTCCTGCCGTTACAATGACAATAAAGCTGCTGCTTCTTCTGAAAAGCTAAGGAAAGCATATAAGTAAACATGAGGCTGGTATCGTTCTCCCGTGTGATTATTTATCCACTTCTAAAAGTTGCAAAATAGCCACAGAATAATAAGTTTTCATCACTGAAGATTACCATTACATACATACATACATTATGAAGGGAAAGCTGATCCATAAACAGCAGAGCGCTCAAGCCCCAGCAACGTACACTTTTCTAACTATATTGTTTTTTTGTCCAAAACTAAAACATTTTCAAGTGAAAGTCAAAGTAAAAGCTGGAGGAAAATATGAGGTACCAACATTTTCTGCTCCGGAAAGGCAGCAAAGTTGACACGACGTAATCCTGTTTGTGCACAGTGAATTCAGTGATTGTAGTGATATGTTCAGACTCTTACCATGCTCTGCAGTGTACAGTTTGTGGCGTTAACACAAACTTATACTTTACTGTTTTTACAAGAAAAATTAAAGTAGGACGGTGTAACAACTGTCCAACAACTGTTGTATTTAGAGAAGTTATATTTGTATGATTTTGTTTGGTCAAGTATGTTTACATGCATACGTTTAAATTCTGCCTTTAGTCTGACTAGCAATGGTGATTTTTGAATGTCATCTAAACATATCTAGTGTTTACCATCCTGGGTGACAGTCCTTGTTCGACCAACATGCCCTCCTTCTTCCTGATCTGGAAGAAGGAGGGCATGTTGAAGGTTTGCTTTTGTTTATAAAAAAAAGAAAGGTGTAATACAAATTTGTTTTTTATGACTCATTTTATGATAGTCTTATATTTTTTAAGTTTCAACATGTTTAAAGTATCAACATGAAGAAAAGAATTTTTCTGAACTTAAAATTTTAGCTTTGGCCTGGAGCTATACTTAAGCCACATTTGTGTCTAAACCTAACCATAACTATGCCGTTTCTTGTACCATAATAACTTGTGTCAGTTATGATTATCTTATAGCATTCATTATAGCATATGATTGGGTGGGAAATTCTGCAAAACCCCCTTTTGGTTTACTTTCATACTGTATTCTTTTTTTAAAGAAACCACCTAGACAATGTCACCCAAACAGCAGCTTATTAGAGGTAATATTCCCTGAAATGACCACTAGCCAAGAAGAAAACAAAAGCAGGATAAGAGAGGCTCTTTGAGGCTGTTTGTTTCTGTTTGGCTCTTTGACTTGACGAAAAATTAAACTCCTTCCCCTTCAGCCTGCTAATTCAGTACAACAGTGGAGACACACCAAGGTTATGCAGTCTTTTTGGCTGCTGGACTGGCCAACTGTACAAGAGGTCAGCCAGTAAAAGCAGCAGGTAAGGTAAACTGTCTAGCATGCTGTGCTATGACACGCTCTACATCACTTCCTCTCTTTGGTTCCCTGGATGGTCGGTTTGCTTCAACACTGTAGAAAAGGCCATAAGTCAGTGATGGGACCTCGCTGTCAAGTTCTATATAAGGACTCATTAGTTTCAGTCAGGTGTGTTGAAGCAGGCTTATATCTAAAACCTACAGGGCAACAGTTTTAAAGGACTAGTTTGACATGCATGTTTTAAACAAACAGCACCAGCGCTCACTTTTAAGTGAACCAAGACACCTGGTTTTCAAGCTTCTTTGCTCCATTCCAGAGTGTGACTGAGAATTCATTCCACTCCAAATGGACTGTACCATCAGTGGAAGTGGACCAGGGTTCACTTAAAGCTGGGGTAGGTAATGTTGGAGAGCTAGCAAGATTTGAAAGTAGCGCCCTGTCTTGGCTCCTCCCCCTTTGGTTTGGCTACTTGTGTGAGGCTTTTTTCTTACCTCCACCATGGAAGTTATGTTTTAACCGGTGTTTATCTCTTTGTGTTCAAGATAACTCAAAAAGTCAAGGACGGATTTTATTGACATTTTCAGGAATTGTTGGAAATGCAAAAAGGAAGAACTGATTTAATTTCGGTGGTGATAGGAATCACCACTTGGATCCAGGAACTTTTTAAAGGGTCGGGGAAATCCTTCCTGCATTTTCTCTGCCATGTTTGCCTTTTGAGTTTCTTCTTCACAACTTTGTATTTTCATCCTAATGTAGTGTTTATGTGCAGGGTGTGCAATGCGGGAGGGGGAGGAGGGGAGCCGGGAGAAGAAGCTTACGAAATATAAAAAATTAACAACTTCAATCCGGCCCGAACATTTTGACTGGTCAGAGTTTTTACAGATTTACAGTAAACCGAGGGGTCTAACTATATTTCTTATTGTTCATGATTACAGAATGTATATACTTCTATCAGGACGAGGAACCACTTCACCCAGAGTAAAAAAAAAAAAAAAAAAAAAAAAAAAAAAAAAGTGAGCAAAATTACTAAAGCCAGCTTTAATGCAGACTAATTGTAAATGCATCCTTACTGTATGAACTTATCCAGAAGTGTTTTCTAAAAAACTTAATGAACTTTCAATCTTTACTAAAAAATACTGCTGGTTTTGCAGATAAAAGCACACAAAAAGATATCATGACCATGATCCTACATCTTTAGGCTTCACATTACCTCCTAAAAAACATAGTTTTATGAAATATTTTGAGTCTTGAAAATGTTAACATAATTTTTTTAAAGAAGGGGGAAAAACTGATTATGCGTAGAGGTGAAGACCCAAATGCAGGAAGAGAGGCAGACTGCTGAGAAGGTTCCGGGAATCAGGTTTATTTAGTTAAACCAAGGCAGAGGACTGATTGAGTTACAAACTAAACTTAGAACACACACTAGACCAGAGGTACCCAAAGTGGGGCCCATGGGCAAAAATCAGCCCGCTAGCACTTTGCTTTTGGCCCTTAAGTCAGTTGTTTATATTATTGCCCAACAGAGCTTCATGAAAAGACACTTTCAGTGTCATGAACCCCAATAAGACCAGACTCAGAGAGACCCTGACTGACTCACACCTCAATGACCTAGTCAGTGAGCCAGGTGCAACCCAACATGGAGACTGGTAATGTCCAAAGATCAACTTCATGTTTTCCACGAATAAACAACAACTTGCCTTGTTCCACATGCACCGTTTCCGGTTGATGACACGTTGCACTTGGTTAAAGTTTAGTGGCTGTAATTATTGTTTCTTGCCCCTCTAACTATGGCTTCATTGTCTTATTGCTATATTGATTTTTTATGTAACATTCTATTTGCCCAGATAGGAAAAAAATACACTGTATTTGCTATTGAACAATACTCTTTGTGCATTTTCTTGTGTTTCATCCTAAAAGCTGCAGCGTTTGGCCCATGGCTCACTGGATCATTTTCAGTTTGGCCCTTGGAGGCAAAGAGTTTTGGCACCCCTGCACTAGACTAACACAATGGACAAACAACTGAGAACACAAACCAAGAGGTATAAATACACGGCGGAAGTAACTAGACATGGGTGAAATGAATCAGAAAATCAAACCAGGCGAGTCAATGAACCAGAAACTAGACAAGAGAGAACTAAACAAGGAAAACTACAAACTAATACAGGAAACCAGAACTAAGATACAAAACAAGAGACCATCATGACAGATCATGCATCAGACTTGAATTGGTAAAATGGTTTTCATCCCATCTGAAGAGAATATGCACAGTCATCAGCTCAACCTGTTGTCACTCAGGAAACTGTTGACAGAAGCCACAAGAGTGCTAACAAGGGTCTTTACAGAAGCAAGCTAATGGTTAGCTTGACAGGAAAACGTCAGCATTTCAGCATCTGCTTTGTCTGACAAGTGTCAAACCTCATCTGGTTCAATTTTGAAAACTTTCAGGACCAAAATGTTCATTAGTTTTGATCATTTGATGTTGTGATTTTGTGTTAGATAACAGGACAAAATAAAATCAAAGTAAGGATGATGTTAAAAAAATGTTGCTAACATAAGAATACTTTGAATTTGAGGCTCCTCGGAAGTTTATATGAACCGTAAAGGCGCTCATCGGTGTGTCATGAATATCCAAATAGCTTTTTTTTTTTTGCCTTTAGTGGTCAGTATGGAAATTTTGACTTCCAAACGCTCATGACTCTTTGTGATACCCAAACATTTGTTAGCATGAAAAGGTTGAGAGAAAGCAGAGATTTTCCTTTAGCATAAGTGTGGAAAGGAGGGTTTTAGAGGTTGTGCTCAAATCCCTGGAAAAATTCAAAGTGAGTGAGGAAAGAGAAGAGGAGAGGGGGTGTTGGATCTACCAGAAGAGAGGGTGGAGGGGAGGGTGATGTATGGATGCGTAAGAGTAAGAGTTTATTCACTGGTGTCTGAGGGAGCCTTTCAGAACCACTGAGTGAGTGTCTATAGCGGGGCAATCAACCATAGGACTAGGAGGCTTTATCTCTAAAATACAACCCCACCTCCACCACCCCAGCCCCACCCTTCAGACACACACACATGCGCTTTCTGGTACCTGTGAGAGTCTCATGTGTGCCATTGAGGGAGACGGAGGGGGGAATGGCCAAAGAGCGACAAACAATCCTGAGGAGTCTATCATTCTGTGTGGTGTTGTCTTAGAGCCTGAATGGAGCCACTGTGACCTCCCCACCACCACAACCACCACCTACTCCTCCTCCCCTCTCTGTGTGTAGGCCTACCACCAGCATCACCAACCATATTGCCTGTATATGTTCACCATGTTTTACAACTAAGAGAAACAACCAGTTATTGGTGTGCAAAATAGCTTTAAAAATGTATAAAGTGTGATTTCTCTAGTTTTAAAGCACTGCTCTACTTGCAGAACTCAAACCGTGGATACCTATGGTTGTTACTTTATATGTACAAACAATACAACCTACCCTTGAGGAACAACGTGAAGCTGTTGCACCACAAAAAGTTCTTAAATATCTCGAGTAAAGCAAACCCTTAATCCAGCATCCAAACATCACAGAACCTGATCTGATCATGCATCAGCATGATACGCAAAGACAAGTCAGATCTACTGAGGCTCCATCTCACAACCCACCACAGAGAGGATCAGAAATTCCTGCTGCAAGACACAGCAGGATGTCTCCAGAGGTCACATGTCCAAGACCCGACAGGTCAAAGCTAGTCATGTGACTTTCATCCAATACAAAGTAAAACTCATGCCGGTATCAACAATACTAATCCAATACTTCATACAAAACTTTATGTGCTTTGAAAACTAAATAAAAAATAGTGTATTTTGTATCTGACCATGTATGGGCTCCGTACTGTAGCAGGTGGGAGGAGAAAAGGTTTCTATCAGGTAGTTCCTGACAGTACAATTGCTTTCCACTGGGTTCCTGCATTAAAAAAAAAAAAAACCAAACTTACATATTCATCCCAAATAACTAAAATATCCATATTTTTATTCTGAATTAATTCTAGAACATAAATATCTGACACAGAAGGTATTGGTATTTTAGTATTGATCCACATATCATTAGTTAAGTGCATTTTAATGGCTAAAATTCACTGTGGGTAGTCTTAATATTTGCATTGCAACAACACACACACACACACAAAGCATGTGACAGTGTTGCACACAATAGAAAGGCAATGATGGCATTTCATTCACCGTTGTTTAAAGGGAAATATTACAAAGTCAACTTTAAGGCAAGTGATCAAATGCTGAATGTTTGCATAAATGGACATGTGTATCTCTCAGAGTAGTGAAATTGCTCAATTTTAACAGACATGAAATATTTGTCAATTCAATATCAAATTGAGAGGATTTTCCTATCCTTGCTTTCTGATTTTAACTGTATAAACAATTAAAAAAATGAAGAACTTTTAAGTCAGTGTAAATTCTTTTCCAGTAATATATCTCTGAGCCTGCATCAACTGTTTTAATAATAAATATCACTAAATCAAAATATTTAATTTAATTTTATTGGTGGGTCATTTTCCTTCTTTCAAAAGCACAACACTATGGAACAAATCCATCAACAGTTCTGAGCTAAATGTTAATTCACTAAATCCAAAGGCAACAAAACATGCATTGTAAAAATAAAAATCAACCTGGTTGATGTGAAAATGCAAGAAATGAACGAAAGAATATCTGTATGTTGTAAAACTAAAATAGTTGAAAACGCTGTTGGAAGAACCAAAGTGGAATGGGACTTTAATAGATGCATTTACAACATTTCCTATGATTTATATTAATCATTTATTTAATTAATAATAACTCAGACATTCTGAGGCCTGAAAAAGAACATTTTAGCACCCCTTTATTACCTGGAATGCACCCCACAGTCACCATCTTAGCCCATTAACACTAAAATATAAAACACCTACATTTTGTTTTTATTTGTTTGATACATTTCCTTTCTCTTTTAAAGCCCAGGGATAATCCCTCATTTGCATGGATTGGTTAATCATTAAATGATTAACCATTTAAATCTAATTCAGACTTTTCATAAAGCAGTTTTCTACAATCATGAAAATTATAAATGAGAAATGTGCTAACTTTTATAGCATTTTTATTATACTGCTAAAAATTATTTTTAAAATCAAGTTACAAAATAAAAACCAAAAATCACTTTAAATTGAAAACTGTAAACAATTTCTTGCCTGATAATGGAAAATTATTACCTTTTTCATTATTGTAAGAACAGGTTGACACTATAATGAAGTTAATCAAGGTTATCAAGTAAATTATGGTTAATATTGAATGACAAACATTATTTCAGTTGAGTAATTATTGCATTTTCCTTTTAGTTGCAGTACTTATTGATCTGAATAACCTTGCTGCTTGAGCAGCTTCAAACTGCACTAATGTCATTTTCATCCATATCTGTAAAAACATTAAAAATCTGTTATATCTTTCACTGCTTTACATTACTAAACATAACAATGAGACCCCTGAACACAGCACAACGTAAAACGTTTATTAATGCTGCACATAAGTTCTTGCTGTACAGCTGGCGGCTAACATAACATGGGAAGATGACCCACAAGGCACATGCGCTTTTAATTACGGGTCCCCTAATAGCCCAAAATACATCACAAAATCCTTTGTAATTTTCTTAATCTGACAGTATCACGGTTGTCTAGCTCAGTCTGGCAGTGTAATTGGTTCATCATCTTTGTCCCAGTATACAGGAAGGATAAGCAAAGAATTGACCAAGATAAGTCCAAGACCTTAGTGCTGTGATCTGCGGGAAAAACTACTCAATATATTCTACTACTAATTTTCTCAGATAGATATCATAATGCCTGTAAATATACAATTTATTATTATCATATGCTGAGTTTTACATCATCTTCATTAAATATAATCAGTCTGGACAAATAAACTAATTCCATGTAAGCTATTAGTGAGATTATGTCGCTTGAATGCTGCATTATGATCAGTAATGTGATTATGCTGATAGAAATAACCGATGTGTTGAGATAGCGACAGCGACATGGTGTGATGCAGCTGGAGGTGAGAGTGTGTTCTCACTACAAACATTTTCTTACTCTAACTTCCAGATGTCAGCGACCCCAGCACATTTCCCATTTGTGTTTTAGTGATTTTGGGGCCATTAGTTCTTGGTAATATTCCATGATATTAAAAATTGTGTACTAATGTCTAACTTCATTTTGTTAAGCTGCACATTTAAACAGGAAAAACCTTTTTCACCTTCTTCCATATTTAACATTTAGAGTTTAGCCCATACTCAGATTATAAATGAGAGATGCACAGTCTGAGGAAATGACACACGTCATCTAATTGTAACTTGAGTAGAGGTCAGTTTTGAACTGTTAGATTTCTTCACACTTGGTGAGGCAGTCAGATTATAGGGGTGACCCACAGCCCTTTGGCACTACTCTTGCGTGGCTAATATATTGCTAAATGGCATGAACATATTGGATGTCTTGATCAGGTCGTCAGTATTAAAAACATTTCACTACACGCTGGAGGAGATGTAATTATTGCCACATAAAACTGTAACCCCTCAACTGATTTTGTGTCTATCCTAGAGAGACATGTTCAACAACAGAATGCTTTAGAAACTCTCCGGTGGCCTCGCAAATTTTTAGCTTTATCTTTTTTCTTCAATAGACTTCCAATCTTTATAAAAAATAAAAAGGCTAAAACAAATGGCACTATTTGTGGTCTGAAAACAAAATATTTCTGTAGCTCCTTGTAGTCTAGGTGCTTGTTTGTTCAACCCAGCAAGAAAAGACTTCTTAGTCCAGCTCCAGTGTGTGGGAAAGGCTGAAGGACCATGCTTCATCCAAACATATAGTCCTCCGATTACCCCTGCCTGATCTGTCATTAGCATCTGTTGCCATGTGCACCATGAAGATGCAAACTGTGACCAACAGCATTGTTTAGATGTGACTGCTTGTGTAAATAATTCTAAAAGGAGAAGATTTGAGGGGGGCAAAGAGTTGGGTTCAGGGGTACAGACAGGGCACTGGGCTGGTGGCTGCTGGGGTAAAATGGGAGGGTGTGAGGGCACCAGAAGGACGTAAAGAGAAAGACACAGAATACAGTCATTACCCACCCAGGGCTTTTCCTCTCTGGCCCATTAGCTGCTGGCGGCCGTGACCAATTGGGTTTTGTTGCTCATAGCAGGGTCATCCAGTGGTGGTCTGGGCCTTTTCTATAATGGACGCTCACTCAGCCGTCCTCACACAAAAACTTTAGTGAGGAAAAAAATTCTCTCCCTGACTCCCTCTTCTCACCCTCTCAGTTTAAAAAGAGCCAGTCAGGCAAGAAAGAGAAAGAGTGAAAAGTGATCATGAAAAGAGATTTGTTGCGATGTATAACGTGCAGGGAAGTGATCGTTTAGCCACACGTGGGTAGAGGGGACTCCATGGCGGTGGGTCTTATTAACCCTCTAGACTCAAATGCCAGGAACTACATCAAATTGCTCTGTGCCTTCGAAGTCTGATGATGTGGTTCCTCATGGGATAAGCTCACAACTTCACAACTGGTGGGGTGTGTAATTTTCAAAGTGGACGGGAGGAGAGTGAATGGGTCCTAGCAGATTATCCAGCGTGTACGAACACTAAACCTTAAACTTCAAAATAGTTGAACTGAAAGGGGAGAAATACAGTATAATAAGCCACTGTCTTGAATTATATACATCACACTATATTAATCTATTACAAGAAAGTTGATAAGTTTACCACAGAACAAATCAAGGGCAATTATCATAAGTTTTTTCTCTAATTTTCCAATTTTAGCAGTCATTTGCAGACAGAAGTATCCTTACTGTTGCACAAATGATGAGCATATGAAAGTATATTCCATCTATATTGAGTTTTGTATGCCTGTGTGTGTGTGGGTGTGTTTTCTGTCCAGTCCTGAGCTGAATAAAAGGCCAGTTAGCCACCTAGCGGGCTACTAATTCTCCATGTCAAATACAATGGCAGCAATTATATGGTAATCAGTGTTGGTAGCTCATACCTTTCTGCTGCTTTCTGTGAGTGTGTGTCTGGCCGAGCTGCTCCTCAGGGAGACGGTTAGTCACGGCTTATTATTGACCCATTAGACACCCGTCCCCCTGCCAGAAAGAAACCAGCCAGCTCACAGGCCGCGCTGCATTCACCCAACAACAATAACGAGGGGTGAGACAGAAGACTGAGTTAATCATTTTGTTATCTTTGGACAAAATGAACGAATTCATCAGCGCCAAATTATGATAAAGACAGTTATATTTGCAAATTTAACAGCTTTAGGAAGCAAATTATGCTTTGAATGGTTGGCAATATCAGTTTAACATGACACAAACAAACAAGAATTTATTCAGACTTCATTACCATTTGGTGAAAATGTAGTTTTGTGAAAGGGCTACTAACAGTAAAGCAAAGATGGGCTGTCAGTAGAGAGAGCACATTTAGCTTATATAAAACTGTACAGTTCACATTTAAAAGAGACAACAAAACTTTTATGAGAACGAAAAAAAATGTCACAACCGTTTTCCTCACATTGCTGCAAAATTAGTGTATTTTCAGAGTTTTTTTGTTGATATTTATACTTGAACTATAAATACATGTTAAAAATGATCCTGTAAAAGGACTTTTATGAAGAAACAAGCCTTTGAAGACTTTTGAAACATCCTTGCATCTTTGTTGCTTCTTCTCATATAATCAACAACTGTGTTGTTTTGATATAATCCTCCAGATCTGTCAACTCTAAAGCTTGCCCTCTGCCCCACCCATCCTTCCATCCTCCTGCCCCACAACACACCCACACAGACCCCTCTGCCACCTCCTCTGCAGTCCCCACCCCTCAAAAGCAAAGCTCTCTTTGTTAACCTAATGTGCTTTTACCAGTTGCTTTCTGCCAGGGAGACATCTGCTGTGTGCAACCAGTCAATATTGTGGGGACAGTTCAAAGCGGCCAGTTCATTATCTGTGTCAGCTTAACAACCCGAAGGTAGCGGTCTAAGGGACACAAGGAGGAGGGGAGGAGGGGAAGGGTTGGAAGGGGGGGAACAATGTGTGAGAACACAATGGACTCCTCATTAACCAGTGATTTATCATGATGGGATGCCCGGTTCAACCTTTGCCCCCCTCCTTCTTGCACACACCTCTAGAACCGCCTAGAAAAGGATGCCATTGTTGGAAAAAAGGAAAGAAAGGACTGTGAAAGTGGAGTTGAAAGTGAAATGATGAAGTTAAAAAGTCAAATGAAGAGTAAAGTAAAAGAAAATCGACCCCAATAAAAGTGTGTCCTTCAGAAAGGGAGAATAAACGCCCGCAAGGACAGACTTGCTCAAACTTCTCTGCCTTTCTGATTTTTAAAAGTAAAAATTTAGAAATGAAGAGTGAATATCATTCACCATTAATCTCAGCTTTTCTGCTTTTATTTCAAAACACTTTACTAAAATTAAAACAATTCTCTAAATAAGATAGGAACTGGTTTTCTGTATGAGTTGTTAAAAAAAACAAACAATGCAAACTTTAAAAAAAAAAAAACCTTTTAACAAACATGTTTTGATTCATAATGTAAAAATTATCTTTGCACCTGACCCACCCTCCCTTTCCTGTTTCAGACCGTATGAAAGTCAAATCTCTCAGTCATGATGATATCATACATGTCAGAAAGCCACTAAAGATGCTCTATGCATGCATATGCAGAGAGATCAGAGTCCATCCTCAGCTGCTCTGCGCTCTCAGAGATGGGGCCTTCTCTTCCACATAAAGGCTGTATAATGAGCGTTTAATGTATGGCTTCTCAAAATGCAAGAGAAAAGGGAATATTCAACGTGGCCCATGTGGTGGTTTTGTAAAGCTGCTGTGCGAAGAAACACACCCCTTTTCACTTTCTCCTTCTGCATCCTTTCCGTGCTAACCCCCTCCCTCCCTCCTCTTCTGAATCCATTTGCCTAAATCAATCTCACAGGAGGCGGTCGTGGATAATGTACCAGCCAGGGTTTGTAAACCGTTTTGTTAACAATGCATTTTGAAAAGAAAAGAAAAGAGGAGGAGAGGAGAGAGATAAAGCGAGACAGAGAGAGTGAGAAAGGGAGATGGGGAGAAATGGGCAGAAGGGTGCTGAAAGAGGAACAGTTGGGTGGGTGTGGTGTGCGGCTCTACTTCGGATGGGCCCTGTCGACTGGTGACACCCCGTCCCATGTCCTCCTCCCTGCATCCGCCTAATTCGGTCCAGTCCTCGCTTTAGTCACACCACCTGCTTTCACCATTCTTCATTACACACCCACCCATCCTTTGACATGAACAGAAGGAATAAACTAAACCCCTGTAACTCAGCCTAGACATTCCTTTCACATAAACACACATTTCTCCTTTCAGAAGCCATGCTGACAGAGCTAGAGTTGTGACACTGATCAATAATGACTTTTATCCAGTTTCCCTCAACAGTGTCAATATTATGGTCAGAACGGGGCAACATGTCATGACAGTGAGGAGGTTCACGCTACATGAGAATGAAATCTTCCTGGATTTCCCCAGGTTTTGTTTTAAATTGGCCCTTCAAGAGAGATCAAATATTTAAACTTCAACATGATAGAAATATGGAAGACAAGAAAAGCTGAAGATGTCTGATAAACTCTTTGCACCTACAACTGAAAATGTGGTTTACAAATCTACACCAATTTATGATGAAAGGCTGAAAAATTGTTGGAAAATTCTCTTCCCTCCTTACATATAGTTTTCCCAAAAGAAAAGAAAATTAAACTTTAGAGATTTTTGGTTTTAGACAGTGTTTGACCTTTTTTTCCCCCTCAAGCTACAATTATGCATTTTACTTGTGAACCTCATGACAAGTCTATCAGCAACATGGAAAATCCCCTAATCATAAATAAACCAGCATGAAATTAGCTGACATTTAGGAAAAAAAAGACTATTTGCTCAGATTTAAGGCATATAAAGAGAAAAAGGAATATTTTACTGGATAAAACTATTAAACATCTAGCCATTCTTTTTCCTCTTTCGTTCATTGCAAGAGAGGGTTCAGCTTCCTCAGTACAAGTTAGAAGTGACATGTCCCATCAGCTGGGACCTGTTCTTCTACGTTCCCTCTGTTGAACTACTCTACCCATCAAAGCCTCTTTTAGCCTAAGGATGCTGGGCCAGGTTGACACCACGTTCCCTCAGGACCCTCTTAGATCGCCACCAAAGCACCCATTACTGGATCATAAGCTGCAGCATCAAGCAACATTGGACAGGAATCCCCAGCAGAGTCCTGCGGATCCACACTGATTTGCAACATAAGCCCCCCTGTGATTGCCCATTAGCCTCCGTCCCCACTAATGGTGGTTAGGTGGGTAGCATGTGTAGCTCCAGCAGTTACTATGCACTTCAATTGAAGATATGCTACCATTACTTCCCCTAATTGGCTGTGAGGGGTATTAAAAGAGGTCATGGCTTTGGGGAATTAATAGTGACATCTGATCTGATGTCCACTTAAAATGAAGACTATGTTGAGTCATAGCATGCTGACAAAACAGTATTCTCCTGGGACACAGCTTAAGATCTGGTGATTGATGGGTTATTATAATACAAACCTCTTGCGTCAAGACCGATTTTATTTTCCATTCAGTTCCAGTGTTCCACATCCAAGTTGAAACTGGCTTTGTACAGATAATGTGAGTAAGGCCTGCAGAAATATCTGACCTTACTGCATTACTGCTTGCAATCTGTTTTCATTAGATGACAGAATGATATGAAACAGTAATATCAGTCAGTTTTGCCCCAAATATTTAAAAAAAAATTGTTAAACAATTGGATGATAAACTGATTCTGCACATTTAAATATTTTTATGCTAGAGAACATTTAACCCATGTCATGTGACATGTTATACATATAATCATGAAACTGCACACAGTTTAGGTCAATGGTATCTAGTTACAGGAGTGAAACTTCCTAAAGATGCTTTGGTATGAGCAACCATCTTGCTTAAGGCGTTTCTCGTAAATAAATGAAAAGATAAGCTTAAATATCTTTCATGTTTGCACAATTCCCAACATACAGATGTGTAGGTGGTTTCCCTGAAACAAAGTAGAAACAAATTTCTAAACAACTTAGTGCAATTTTGTACGGAAGAGTATTACGGCCACTGGGAAAAGAAATTCTCATAATTCTGACTTTAATCTCAGAATTTCTGAGATGTTTTCTTGTTAGCAGCAGGGACAGTCCATATTATATATATCTACATATCTATATATATCTATCTCTCTATATATCTATATCTATTTCTCTATATAATATCTATATCTCTCTATATCTCTATATATCTATATCTAAATTCATCTATCTCTATCTATCTCTATCTATATATGACAATAAACCAAATAATGGAACATTAAAATAAGCTGAAACCAAACCAGACAGAACAAACAACTCCAAATTTAACAAGTAAAAGGAAAATCATTAAAGGGTTAAAGCTGAAAGAGTGCGCTGGTCTTTCGAATCTTCTGCTTTTATATTGTCACAAAGATGAACCAAACATCTGTGCCAAGACATGGAAAGACCAAACACAGACTCACTGCTTCAACAACTTATTCTCCAAAAAAATGTGTAACTTTAGTGTAAAAAAAAAAAAAAAAAAAAAGAAAAAAAAAAATCAGAATTCTGATATTTTTTCTTCTTCAGTGGCCCTAATTCTCTTCTTGGAATGTTTTCATGAATGACCAATTATTTCTTCAAGAAATCTCATTTTCAAACAACATGTAGCCATTCTTTTGTTGCACAGTTTAAAAATGTCTTAAAATAAAATTAGGAGAAAATCGAAGATGTTTTTTTTTGTCCATTTTTATGTTGTATTCTTTTAAAATTTCAAGTCTCACAGACTGAAGGAAAGGAAGCACCAAAAGAGTTAAATGAGTTTATTATATTATGTTATGAGGTGGGAATATGAAATGTATTTTATTATGTAAAAAACAAAAAAGAAAACATATTTATTATCCCTGAATAAAACCAAAGTTTTCACTTGTCAGAATCCTAATAAAAAAAATAAAAAAATAAAAAAAAAAGACTTATTATACAAATTTCTTGTTTAATATATTAAGTTTTGTATGAATATAAAAAAAAAAAAGCTGACACGCTGATGCATGTGGATCAGGATTTTAGGATAACGGAGAAGAATATTTTTGAGAAACTCTTCTAGTCTGAAACCAAAGACATCAGCTGTTGCATTAGTTTTAGTTCCATCTGCAAATATCTGAAATGTTCACGTGGAAAACTGATCTGAAAGTGATAAAGCATAAACATATTTGAGTCTTCAAAAGACATTTGCACGAACCTCCAACACTTAGAGGTAAAATCAGATCAAGTCTTTTAAAAAATGTCTAATTATTTTTCTCACAGTTTCTCTCTTTCAAGTGATTTGAGACACATGAAAGCATGATCCGGTAAAACTTTGTCCTTCCTCTACAGACCACAAGATACCATTTGGTCTATCCAGCCACCCAGAATCAGTCAGAAGAGGGAAACGGTAGAGCCAAGCTGGGAGCAGATCAGAGCATACAGACACTGAGTGTGGTCCATCAAAAAGCTCTTCCTAATCAACCCCGAGACCCTGGGCTTTTAGCCGCCGGCCCTCAACACGTCTCGTTGTGTTTACACACACTGATTAGTTTGGTAAGTGTGCAGAATGTCCCAAGAATGGTGATCTCTGAATCAATGTGTCCCTCAGCCCCATCCTTTATCTTTCCATCCCTCTGTAACAAAAGGCAGAGATCCTCTTGGAAAGGGTGGGAGAAATTAGAGGATCAGAGTCAGCCTCATCCTGAGCAAACAGACTGAGCTAATGGACCGGCCGCTTTCTCCTCCCCTCAAATTATAAGCAGAGCAAGGGAATGTAGCCAGTCCAGCCATGATGTTAATGCTAAAGCTCACTAATCCCTTACACACACAGTGGCCTCGGACTAGCCTTGATACACACATGGCCATTTGGTAATCACCCCACCACCCAGGCAGTGGAAGATGGGATAGTTCACCAGCAAGGGAATGAGACTGAAAATGAACACATGGACATGGTGGGGTTTCCAAAAAGCTCAAAATAACATGTGGGTATGTGAGGCACCGCAAGGTGTAAGAAGATCCTGCTTACAGTCTAACTCTGTAAACCAGGTTTAATTTTCGTTGACGGACACTAAAACCAACAGTTTCTTCTATTTTTCAGCTGATTTACTTCACTACAGCTACACAACTTGTATAACATTTAACCCACACAGGAACACACAGACTCATCTGCATCAACATGGCCCTGTGTAGGCTTAGGTAAGCAACAGCTGGCTAAAGCTGAATATGTTAATGCCAGTTCTTAGGAGGAGCACTTTGGGCTTATGAGGGATTAGTGCATGTTGGTCAGCCATGACACCCTGCTGAGCTAGCACGCTAATACAGGTGTTAGTAAACTGGCATTAGACTCCAGCTAATTAGCTTCCATTCACAGAGTAATTGTCCAGCCAGCCCGGCCATTTGTAGTGGTGTTTGCTCATCGGCAGGGAGGTCTCAGTACTGTGGTGGGTCTGTCATGATCTGACATGATCTCTACTCTTCCTTCTTCACTCTCCCTCGAGACAACAGGGACCATCCAACAGAGATGAGCTGAGATGGCTTTAAAAAGAGCCAGAAACCAGTAAAGGATGAACACCCACATCATTCTTAGTAGGTTTCTGCCCATGATAAAAATGCAAGCATACATTCTTTTTTTTCTTTTTAAACTTTGTCCTTTTACCCATCCTGCACGTCTTTGTTTAGAACAACTTTCGGCTTTCTTACTACTTGTAATCAGTTCATTATGAATTGCACAATATACAGTTGTTGCTGCTAAGGGATCTGGTTTGGTTTTTACATAAACCACCAAAAAGTCAGATACGTTGTTGTTGAGTCAGCATGCACAAAGTGATCATGCTCCCTTTTGGGTCACGTAGTTGCAAGCCTTCCCATACGTGTACATTCTACAGGTTGACAGTCCTGTTGACAGTACAGAAGGGTGTGGATAACTGTTTTTCTGCAGGTTTCCCTTAAAACCAGAGTTCAAATTGTTCTAGTGCTCCATGTCTTTTCTGATTGACACAATAATGTTAATTTAAATAGAGATCAGTCAAGGTTAATGCATAAACTGGTATGCTTAGTCAGCACAGGTACAAGTGTTTGGACTGAACATGGTTGGCCTGAGGGAGGGCCAGTTTACAATTCTGAATTATGAATGAAAAATTTAAAAGTAAAACACCTATACACAATCATTAGTCCATATCTGGTTTTTTTTCTTCTAATTTTGTTTTATTTATTAGCTTAAGTTTTACTAGGTAAATAAGTTAAAAGTCACTTTTCAGTTTGTAAAATTTATCTTAGGACTGATGTTGTGGTTTCTACAGCCATGTCTGATCTCAATTTTCTAAAGTTGCTGTTCAGATGACAGGAATGATTACTAAAAAAAAAAAAAAAGGAGATAAACTCCTAAGTAAACATAACCACCATTTAACACACTATTTTTAGTTGTTGATACAATATAAAACTCTGGTTTGGGTAAAACAAACCATCTGATTGTTTTACAAAATTATTTTGAAGCATTACAAAGACTTAAAAAAAAAAAACACAACCTGATGAGAGTTTGAAATCCTGCAACATATCTCATCCTTCTAAATCCAAAAATCAAATTATGAATATTTTATCAAGACAATTTACCAGTAAAATTAACTGAAAGTATGATTTAATGAATCTGAAGTGTTTTCTCTGACACCTGAGAAGAATACAAGGAATTATTTCTGGATATGTCCTTTGGAATTTTTTTTTTTTTTTTTTTTTAAATAAAACTAAACTGTTATAACTTACCCAAACTTACACTGAAACACCAAATAATTAACAAAAATGTCTATGTAAAAAAAAAAAAAAAAACAACCCACAAAAACAAACAAATATGACAACTTCCTGTGTCTGTTATGTACAGAAAGCCTTTTTAAACAAACTACCAAATTAGGTTTTATTTAAAGTGTTTGTAGGGATCAGATAGTCTTCCCCATTTGTCATGTTATGATAGACCCCAAACAAGTTTTTCTTGGAAAAAAATATGTATATAATTGCATTCACTTGCGAATATTGTGGTTTGGTTTTATTATAAAGTTGTCTGTGTTTTAAGGGACATGAACAATAAATAATATTTAATAAAGAATCTTCACAATAATCAAGTTAAAGCTGAGAGCAACGCAAAAGAAATAAATTCCAAAAGATAAAAAGGGAACTCAGATTTTTACACAACAATAAAACTGGGTCTGTGTTCCAAGAGTTTTGTGCGATTCCCGTTTATTCCAATAATCGGCTCACGTTTGCCTACATGTGACATGAAAAATGATTAACTGATTATGAATACAGGATATGGACAGGAATTAAAAACTGGGTATTACACACCCTTCGCTATTGCAGGATGTGGGAAAGAGACTAAAGGTTAGCTGGCTGACATTCCCAAAGCCATTCTGCCAAGGAGGGCGGCGGTTCAAAGGAGTCATTAAGCTTCAACCATCCTGCCACAAAGAGGAGATTTAAGACAGCAAATAGATCTGATCGTAAAAACTCAAAGCCAAACACAAATATCCACTAAGAGGCTTTTGCGTATTATGCCATTATTATTCCACAGAAAGCCTAACATATTTAAATGTTTCAAGTTTAATTTTCTCCTGGGAAAGTCCCATTAAACCCGATCAGCTGATAACCAATTATATATGAAATTTCATTGAGCCTTAGATGTCTGAAACTCCCCTGTGAAATTGTGTTTGACAAGAAATAAAATCCACATATACTTTTGACATGCTGTAATATAGAAAAATCTCTGGTAAATATTAACACTGGAAACTGGTGTATCCTAATTATTTGACTCACTTTAACAAAGTACAGGGCTCAAAGGCAAATGTACATCTATTCTAACTGGTTTGTAGCTCAGTAGTATCACTGTAGCTTCAGAAAACTTGGTTTTGGTAGACATAGTAGCTGGAGAAAAATAAAACAGGATTCTACTGCTGCATGGTTTGATTCTCAAACTTGGTTTAAGACTTACGTTTTAAGTAACTTATGATGTATAATTGTGGCACTTTGTTGTAGACTACAGAATTGTCCAATTGCTTTTTCGGGTTTCTTTGTTTCAGTTTTAATAACAGCATGCACGTTAACTTGGAAGTAAATTTCATTCTTATATCTCATCAATGTGCTCCTAATATAGTCCAGATTAAAATTAACAAAATATTGCTCTATTTATTATCTGCATGATCAATAACTTCCTGAAAATGAACATATCTGGTGCAGAATCACCAGGATCAAGTGCCATGCAATGGAGGAGGTGAACAATTAAATATATTATGTATCTTGGTGCTGTGCATGGTTTAATGCAAGATTTTTTGTTTTAGTTTAGTTGCAATCTTAAAACAAACATGTTTTCCTTACACAATATCTGGCTTTCACGTAACGTCTGTTCACGCAGACACCAAGTTTAATCTGGACTTGTTCAAAGCCAATTTTGAACTTACCTCATGATGATAATCGCCATCATTTTGCTCTCACAGTGGCAAAAGGCAAACATGCAGCTGGAGATTACTTCCTGTAAATAGAGATTTTTTTCATTATTTCTTTGCACAAATTATAGAATGCAGTGTGTTTTAGTTTATATAAAACCATTAACTCTTCTCAGAAGTATGCTTTAAAAGGCCATATTATACAGTAATCACATTTGATTATTATTGCTTCCACAAGGTATTTATATTTATTGCTTTGTAAATTAAAATATATGCTGCAATGAATATTACTTAGATACAAAAAAGTAAACTAAGTGGACACATTTTTAAGATTGTCAGGTTGTCTAAATGTGCAAGTGCAGTGTTATCTCTACCTGCTGGGAGCTCTGAGGTCCCCCAGACTCTTTTCAAGACTATCTATTGAAAACCCTGATAATCTGTTTGCTCTTTTAATGAGATCTTTGTTCCTCAGGGGGTAAAAAAAAAAATGCAGTTCTTATTGTTTAGCTGCAGCAGAGGAATCCTCCTCTGGTACTGCTGATACTCTGAATTGCCTCAGACATATTGTTAAAGGTCTGAGCCTGAAACAAAGCCAGAAGCCTCTGTGCTTTTGCTCTACTGTATTTTCTTTTACGTCTTTACTGCAGAGTATCTGTCATTTGCATGTCTTTTTAAACCTTGTTAATGTTTGATTTTTTGTTAAACTTATCAGGTTCCAACAATTTCTAAAAAAAACAAAAACTTGCAGTTCATATGACAACATTACTATTTTATGTGTTTTTGTCTGTATTCTGGCGAATATCCTGTTTTTTGACATGGGATTAATTTATCCACAACCTGCAGGTTTTAGATGTTTCCTTGCTCAAACACACCTGATCCAAATTAAATGATTCTCCAACAGCCTGTGACCTGCTGCACACGCTTTATTAGTCTGACTGGTCCATAAAACTGCACGATAGTGGGCCTTGATGGCTGGGAATCACTGCTCTAAAAGTAAGACTTAAAAACTCTCAGAAACTTCATCAGTAAGGAGGATCAAGTGGTTTTAGGTGAATTCGGTTGATCACTGTATCCAAGCATCTACATTCTGTAAATCAGCTTCTTTCACTGAGATAATGCCACATTCAGATGAATATAATGCAATAACTTTATGCAGTGATTTTTTTTTAAAACAATGCGTTCATTTCACAGATTAATCTCTTTGCATTAGCATGTTAATTTTGGCAGCACCAACAAGAATCTGAAATTTATTTATAAATGTAGGCATATTTTTGTTTTACAATCATCTGGCAACCCCCTTTGACATTATTTTAGGACTGAGTTTGGAAAATGCAGGTCTATGTCATTGGTTGTAGGCTGATTATCTGTTTTTCTTTATCTTACACATTAGTCCAATATTGATGCAGCTGTTTGTCTCTTTTCCAAAGACTCCATTTATTCCTTTTGTCGAAGAGAAAAAAAAAAACTACATTCAGTCTGTTGTTGAATCTGGTTGAGATGACATTTGTAGATGAAAAGAGCAGGCAGCAGACACAGAGACACCGTTTCTAAACTGCAGGATCAGTTCTCATCTGATCCATCATTTCTCATGTCTCTTCTCTTGTTTCTCTTTCTCCATCAAACAAAGTAGGATGAGTGCTGTTGTCATATTCATCACTTATTGAGTATAGCTTTATATTTCATGAACAAATCAAAATATCAGAAGTATTTAACATGTCTATATTCTCCTACTCCTTCACTGCATGGCTTCAATTATTATAAAAGAGCTGCATGGTTGATACCAATACAAGGGAGTGCAAAGATTTGTGATATGCCTGATCATATATGGGCTGGTTCGGAAAAACATGCCAAATTTGTAAGGTGTAAACAAAACAGGTTACCAACAGCACAATCTTGGTGGATTGGTGGTTGCTGAGCTAACTCATGCATCAGATGACTGGTGGATACAGCGTCCCATTGGCACCATCCCCATTCCAGTTTTCCATAGTCTGCATGCATGGATGCAACTCTGACTTGCTTTGACTTGTTAAAACAGTACTCATCTCTCTATGAAAAGCTCGTCTTTGAGACTTTTTAAATTTTTTTTTTAAATTTTTTAAAATTTATTTACTGCTGTTTATTCTGTGACCTTAAATGCTGTCCATTTGGTCTCTACACAGCCCATACAAGCCTTTGCAGTTTTAATGTGCCCCATTAATTTAAGCATATGCACAAATGATGCTTCAAGCAAACAAAACATCTGAGGCAGCCGCGATAAACGTGTATGTGTATTCAAAAGAAAGTTGCTCTCAATCTAAAATGTACAATGAGTCAACACTGTGAACATGATAAAAGGAACTGGCACTGAAGCTCAGTTCAGCTTACACATGACAAGCTTTTTCAACTTAGCGAGCATTGTCTAAAAGCTGAAATTAAATATCCTTTCTGCTCAATAAATTAACTACTGTTTTTTAATAAAAACTGGTCAAGAACAAGATGACTGAGCTCAGTGAAATATTCATTAATCTGTTATCATTTTGAGAATAAAACACACTGGAGATTAATTAACACGGTATCGTATGACTTTAAATAGATATCTGATAGAAAGGTCACACAAAAGCAAAGAGGCATCATCTTGAGTATTGTTCACACCAGCTGCAGCAGTAGACGGCAACAAATAATGGCAACAGTCTGCTTTAATGATGGAAACCTCTCATGTAACACACACTCGCACACGTAAATTCTGCATTTTGATCCGACAGTGCCTCTCTAATTGAGCTAATCCCCACTTCAGGATCAGTGCCATCCCCTGAGGTCTGACCCTTGCCGTCTCCTGCTCTCACCATCTCAGCTCCCAGCTTAAACCTCCTTGGCTCATGTGGACTGTAAAGCTGTTTATTGGGAGGCAATGGGCAGCAGATTGTGCTGTCAGGCTCCATTAATTACCATCATTAGCATCACACTCCAGAGTCATTGGAGCTTGACTGTGGAACCTTAAGTGTACAGGATGCAATGTGCATTTGCAGGCATTTGATTTTATTTTGAAAACATACTTCACAAAAATGAATTAAAACCATATTGACTGTATTACCTTTTTCTCCTTTGGGGTCTAATAATTTTTCTTCAATGTATTCAGTCAGCATGTAAGTTAGAGCATTGTAGTGCTTTAATGCATGATTCAGTATGAGCCTATTTTATGATGCAGTATAAGGCTAAAATATTAAACTAGATCTTAAGCTGAGAACAAAAATGGGCTTCAGAGAACAAACACCATAAAAGCTAAGTAACTTTTTTTTTTATTTTTTTTTATTTTTTAAGTAAAGGCCAATCAATCAAACTGATTTGCATCTTGGATCATGATGCAACTTAGTCAATGTATCACTCCCAACCTTTCATGTTGGGAGTGATACATCTTTGTTGTGGGTCAGTGTCATTTGTGAAGAGTCGAGGTTAAATAGTGGATGAAAGCTTGGCCAGTTTTTAATGGATACAGTTGAGAATATGGTACAATACCTAAAGTTTTGTTTCTCTGTAATGCTACATTACAGTTGCCAGTTCTTTTCACTCTTCTATTTTTATTGTACTTCTATTGTATGCCATTATACTTGCTACATGATTGATAATATAGACAAAATTGTCCCACAGTGGTGAAATTCTGTAATGGTTATGATGCAGGTAATTCTCATTGATAGTTTACAAAATGATGATTCAAAATGACAATCTCAGAATTTTTAGGATAAATTGGGAAAATTAATAAGTATTTAATGTAAATAAAAGGATACGTGGATACTTGGCCATAAAACCTTCTGTAAATGGATAATGAATGTATGTGCAAATATGAAATAAAGACAAAATCATACTTTAAAATTTTTATCAGAACTAAGAAAAAAAAACTTTTCTTTTCCCTTTTTTTTGGATAACTATTTGCATAACATTTGGATGCAATCCTTTTGAAAATGACTCCTTTAGGACTGCTTTTACTTGCGGAGCATAAATAGATTGAGTGAGGGGCAGAAGACATATCAAACTGTATACAACACAATATTAATACCCACCTGGGTTGAGTGTTGCAGATATCTAAAAAAAAAAAAAAAAAAAAAAAAAAAAAAAAAAAAAATCCAGTATGAATACTAGTGTAGGGCAGGGCTATTCAACTTGGTCCCATGATGGCCACAGTCCTACAGGTTTTCTATTGCTTAACACATCTGATTCAAATTAAATGGATCCAACAGCAAATGAAGTTCCACATTAAGTCATTAATTTAAGTCAGGTGTGTTGTTGCAGGGATATGTTGAAAAGGGCTGCGGACCTTGTGGTACCGAGTTGAACAGTCCTGGTGTCGGGGAAGAGTAGCAGTAGTGAGGAGTCAAAATCAGTGACGACATTCATGTTGGAATGACTAAAAATTCAGAGTAAGGAATGAACAATCTGTTGAGGAAAAATAAAGAACCTCTCTATGATCCATATGTCTTTTAGTCTCAGCTGATCGATGCTCAAACTAAATTGATCACTTACCAGTATTGGCATTTCCACCTCCAGCAGTGGAGCACTAAAAGGAAATTGAACCACGTTTCTGCCACGCACCCACTGAGGCATAAGCCTTCTTACTCCAACTTCCTGTCTGATCAATGTGTGAAACAATGACTCAACAGGTGCGACAGACAGGAGCCCAGCAGCAGATTTTTTCCCTGCTGCTAGGCCCAATTAGCACCTGGGGTGAAGGAACAAAGAGGCGACATTTCATTTCAGCAGAGCGCCAGTTTAAGGCCTCTTCTCTCAAGCTCAGCCTCTTTTCTTCCTGTCTTTTGCTGCTGACATCTTTAAAGGATCATCCCTGGCTGCATCATTTTCTATTAGATTGGATCAATGCCTTGTGTTCGAAGTGGCAGGGGTGTTAAAAACATGGGGTGTTGATGAATTCATTGCATGTGACTGGACTTGCTTTCTTTGTAGGGAGGTTTTGGCAAATGAAACCCCCTGAAGGTTTGACAAAAAGTAAAAACAGTTTCAGGGTTTGACCTTCAGTCCAGATCAAGGCTGGACTGCTTTTCCAAATTACACAGAAGAGATGCCACTCCAAACAACTTTCTATCCTTTTCTTTATCTGCTTAATAAGAAAGACCTGTATCAATGTGTCATTACATGCTTATCTTAAAAATCTTTTTTCCTTTGTTAATTAGGCACTTCGATAACTCACAGTCGGTTAAGAGCTTCATAAAATGAATAGCAAACAGTTGACAGCTTACTCTAAAACTCAGATGCGTGTTAGAGGCATGTAGTTTCCCTGCAACTGCTGCAAGAAAGATGCATTTTTAGATTTTGACATACAGTAGGTGGTCAGTCCATATACCATTATCACAACAAAACCAGTCGGCCTTTCCTCTAAAACAACCAGTACAAGTTTTGTTATCCAGGTCCTCATTTTGTTATCTAGAAAAAGGATACAAAAAAGGAGGTAGAGTATGATTCATGCATTTAACAATAAAATGTTAAAGGCTGTTAGCTAAATGACAAGCTACAGTCAATGTTCACTTGCGTTAATATAGATTTATATGTCAGGGTTTTGTTTATGGTTTGTGTATTTGCTCCTGAGGTAATTTGTTTTTCCTTTTTTTTCCCCTCTTTGTTTTAGGCTGTGCAGCAGCCCTGGGCGTGTCAGCACACCTGCATCTCATCATCGCTCCCTCCAGTACTTAAGGAGGGCTGCCTCTCTCAGTCTTTGCCAGATGGTCGTCAGTGGTGCACAGCTCTTGGGTGTGTGTGGCTGCCCAGGACTGCTGCCTGCATTGCTCCTGAGTTAGACTTTATTGTTTTTCCCTAGTGTTTTTGTGAAGTTGCTCATTTTTTTATTTTTTGAGCAATTAAAAGAATTATTGCCCCCTGTAAACCTTCTGTGGTTGTGTCTCTGTCTGGCATTTTTGGTCTGGTTCCAGCAAACATGACAGAACCATCTGGCCAAGAAGACCCCGCCAGTCCAGAGACATTACGACAAGCGTTGGCTGCACAAGGTGCGCTTGTGGGCCAACATGACCAGTCCCTCCATCAAATTATGGCTTCCTTACAGACTTTGGGTTCCAGTGTATCTGCTTTAAGCCAAGAGCTAAGGACGGTAGCTAGTCACGTGTCGGCATTTGTGACTCCACCAGCAGACACCGCCACTCCTGTGTCTGTCCCAGTGATCCATCCACGGGAGCCCCATATTCCCACACCTGAGAGGTATGATGGTGAACTAGGCTCTTGTGGTCGATTCCTTCTCCAGTGCTCTCTTGTCTTCAATCTTCAGCCAACCACCTATACAACCGACCAAGCTAAGGTTGCCTTTGTAGTCAGTCTACTGACCGGGCGGGCTGCCAATTGGGCCACTGCAATATGGGATCATAATCCAGCGCTTCGCTCATCATTTGATCTCTTCACCTCTGAGATGAAGAGAGCATTCGACCGTCCTATTCGTGGACGAGAGGCTGCCAGTCAACTTCTTTCGCTAAAACAGGGTGCCAGGTCAGTAGCGGATTTTTCTATTGACTTCTTAACTCTGGTAGCAGAGAGCGGATGGGAGGAGACTGCTCTTCAGGATGTTTTTTTGAGGAGTCTAAATGATTCAATCCGTGATGAACTAGTTCTCCGTGACGAATGTGACTCTTTGCAAGCTCTCATGCAGTTGGCCACCAAGATGGATAACTGCCTCAGGGAGAGGCGGCGGGAACGTGGTGCTCGCTCTGGCCCTCCTCCTTCCCGACAACCAGCTCTTCTACCTACAGCTGCCGTGGGATCATCCCCAACGCTACCAGGTTCAGCTCCATCTCCGGCTTGGCTTGATAAACCCATGCAGCTGGGTCGAACTGGGCTCACCCCTGCTGAGCGAGAGAGGAGATTCCGACAGAGACTCTGCTTCTACTGTGGTCAACCTGGTCACCTACTGCCGAACTGTCCCTTGCGGTCAAAAGATTAGACCCATTCGAGGTAAGAGGAGTCCGAATGGGTCATATCGCAAATCCTCCTCTAGTCTACAGTCACCGTACCCAGTTAACCTCTGTTTTATTAGTTGGTCAAGCTTCAATACCTTTTTCACCTTTTATTGACTCTGGGGCAGATGAAAATTTCATTGATGAATCCATTGTTAAAAAGCATTCCATTCCTTTGGTGCAGCTCTCTGAGACCCGAACCATTTATGCAGTTGATGGCAGAGTTCTGGCTAGGGTAACTCATCAGACCCAGCCAGTAACCCTGTTAACCTCAGGTAGTCACCGAGAGGAGATCCAATTCTTGGTCATTCATTCTCCCCACTCCCCTCTCATCCTTGGTCTCCCTTGGTTAAAGACACATAATCCCCATTTGGACTGGTCAAAGGGTACTATAATTTGTTGGAGTACATTCTGCCATGTACATTGTCTGAAGTCTGCTTTATCTCCCCAGGGTGTTCTAATGCCTAAGGTGCCTGATCCACCAGACCTCTCCTCCGTGCCTGCTATTTACCATGACCTTGCTACTGTTTTCAGCAAGGAACGAGCACTATCCTTACCCCCCCCCCCCCCCCCCCCATCGTCCATACGATTGTAAGATTGATATTTTGCCTGGAGCCAAGCTACCCTCCAGCAGACTTTATAACCTCTCTCGTACTGAAAGAGAGGCTATGGAGACATACATAAAGGACTCCCTGTCAGCTGGAATCATACGCCCATCTTCCTCTCCTGTTGGTGCGGGTTTCTTTTTTGTGGGTAAGAAGGACGGCACTCTTCGTCCATGTATCAATTACAGGGGTTTGAATGAGATCACAGTCAAGAATAAATATCCTCTGCCACTGCTTGATTCTGCCTTCCATTTTCTTCACCAAGCCTCCCAGTTTACTAAACTGGATTTGAGAAATGCCTACCACCTGGTCAGGATCAAAGAAGGAGACGAGTGGAAAACTGCCTTTAACACCCCACTAGGTCATTTTGAATACCTTGTTATGCCATTTGGCTTGACAAATGCTCCTGCGGTTTTCCAGGCCCTTGTTAATGACATTTTACGGGACATGCTGAACAGATTTGTTTTTGTGTATCTTGATGACATCCTCATCTTCTCCCAAACACTAGAGGAACATCAGAGTCACGTCAGACTTGTGCTCCAGCGCCTCCTAGAAAATGGCCTCTTTGTGAAGGCGGAGAAATGCGAATTTCATTCAAAGTCTGTGAGTTTTCTTGGTTTCATTATACAAGAGGGCGAGATAGTTCCTGATCCTGCCAAGATCAGAGCTGTGGTGGAATGGCCAGTCCCTGAGTCCAGGAAGCAACTTCAGAGGTTCCTTGGATTTGCCAATTTTTACAGACGCTTCATCAGAGACTACAGTAAGGTGGCTGCACCTCTCACTCAACTCACTTCAACACTGCAGAGATTCAAATGGACACCCGAGGCAGACAAGGCTTTTATTACGCTAAAGACATTATTTACCAATGCTCCAGTCCTCACTCACCCGGACCCCACCAAACAATACATCGTTGAGGTTGATGCCTCTGATTCAGGAGTAGGAGCAGTGTTATCACAAAGGTCGGCTCAAGATGACAGAATACACCCTTGTGCCTACTTTTCACATCGTTTGTCACCTGCAGAACGCAACTATGACGTTGGGAACCGCGAACTGCTAGCAGTGGTATTGGCATTGGGGGAGTGGCGTCACTGGCTGGAGGGAGCGGAGCACCCATTTATCGTCTGGACTGACCATAAGAATCTCTCTTACCTCCGGTCAGCCAAGAGGTTAAACCCCCGACAAGCCAGGTGGTTCTTGTTTCTTGACAGATTCAACTTTACTCTTACCTACAGACCTGGATCCAGAAATGTGAAGCCGGATGCACACTCTCGTCAATCAGAAGATGAACCAACCAGCACCCCATCTGAGACAATACTTCCTCCTTCCTGTGTTTTGGGTGCTGTCCTATGGGAGGTGGAACAAAGGATTCAGGAAGCTCTTCAGGTACAACCTCCACCTGACAATGTCCCTGATAACCGCTTGTTTGTTCCAACTCCTCTCAGATCCCAAGTCCTGCAATGGGCTCATTGCTCTGAAATCGCCTGTCACCCTGGAATTCACTGGACTCTGGAGCTCCTCCGTCAGCGTTTTTGGTGGCCATCCATCTGTAAGGACACTCATGAGTTTGTTTCAGCTTGTACAACCTGTGCCAGAGGAAAGACTTCCAATCAGTCACCTGCGGATCCGCTCCATCCGCTCCCTATACCTCATCGTCCTTGGTCCCACATTGCAGTGGATTTTGTCACGGGTCTTCCTGTATCTCAAGGAAACTCTACAATCCTCACCATTGTTGACCGTTTTTCCAAGGGGGTGCATTACGTCCCCTTACCCAAACTGCCTTCGGCCTTTGAAACAGCAGAGTTATTGGTCACCCACGTATTCCGTCTCCATGGTATCCCTACAGATATTGTCTCTGATCGTGGTCCCCAGTTTTCATCTCAGGTCTGGCGAGCATTCTGTAGGGCATTGGGGGCAACAGCCAGTCTCTCTTCTGGATATCATCCTCAATCCAATGGCCAGACAGAGCGGGCCAATCAGAGCCTTGAGACAGCCCTTCGATGTGTTTGTGCCCGACATCCTGCCTCCTGGTCCCAGCATCTTCCCTGGATTGAATATGCCCACAACTCCTTCTCCTCCTCTGCTACTGGTATGTCACCATTCATGTGCATGTTTGGGTTCCAGCCTCCGCTTTTCCCTTCACAAGAACTGGAGGTGGCAGTTCCGTCTGTCCAGGAGCACGTCCAACGCTGTCGGCGAGTGTGGCAACAGGCACGGGATGCCCTGTTAAGGACAAACACCAGGTACAAACGCTTGGCTGACCGTCATCGTGCCCCCACACCAGTGTATCGGCCAGGTCAGAAGGTTTGGTTATCATCCAAGGATCTTCCCCTCCAAGTTGAGTCTCGTAAACTGGCTCCCCGTTATATTGGTCCCTTTGAAGTGGACAGGGTTGTTAATCCTTCCGCTGTACGTCTCAAGCTTCCCCGATCTTTGTCTGTGCACCCCACTTTTCATGTATCCTTGCTGAAACCTGTTTCTTCATGTCCTCTGAGCCCTCCGGCCGTTCCCCCTCCACCCCCCCGGGTTGTTGATGGTCACCCTGCTTTTACTGTTGACAGGGTTTTGGATGTGCGTCGTCGTGGGCGGGGCCTTCAGTACCTGGTTGACTGGGCAGGCTATGGTCCGGAGGAGAGGTCTTGGATCCCACGACGTTTCATTTTGGACCCTGGGCTTTTGAGGGCTTTTTATAGGGATCGCCCAGGTGCGCCTGGTGCTCCGCCAGGTGGCGGTTCTTGAGGGGGGGGGGGTACTGTCAGGGTTTTGTTTATGGTTTGTGTATTTGCTCCTGAGGTAATTTGTTTTTCCTTTTTTTTCCCCTCTTTGTTTTAGGCTGTGCAGCAGCCCTGGGCGTGTCAGCACACCTGCATCTCATCATCGCTCCCTCCAGTACTTAAGGAGGGCTGCCTCTCTCAGTCTTTGCCAGATGGTCGTCAGTGGTGCACAGCTCTTGGGTGTGTGTGGCTGCCCAGGACTGCTGCCTGCATTGCTCCTGAGTTAGACTTTATTGTTTTTCCCTAGTGTTTTTGTGAAGTTGCTCATTTTTTTATTTTTTGAGCAATTAAAAGAATTATTGCCCCCTGTAAATCTTCTGTGGTTGTGTCTCTGTCTGGCATTTTTGGGTCTGGTTCCGGCAAACATGACATTATATGCATTTCTTGACTTTAAAAAGTATATTTTAGCTTTTTTTTTTCCCCTCAAAGCCATTCCTCAAAGGTTTACCTTCACATTCAAAGCCCCTCCTTGTGTGTAGATATGCAAGATGTACATAAAAATCGTAACTGCACTCATGATCATTGTTGTTTGTTCAAACATCTCCCTTTATTAATAAGAATTTTATTTATGTGCGTTTTATTGATCTACTCTTGTAAGGTGATGTTGATTGACTGGAAAGGCGCCCACAAATGTATTATTATTATGATGATCATCCAACTCACCGTCCGTGAGTGGAGGTAAGGACAATGTCCAGAGAAGGCGGTGAAAGATAGGAGCATGTGTCCATAACATTGAGCATAAGTTTGTGCATTCAGCACGTGAGTCTGAACTATCCCCCAGTTCCAAGGCCGCCTTAATGAACGGGCTTACCTGGGCTGAAGCCCATGGGCCCACGGAGTTTAGGGGCCTATCATTTTTGGGCCTGAAATTACCTAAAAAGTCTAGTTGTTATGTAAGTTCTGCTGTCAACCAGCATCTTAGGCAGACTTGTATGTGCTGATTGATCCAAATGAACCAGTTCCCCCCATGCCAAATCCCGCCCCCCGTGTGCAAACTTAAAATGCGAAGCCCAGCTCTCTGACATGAATACGCAATGGCACATGTAGTCACACAGGCACAGTTAAAGCCGGATCTGTTATGTTCTCAATCTGCATGTGAAATCTAGAATTTTCCGTGGGGCTGAACCACAGTTTGCGGGTGATTTAGTGGTTGTGTAAATGGGCGGCAGGTGCAAACATGTTGCAGGCTCTGTTTAGATAAGGGTTTGTGCATGACGTGGTTTGCAGCATGGTGAGTTTGGAGAGAAAACACGACCTACAGCAAAGAAACCTGATTGACACAAATAAACACTATATGAGAGCAAATTTATGAAAAAGTTAATGCTGTCGGTTAAATGCAAAAAGAGGATGAAGTAAAAAGACAGAATAAAGATATTAGAAGGGGAATTAAAGAAATATAACTTCCAGCTACTGGGGAAAAACCTTTTTGGCTTCAGTTAATGGCTTCAGCCGCTTGTGTGGAAACATAACCGGAACCATCCGGTGACACGTGACATGTAGGACTTGGACAGCACATCTGGGGATCCCAGCAGCAACATGCAATATCTGTCATCTGCAGGTGTGCGTGACTCCTGTCCACATCCATCCTGAGTTCCTCCAAAAGCTCCAAAATGCTGGGTCAAAATGCCATCTGTTTGGATTGTTTCCTCGTTCATCCCACAAATCCTACCAGCATCATTACTTCAGTTGATCATGACCATGACTTACTGTAGTTTGTGAGGAGGACTTGTCATTTACATGAACAAACTGAAGTCTATCAGATAAATATGATTTAAACCAGCTTAACGCTGTACCTGTAATTCCAATCACCTGTTCTAGTCTTTGTAACAGAATGTTATGATCGACTGTATCAAATGCAGCACTAAGATCAAGCAAGATAAGTACGGACACAAGTCCTTTGTCTGAGGCCATAAGAAGGTCATTAGTAACTTTCACCAATGCTGTCTCAGTGCTATGATGAGCTCTAAATCCTGACTGAAACTCCTCGCATAAATTATTTCTGCTCAGGTGGGCATGTAGCTGAGCGGAAACTATTTTCTCCACAATTTTGGACATAAATGGGAGGTTAGATATAGGTCTATAATTTGCTATCACCTCTGGATCCAGAGATTGCTTTTTAAGTAAAGGCTTGATGATCAGTTTTGCTTTTTGGTGAAGATTTAGTCATTTACTTTAAAACCAGAAAAAGTCAGAATATCATTTTGTTTAGCCTGGTCCTGCTGGACATATGTCTCTTCATTCAGGGACTTCTAATTAAAATGGAAACAGAGGAGACTGGTTCTAATCTGATCTAACAATGAGAACACCAGAACCTCAGGTAAACTAACATTTTATATTAATTATTTTATATTATTCATATTCTTAACAAAGTTAGAAAAACAAACTATAAAATCCATCCAGAGGAAAGGAAAGTCAGTAACAGCCAGCTAATCAATAATCTGATTACCTCTAAAAGCAGAGGTTGTGCCAGTTTGCTGCTCTGAGAAAAATAAGCAATCAGCAATGACCCCAGATAAACAGCTGTTGACGCATGTGAAGATTTAAAGCCTTTTAACACCAGGACCGACACAAATAAGCAAAACACTGCAAACATTTTAGAAGTGAAATATTGATGTTTTGCCTGTGATGTGAATTTTTTACTAAATTGGTAAATAAATTATGAAGATTCTCAGGGGACATTCACATCAGCTTTTTTGATTCAAATCAGAGTCCGTTTGCTCAGAAAGTCTGCTTTGTTTGGAGAAATGTGAACTTGCAAAACAAATTCTGATTTGGATCAAAGAGGTTGACTCATTCCATCTACAAACGCAGGTCTTGGTTCAAGTAGACCAAACACAGGAAGCGGACTACAAAACAAAGTGCATTGGGAAGTTCACTATCTCAGCCACATCTTAGGAAAACACAACCAAAACATACAACATATATCTCAGGCTATGTTAGTGGGGGTAGAGTAGGGGGTGTGTGGGTGTGTAGAGGTGGAGGGATAGGGTGGGAGGTGTAGGGATGTATAGGGGCCAGTGTATGAGAGGAGGGGTGGGTTGGGGTATGTGTGTGTAGGGAGGTATGGGTGTGTGGAGGTGGGGTGGGGTGTGTGTTAAATGGTAAATGGTAAATGGACTTGTACTTCTATAGTGCTTTTCTAGTCATACAGACCACTCAAAGCGCTTTACACTACTTGTCACATTCACCCATTCACACACACACTCATTCTACACACTTATACCCCGATAGGCACAGCGGGGGGCAGTTTGGGGCAGTGTCTTGCCCTAGGACACTTCGGCATTTCAGGGGAAGCCTGGAATCGATCCCTCAACTTACCTGTTGAAGGACAACTGCTCTTCCTCCTGAGCTACAGCCGCCCCTTGGTACTCATACTTGGTATATAAGGAACAATGAGGTCTTTGATATATAGTGGTGCCTGGTTGTGGAGGGCTTTATATGTAAGGAGAAGGATTTTAAATTCTATTCTAGATTCAAAAGGCAGCCAATGAAGAGAGGCTAAAACTGGAGAAATATGATCTCTCATGCTGGTTCTGGTCAGGACTCTGGCTGCAGAATTCTGGATCAGCTGAAGGCTTTTCAGGGCATATTTAGGACAGCCCAGTAATAGAGAGTTACAGTAATCTAGTCTCGAAGTAACAAAAGCGTGAACCAGTTTTTCTGCATCACTCTGAGACAGAATGTCCCTAATTTTGGCTATTTAACGTAAATGAAAGAAGGCTGTTTTAGTAACCTGCTTAATATGTGGGCCAAAGGACAGGTCAGGGTCAAATATTACTCCAAGGTTTCTCACTGTAGCACTGGAAGCTAAAGTAATGCCATCCAGGTTCATTACAAAACCGGAAAATTTAGCTCTGAGTTTTTCAGATCCAACGAGAATTACTTCAGTCTTATCTGAGTTTAAGAGGAGAAAATTTCTAGACATCCAAGTCTTTATGTCTATGAGACAATTTTGTAGCCTATTGGGCTGATTTGTTTCATCTGGTTTAAAGGATAAGTATAGTTGAGTATCATCTGCATAACAATGAAAGTTTATTCCATGCTGTCTAATAATTTTGCCTAAAGGGAGCATATATAGCGTCAAGAGTATTGGTCCAAGTACAGAACCTTGAGGAACTCCATGACTTACTGTAGTTTGGGAGGAGGACTTGTCATTTACATGAACAAACTGAAGTCTATCAGATAAATATGATTTAAACCAGCTTAACGCTGTACCTGTAATTCCAATCACCTGTTCTAGTCTTTGTAACAGAATGTTATGATCGACTGTATCAAATGCAGCACTAAGATCAAGCAAGATAAGTACGGACACAAGTCCTTTGTCTGAGGCCATAAGAAGGTCATTAGTAACTTTCACCAATGCCGTCTCAGTGCTATGATGAGCTCTAAATCCTGACTGAAACTCCTCGCATAAATTATTTCTGCTCAGGTGGGCATGTAGCTGAGCGGAAACTATTTTCTCCACAATTTTGGACATAAATGGGAGGTTAGATATAGGTCTATAATTTGCTATCACCTCTGGATCCAGAGATTGCTTTTTAAGTAAAGGCTTGATTACAGCAGTTTTAAATGATTGTGGTACATATCCTGTCACTAAAGACATATAGATAAGATTTAGTAGTGATGTATTAATTAAAGGGAAAATGTCCTTAAAGAGGCTCGTTGGGAGAGGGTCTAAGATACAGGTGGATGGTTTAGATGAAGCTATTATTTTAGTTAATTCAGAGGGTTGGACAGGACAGAAACTATTTAGACACAAGTCAGATCCTGGTTCTAAGGATGCTTCGGAGACCACAACAGGCTCAACATTATAGGTAGAAGGAAGAGTATTGTGAATTTGATCTCTAATAGTGTCAATTTTATTCCTGAAAAAATACATGAAATCATCACAGCTAAGTGAGAAAGGAATACATGGCTCCACAGCGCTCCGGCTCTTAGTAAGCCTAGCTACAGTGCTGAAAAGAAACCGAGGGTTGTTTTTGTTTTCCTCTATCAATGATGAATAATAAGCTGTTCTTGCCGTACGTAAGGCTTTTTTTTGTATACGATTAAACTTTCTTTCCAGATTAAGTGAAACTCCTCTAGTCCTGATGAACGCCATCTGTTTTCCAAACGCCTTGATGCCTGTTTTAGAGCTCGAAGCTGGGAATTAAACCAGGGAGCCTTCATAATCTTACCTAATTTCTTCTTCTTTAGGGGAGCAACATTATCCAAGGTTGTACGCATTGAAGCTGTTATAGTATCAGCATGTTGATCAATCTGAGCAGGAGTAAGGCTTAAAGGGGGACTCTCAGTCATGCTAACACATGGTAGATGTGAAAAAATTGATTCAATTGATTGTTTAAATTTTGTAATATTATTGTCTGATAAACATCTACTATAGTAGAATTTATTTTTGGTCAGTGAGTAATCAAATAAAGTGAATTCAAAGGTTAACAAGAAGTGATCGGACAAGACAGGGTTTTGAGGAAATACTTTGAGGTTATCAGTCTCAATACCATATGTTAGAACAAGATCAAGAGTATGGCCATGAGAGTGAGTGGCTCCATTGACATTTTGTGAAAACCCAATTGAGTTTAGAATAGAGCTAAAGGAAATGTTTAAACTATCATTTTCATCGTCAACATGAATATTAAAATCACCTAGTACAATGACCTTATCAGTAGTCAGCACTAACTCAGACAAGAGATCAGAGAATTCGGTCAGAAACTCGGAGTAAGGTCCAGGTGGGCGATACACTAATGCTAAAAGGAGCGGTTTCTCTGAATTCCATTTTGGATGAGATCAATTTAATGTCAGGAATTCAAAGGATTTATAGTTAGTTTTGTGCTTAGGATTAATTAAAAATTCTGACTTAAAGATAGCTGCAACACCTCCTCCTCTGCCTGTAGTTTTAGGAATGTGAAAGTTTAAATAGTTAGCTGGCGTAGCTTCATTAATACTAACATAATCCTCTTGCTGTAACCAGGTTTCCGTAAGACAGAATAAATCAATGTGGTGATCACCTATCAAGTCATTGACTAATAAAGACTTATTTGGGAGGGATCTGATATTCAGTAGGCCACACTTTATTGTCTTATTTTCAGATTTTATTAGATCCATTGTTTTTATTTTTATGAGGTTTTCACGATTAACCCCAGAAGTGTTTTTGTGTTGTTTAATTCTTACTGCTGGGAAGTTGTATAAGGTCAGAATGGGGTTTTGGGTGGGCGGCGGCAGGTGGGAAGCTGCAGAAAAGTGTGTAGGACTACAATTCTGCCTCCTGGTCCCAACCCTGAGTTGTCAATTTAGCTGACTAATAAAAGAGTCCATATTGCTAGATAAGAGAGCGGCTCCATCCAACGTGGGATGGATGCCATCTCTCCTAATAAGACCAGGCTTTCCCCAAAAAGTGCTCCAATTATCTATAAAACCCACGTTGTTATCGGGACACCACCTAGACAACCAGCGGTTGAAGGATGACATGCGGCTAAACATGTCATCGCTGATTAAATTTGGCAAGGGACCTAACCCTCCTTTGGTGTGGGCAGTGCCCTATGACCGCAGGGGTCGGGGGCTACCTTCGAGCTCTCGGGGGCCTGGGCCTCTGGGCCTCTGTCTGCCCTGGGCGGGGCCAGCCTTGCAGCTCCAGACCCACTGGGGCCTGGTGACACCTTCTGCCACCTCCTGGGTGGGTGCACAGCTGGCTCCAGAGCGGGCCGGCTGGGGTCTGTGCTTGGGGGTGGCTGCCCAGGTTTCTCCTGCCCTGCCTCTTGCCTTTGTGTGGGCGGGGTCACATTGGCATGACCTCTCTTTTCCGAACACGTTCCACAGTCACTGAGTCGTTCTATTGGTTTATTTACTAACAGCAGCTAGTTTTCTTTCCATGTTTCATATTTAGCTTTAATTTCTGGTTCCCCTGACAGTTGATAGTTTCATCCTTCCGCTGGGGGAACATGACTTCAGTGTGTATATGTATAGGCGGGTGTGTATGCACATTTATGTATATGCATATGTATGTAGGTTGTTCTCATTCGCTCTTTTTCTCTCTACAAGGTGTTTTTCTGTTTTCTCTTCTTTTCTGGTCTCTCTCTGTCCCTCTTCTATCCTCTCTGGTCTGGGGGCGTTATATCTATAAAGCTACCCCTGGCAAACAAAATTTGCTCAGCAAAATACAGCATCCAGACAATCATTTTCCTGCTTAAATGCTGGACAAGACAAAGAGAAAAAAAAGGAAATTCCTCATGGTTAGAAGTGGAAAAATTTGGTTCTGACAGAAATCGGATCAACCAGACCACTTTGAGCTGCTGCAGCTTCATGTTTCCTGGCCTTTGGTGGAGAGCGAAACACCTAAGGCCACAAAACAGAACAGAGTCCCCAACTGGACCGAATCTGTCAGACTATCCTAATGTAAATACACTCTAAAACAAGCTGGTAAGATGGATTCCACATCTCGGGAGGATGACGCTGGGTTCATGCTGTTCTCAAAAAGACAGGAGAACTGGTTTAGTCCAGGATCTGAAGCTGGACCATGGCCACGTCCAGATAGACTTCACGACGTCCACAGGACAATGTGAGGCTCTGCTTCAGCAGCTAGCGGCTAGTTTGAAGAAGCAGAGACATATAAGACACTCAAACATGACAAAGTCTGAAGCAGGACAATCTACCTCCAACTTGCAAAAATCCCTGGGTGGAATTATCACGGATGTGACCATTCCGTCTGACTTTACACTGATTCTATAAAAAATATTGTGTGAATTATTTGGATAAAATATTTGGAGTTGCGTGCAAAGGCCTCGATGAGGCTGTGATTCATGGTACCATTACTAGCAGATTAACCTATAAACGTAACATATAAAATTGTTCCTAAAACCTGCTTCAATGACTGAATTAAAGACCAGCAGGGTCAGAAAAAGAAACTAGACCAGTATTAGATGTTCTGTGGTAACAAACAGCAGCAGAAACTAACGACATGTTTTTTGTGCTTCACACAGAGTAAGGTAATTTTTGGATCGAGCACACTGTGGCCACAAGCAGCACACATTTCCATTGCTCTCCATCTCTGACAGCGATCCTCTTTCTCACCTCCACCTCCTCTTCACCCCTTTTCTTCTGCTCCTCCAAACATCTTCCTCTGGTGCTGGAGGCAGCCAGAGGACCAAGAGATAGATGGAGAGCTGCAGATCTGCTGTTATTAGAACAGAGTGAGCAGCTCAGGTTTATAAATGCAGTGAGTCATCTCCATCTATTCTACAGTCATTTAGCAGACGCTTTTATCCAAAGCAACTTATAAACACTCATACCACGATAGGCACATCGGGGGGCAACTTAGGGTTCAGTGTCTTTCCCAAGGACACTCCGGCACATAGTCATGGAAAGCCTGGAATCGAACTCCCAACTTTCCAATTACAATGCGACTGCTCTTCCTCCTGAGCAGCAAAAGCCTGAACCAGGACTTTCTCATGTTAGCCAAACGATGGAACTGAGTTATTTCACCTCTGATCAGAACCTAAAAGCCTTATATAGCAGAAAGAGCAGAGGGTTCCCTGAGGAAGGCCCATCATTCCTTTAACAGGACATCATGTTGTACAAGTCACATGAAAGAGGAAAGAGGAAGAAGTTCTTCATTAACATTCAAGACTCTGAAGACTGGCTTCAGAGCTATAAAGTAGTGATCATATCCTGGAAAAACTGGGGAATTTTGGTCAAGTCCATAAGAAGAGGAGACGACACAGGACTCAACTCTTTGACTCACCCATTTCAGGGCTGTGTCAGGTGAGAAACAGAAAAGCTTCCACTACATGTTGGTAGACTTGGCCCTCTAGTGGCTTCATGCAGACATTACATCCTACATGATTCTATAAAAACGCCGTCCATGCATGTTCTATTCCACATCTTCCAGTTCAGGCTCAAGGCTGGAGTCTAGCTCAGGAATTACATGAGAGACGGGGACAACCTGGACAGGTGAGCCATCCAACACAGCGAGACAACCATTCACGCTCACTCCTGAGTGACCAGGCAACTGTCTGACTTGCATGTCTTTGGACAGTGGGAGGAAGTCAGAACACATCCACAGGGAGAACGTGGAAACTCCACACAACCAGGCCACCACTTGAGCTTGGGCCTCCAGCCGGGGCTTGATCCAGTAGACTCAGACCTCCACCCCACCTGGTGAAAATGGAAGCAACATATCTGCGTATCCACTAGGGCAACATACCGTCAGAACAATGTACAAGTTTCTTCTATTATTACTATTATTATTCCTGCTATATTGAAGTTAATGTGTACACACTGTATATA
Organism: Telmatherina bonti; assembly: GCF_933228915.1. Lineage (NCBI taxonomy): Eukaryota > Metazoa > Chordata > Actinopteri > Atheriniformes > Telmatherinidae > Telmatherina > Telmatherina bonti. The sequence goes on along the minus strand of NC_136619.1, from coordinate 38,394,045 downwards.
TTACCTAGTGTACAATGCTAGTCGTTCCTTATGTTTGCACACACACTTGGACTTCATTTTAAAGTCTTATTGAAAATTTCCCTGCCTTTGCCAAATGATTGCTGGGATAGACTCCAGCTTCCTGCGACCCTGAGGGTGAGGACATAGGATGGATGGATGGATTGTACTTTTCCACTTTGTAATTTTTGGCGATTTATTTAATGCTCAGTGGGCGGTTCCTACCATCGCCATCTTGGCAGGGGCATGCATATTGTCGCGCCTGGAAAATACAAATATGGGCAAAGAGGTGTTTTTTGTTTCAAGAATTTTTTTTGTTTCAGAATGTGATACAGGTCATCTGTCACTGACACGGAGGACAGGGGAAAACAGTCAAAGGTGAGACTAAAACACAACTGCCTACAGTGCCACTGCCAAACTACCAAGCATCACAAAACCCAGTTCCCTTATCTTCCAGGTTAAGTTCTGGCCTCATCTGCTTAAGAAAAATGGGAAGATGGTAAAAGGCAGTCCCTTCACAAACAGGATCATGGTTACAATTGTCCTCAATATCACCATGGCTGTAGAACACCATGAGCAGATGAAAGAAAACTTCATAAACATTTGAAAAAGCAGAGATCTGTTAAAGCCGTCACGGCATTTTCATCCTCTTTTCTCATTCTCTCAATCTGTTCTCCCTGCAGCCTGAGGAGATGACCAGTGCACTACAAGTGTGTTGCTTGATTTTCACAGAATTGTTTGCAGTCGAGATTATCTTAAAGCTGCTGGTGTTCCGAATGAAGTACGTTGCAGATCAGGGAAACGTCTTTGACTTTGTTGTTGTCGTCATCAAGTATTCATGCAACTTGATGTTTAACTTTGCTCAATTTTGGGGTAAAAGCTAATTTTCAAAATGTAAATAAAATCAGAATACTGGAGTAAACTTGCTACATAGCAAATGTTTGTTTTTTCTTCTGTATTTGGGAAGAGATTGTAAGTTGATATGTAGTTGTTTATGGCTCTTAGTTTTTGGGAAAAAGTTTTAGATGCTGACTGTGGGTGGTTGGATGCATGCGCATTTCATGTGCTGTGCTTTAAGAAGCTGCTTCACTTCATGCCCTTTAACTTTATTTTCATTATTGTTTGCATTGTAGAGTTTGTACGGCTGGACCGAACTAAAAGGACAGAAGAGAGACAGAAAGAGAAAGAAGAGAAAACACCACATGGGGAAAGAGATAAAGATAGAGGGGAAAAAAACTCTTTAAAAAAAAAGCAACCTGCAGATAGATATATTATATATATATATATATATATATATATATATATATATATATATATATATATATACACACACATGCACAAACACATATATGCACTCGCCAGTATGAACACATATACATACTCATATGCATACTAGCCAACTTTAGATTCATAGTAATTAAACTATGCATCTAAAAATTTAATATAGATGAGAAACACACAAAATTAGCGAATAAACCTGCGTGGCGTCTTAAGATGCTTTACAGACAGAAAAAAATATCTCTCTCATATACATATATATCTCCATCTCGGGAAAGAATGTGTCAGGTTTTTTTTTGTTTTTGTTTTTTTACTTAAACACTATTAAATATAATATATAATGTATATATTTTGTATATGGATTCATATGGTGTGAACAGTAAAACCCAAACTAGTCACCTCATGAAACAAATCCCAATTTAATATAATGTAATTTAAAATAAACAAATTATTTTCATGATGTTGCAAGTTCCACCTTTATTTACTTTGCTAATGCTTACTATAGATTTATTGGCATACCCTTTTATGCTGGTTGAATGCTTTGTTGGTCAATTGGTCGTTTTGACAAATTGCAGGAATTAACTAAACACAGTAGCCTACTCGGCTTGGAGTTTAATAAATAGAATTTACCAGGCTCTTTCTGTAGATTGTAACTGTATGAGAGTTGCGTGGACACAAAGTATCCATGAGAGGGTATTACATAAAGTGCAGAGTTCTTATGATAAGTACTTATCAAACATTATATTCTGCTTGGATAAACAGATCAGCTGATGCTGCACGAATGTGAACGGGAGCCCTTTAAAATTCCAGTGCGCATGCGTCATCCAAAGCGCGTCATCTTTGATAGAAAATTGAGACCCAGATTGGCTTTAAACATTTAAATTCACAGCTTGAAATAATAAAAATGTGTAAATTATTCTTTAATCTCTTCAGATGTTTCCCCCACAGAGTTATGAAGGCAACGATAACTTGAGTTGCCGTGATTCATCAGCCTGACAGGGAACCAGGAAGACGACACCTCGTAGGAAACGAAGCAACCAGGAAGTCTTCCTCACTATAACCATTGCCCCTAACAACAGCTGGTATGAAAGTGCTCTGTACCAGCCTGGGAAAAGCGACCAGCCTTCTGACGGTTCTTATTGTTGTCTTTGCAGTGATTTTGTATTATTTCGACGACCCCGTTCCGGTTAAATATACCAGGTAAAACACCGCGAGCCTGTTAATGACTACTGGTTTCCACACCTTCTCTGCATGCAGATACTGGTTTTCTGAATGGGAACATGTGTGGAAACAGAAATGGTACTGAATTGTACGCTCGGTATATCTTATTATACCAGGGGCGCCACCAGGGATTTTGGGTCCTATGAAAGACAGTGGCAGAGATAGACCCCACTACTTGATAGCAAATTTTAGATTTTTGTTTTTGCTTCAATTACTTCAAGCTGATTTTTTTTTTTTTTTTTTTTTTTTTTTTTTTTTTTTAAAGCTTTGGGAATAATAAAGACCTAGGGCTGTGTTTAACCATTTATGGGGCAAGCGACTATATTTTAACACTTTGTTTTCTTTTATATTCAGCATCAAACTATTTTTGTTAATGTAACAACAGAATGGAAGTCTTGGTTCATACCAGGAGGACAGTTTTAGGTTAATTACTCATTTCAAGGTATTTCTTTGAGTGCCCTATAAAGGGTTAAATCACAGTGCATACATCTAACTTGGTTATTTTTTAATATAAATGGTTTATCAGTTTATATTACTGCTATATGCTTTCTTTTTGGGCCCCTATCAAGTCATGGGGCCCTTAGACTCTTCCTAACCCCCCCCCCCCCCATATGGCGCCTCTCTATTATATATCTGTTTCAACCAGTTTAATATCAGATGTGTTATAGCTCCGCTTTTATGGACATTGAGAGAATGTCAGACCAGACTCCTGTTTTGTTTTGCCATTACCTGCACACATGCAAGGTGTTAACAGATCCTCGTCTCTTCTTTGACTTGCAGCATGACTCAGGACATGAAGACCCTTGAGGACAACTTTCGTGACCAAAACAAGAGCTGCTTTGTTCTTGGTGCTTCTGGAGAAACAGGGAAAGTGTTGTTTCAAGAGTTACTGGAGCGCAACATCTTCTCCAAGATAACTCTCATTGGACGGAGACAGCTGACCTTTGAAAGAAAAGGACATGAAAACCTGGTTAGTGGGTAGATACCGCTTTTTCCAGTATCATACACTAGTTAAAAATGTCTTGAACACATCTTTCTTTCCACCTCCAGGTACAAGAGGTGGTTGACTTTGAGAAGCTTGATGAATATGCTGCTGCCTTCCAGGGCCATGATGTTGGCTACTGCTGTCTAGGAACTACCAGAGCAAAAGCAGGAGCTGTGAGTTCACGAAACTCAGCACAAAAAGCAGGTTTCACTGCTGGGGTGTGATCCATTTCCATCTGATAGGCTTGTCAGCAGCAACAATGACTAAGCAGTTTTATCAGTAATGGCTGACACTATTCAATAGAAAATGGATGATAAACTAACCAGGGTATCAAGTTTGCAAATGCAAACAGATTATATTATTGTGCAGTTACTTCTCACAACAAGTTAAGGATATGAAACTTTTGGTGGACTATATAAAAAAGGAAAAAAAAAAAACCAAAAACCAAAAGTTCATGCCATAGTAACATATCATGCATGCAGGAGATTTAAGGTGAATAATGTATTTCCTAATTACTTAATCAGTGTGTATACCACAACATAAAAATGCCAACATCTCAATAACTAGTCGTGTGTTCGGTGTCGTCTTGGTCTGGTGATTGTAAATGTTAAAAGTATGACGGTGGGAACTTTTCAGAGACGAGCTGTAACTAAACCAGAAAATGTATTGGTTGATTCACGGTTCAACTGCTTTCTTTGTTTTGGTTTTTTTTTCCGGTTAAAGTACTATAACGTTGAACAGTTCTACCATTGCCTTTAAAATTTCACATGTCAAATTAAGTTCACCTGTAAAGGTAATCTGCATTTTAGACTAATTCTTATGTTCAACAGGTCAAGTGTCCTTCACTTTTTTGTGAGTAGCGTAAGTGTATATGTAAACAATTTACTAACAATTCTTGGGAGGTAATACGCAGTAGTACCATTATTTCATCATTTCTCTTCAAAAATTTATTTTATTTTATGGATTTATTTAATTATGTAGCTTTTCCATGAGAACACTTTTGCTCCTCACAATTCCTTTAAAAAAATAAAAAATAAGAAAATAAATCAGCAAAGTTTCAGAGATCAAAAATGTCCTATCTGTTTGCTTCTTTTAGATAAATACCGTATATATTCAGTTTTGAAGCTGCTATTAATCTGATTATGTGTCTGCTCCATCCTGAATAGGATCAGTGTGCATCTGTGCAATTCTAAGTTATTTATCACAGAAGAAACAACAAAATTAAGTATCTTTTCTTAACTCCAGTGGCTAAATCATTTGTAGTGTTTATTATTCAGAGCGCAGGTCTGATTTTCACCTGAGTACTGGGAGTCAGAAAATATAGCAGAGAAATGGTCTATTTTTAACACCATACTGCCTGTAGAGCAGAAGAACACATCCATTCAGCTCTGGTTTTCTGCTTTACCCAGTGGTTAATCCAGAATGTTTTAATATTGTGTACTGGACAGCTTTCTTTTACTCATGTGAGACTCAACCTGTGATTTTTTTTTTATTATTTCTTTTTTTTTTTTATATTCACTCCTAACGGACTCAATTATTAATGATAAAATGTCCCAACAGTGGATTTTGGACTTGACAGCAAAACTGGATCAAACCCATTAATCATTTTCTTTCCAAGTGAAAAACTGTAATCAGCTAGTTCACTCATTTCTATACTAATGACATGCCAGCTGTAGAAAATATTTCTCAAGTCATCTAAAAGCCGAAAGTCGTTTTTAATCTTAATTCCTTGTGTTTCAGGATGGATTCGTCCGAGTTGATCACGACTATGTTCTGAAATCGGCTGAGCTTGCCAAAGCAGGAGGATGTTCACACTTCAACCTGGAATCCTCCAGAGGAGCCGATAAAAACAGCAAATTTCTCTACCTTCAAGTCAAGGTTTTATTACCTTTTTGTACTAAATACTACTTACTGAAATAACTATTTCTTTGTGTCTCTCAGATATTTTACTATAATAATATATAGTCTAATTTTCGTCCAGGGACAAGTGGAAGCAGACATTGAGGCGCTGGGTTTTGATAGATTCTCCATTTACAGGCCAGGGTGAGTGCTCTCAATCACTAGATTAACAAGTTGAAAGTGTTGTTGTCTGACTGGATCAGAGGAAATGTCTGCACACAATATTCACAAAAAGTTGTAAATATTTGGTATGGTGTCAGAATCTGCTTAAGATGTGCTAAAACCCTTATTGGTGAACTTAATGTGACCTTTTCTAACCTTAAACATGCTGTTCTCTTACAACGTGATTAACCACGAAAAAAATCCAAAAGAAGTGTCTGAATCTTCAATACGCCACTCAGTGTTCTGGTTCAATGACAACTTGTATTTAAACAGTACTTTTCATTATACTGTCTACATTTTGACGTCAGCAGACCAAGACGACGCCGAACACATGACAACTTATTGAGACTTCAACATTTTATGTTGTGGTATACTCACCACGGCTGCTAGCTTTTCTTTCATTAAATTGTTTAAAAATGAAGGAATTATCATAGCACATTTCTACTTAAATGTCTTAACTGCGATATATTATAAGTGAAACAGGACTTTAATACCTTTTCTGTGAATTTCACTTGTAAATTGAAGACTCATAACTTTCTGTGTGTATGTGCCTAATTAAATAAAGAAAGCATCTATTTGGAGGAAGGTTTGTTAGCGCTGAAAATTGCTGTAAAAACACACCAGGTTTTAGCTTAAAAAGAAAGCAGGGCATTTTTAAAAGGGTATTGTGATGCTCATTATTCCTTGCTGTAAAAGAAATGGTGCAGAATTTGTGCTTTAAAATGACAAATTCTATGCTTACTAATGTTTTTCTTGCTTTACTTTTACACACTTATGGTGCCATACCCACGCTATGCATCAATTCTGGGAAATGAAGTGTTCTGAAGTCATTATTGTCCTACAGACATATTAACAAGGAGAAAGTAAAGAAATGTGGTGAAACCAACTGAACTGCTGTGGTGATCTGATCAAAACCAGTTCATTCTGAAAATTGTACCTTTTTTTTTTTTTTTTTTTTGTCCAACAGGGTTTTGTTGGTGGACAGACAGGAAAATCGCCCTGGTGAGTGGCTGGCCAGGAAGTTCTTCGGGGCCGTTTCTGCCGTGTGCTCAACATCCATGTCCGTCCCTATCCAAATGGTGGCAAAGGCAATGGTGTCCAACACGGTGCTCCAGTCTGAGCAGAAGACTGAGATTCTGGAGAACAAAGCTATAGCCAGTCTGGGAAAAGGTGCAGGGAAATAAATGATCAGGAGAAGAGGTGACGAGATAAACTTTGCTCAAGAAATGTTTCTTGACTTTTGTATGTCATGATTTATAAATACTGAGTCAATTTCAGTAGTTTTCATAACCAAGAACCAAAAGATCAAAGTTTCTGACTTTCTAATTGACAATATTTGTTTTCTGTTCTCCTTTCAGGTTATAAATAGACGACAAGAAGCTGCATTGCACATCAACATATTTTCATATTAGTTGAACAGTGAAATGTCTTTATATGTTTTGCAACAAAACATTTAAGCAGCATTTGGTTTAATTTATTTCGTCCATGATATTTGTGACATCACCATCAGGGAAGTCTTGCCACCGTTTTTCACTGCCTTAAAATCCATGCTTATTTCTGCCATGCAGTTCATGTGCTTTATCATATGTTAGAATGATCGTACATGGTTGAATCTGGAAAATGTTTATATCTCCACTAACTAACTAAATTCATTATTGGAAAGATACAGTTTTGCATGTTTTGGGTGTACACATGATCTATGCTGTTGTATTATAAAACAAACATATTTCTTAATTTTAGATTCAAACTTCTCTCAAACATACAAAAGCATGTAATTTTTAAAATAAACTATTCTGATATAATTTATTTTGAGGAACAATTTTGAATAAACTGATATTTATTTCTTCTTTTTGTGTCTCATGCAATCTATTTAAAGTTACCAATGTGAGCAAGAAGAATAATTAATTGGGTTAAGGTTGTATTTGTGTAATACATTTTTCATGGGACAAACTGTATGTCTGTGTTAATGGACACAAAGCATAGAGGTGTTTGGTGAAAGTAAAGCTGCATGGACACAAAGGTGCAATGTGCAGTTTTAATTTTTATTATTAAAGTTTTGTTCCTTTTCACTGTTTTACTGCATTTTCATTTACTTCAATGCAGTATACAACTTACTTTAAATGGGTTTTGTGCACATAGGTGAATAAAAAATCCTGTCCTTGAGCCAACAGCACCCTCTAGTGGAGAAATGAGGTTAACACACTTTGCTCAATAAATTTTGACCAATGTGTCGGAACCATTGACTGGTCGGAACTTAAGTAGTTGTCAATTTAATGGCTGCTTTTGGTAATAAAAAAAAATGTTTTACAATGTTTATAGAAACTAAAACCACTGAATTCTTGTTATCTAGTTGCACATTTTGATTTCTGGAAACAAGCAGATAAACTTGAAGACCATTTGATTAACAAATGTCAACATTTGCAACTCTATTTAAAAATATAAAATATGTATAAAACTATTTTACTTTGTAATTTTTCTCATTTTTAGTTTACGTTTTATTAGAATTGCAAGCTCCAATTAAAAGATATTCAGGTTTATATTTAAAACCACATACTGTATGTGTAAAAGACTGTATATGAGACTGTGATTTATCAAAACAGGAATAGAACAATATCATTCCCCAATGAAACCATACAAAGACTTTAGAAAGAAAATAATGAAAAAGAAGAGACATTTACCTGTGAAATGTTTGGGGAAGCCATCAGTGTCGTCCTTCTCCAGCAGCTTCCAGCAGCAATCAGTGGAGAATGAGCTTCAGCTGTGTTGAACTGCTTCCTGTTGCTGGTTGACGTTGAAGCTTTCAGAAAACCAGGACAGACAACAGTTGTTTCAAATAACATTTTAGGGCTTTTTAAATCTGATATATCAAAAATACAGAACTATTTTCCTGTAGTGCAGAAAATTAATTATTGTCAATATGTTTTGCGAGCAAGGGGCTTTAAATTGTAAGTACAACTTTTTTCCTGTTTTTCCTGCAAAACTAAGATAATGCTTTAGTCAAGCAGTACAAATGTGGTCTCTTCTTCAACAAGAGGTTTTACTTTTCTTTCTTACTGTAGATAAACAAAGTTTTCTTGTATTGAATAATTATGGATGTATTATTATTGTAATACAATAATAGAGAAACTTAAAGTTTGAAGACATCAAGTCGAGTTGTATGAATTTTAGGAGTTTTACATTTCTGGATGGCACATTCATTTTCTTCATTCATACATATTTATTCTGACAGACTGCACGTGAATTGTATTATAAAAATACATTATAATCTCTTTGCACTGTTCTGATAGCTTATGTCATTACATGTGTATGGCATAAACGGCTGTATCAGTGGATTAAAAGGCCAAACTGGGAGTATTTCTCCTATGTTTTCCCTTTTTGCATTTCAAAGCCTTCTTCTGTATTTTGGCCCTTAACTGACATTTCCAACCTGACTGGCTCAGCAACTTAAAGCTTGATTCAGACAAATTAAACATGCTGCTTTTTCAAAAACATTTTTTGTTCTGTGATCTTGTGAGGATGCTACAGATTGGACGGAGATACTTGTCTAACTGTTTCTGGTGGCATCACTTGCCAGTGTGTTGAACCAAAACAGTTGCAGTTGCTTATCTTGCCTGACCCGGCTGCCAGAATTTTGTGTTTGGCAATTGTGTCTTTGTTATAATTCTATAGGCACAGTCTGGAAGCACGTGCACATGACCTATTCAAACACACAAATACCTCTTTCGATATGAAACATGTTTCTTTTTTCTTTTTGCAGTTTTTAAATTGCTCCGGTCCAGTCATATGCAAGGACAAACAACCCTGATCAGGAAAAGTCTGCTTTAACAGTGCAAGTGAGGAGTAAATGTAATCAGGCTGGGCAACTCTTGAGGGGCTGCAGTCCTGCTGGTGTTGGGAGTTTCCCTGCTGCAACATATCTGACACACATCAAACCTAATTAGCAAATTTGTACAGGGCTTGACATTAAACTGCACAAGTCTGCTAATTATCCATTGATCTGTCAGGTGTGTTGAAACAGGGAAACTCAACACTTGCAGGTTTGTGTCAATTCAGAACCAGAGTTGCCCATGCCTGCTTTAGATAAAAACAACCCAAGGGACAAGGTTAGCAAATTAAGAACCTGTATGCATGGTATTTACTTTGTATGATTCAAGTATGCATTTGTCCCTGTCTTTAAAAAAAGATACCGACTGTGCTACAAACACAAGTTAAATAAATAATGCATTCTGGTTCATGGTTTCACATTTTTCTGGACATGGAACAACCTTGCACTGATTTACCAAATGTTTCCTATTTACATGTATATAAGATAAACAAGAAATAGTTTTATAGTTTGATTATTTGTTGACATGTTGGTGTGACACTTCGTCACAATCTATTCTACAGCTTGTAAAGTTAGCATTTTGATTAAGAAGTTGAACATTTCTGAATGCATACAAGCTAAATCTTAAGTCCTGACATGTTCTGTTTATTATGCTGTAGTCACAATGATGTTTTCATAATTGCTAACTCTGTTATAATTTGAAATATGGCACATATGGCTCATTTTCATTTATGTTGACTTATTTTTGAACGACAGGTAATCCCAAACAACTTTTGTAATTTGAATTATGATTAGTTTACTTATTTTCCATATTTGTTGCTGTAATACATGTAAAATCCCAATTTGAAGACTAATATAGTCAATGACCAAACTTATTTGAAGGAAATTTATCCTTATGATTTATCAATATGAATATGCATGCTTTAATGTGACATAGTGTAATAATAGAAAAGTCATTTCTCCCACACTGCGTGTGGCTGTGTTCCATTTTACACTTTCCCCCTTTTGAATTCAGGTTAGTTTATTATTAAATGTCTTCAGTGTCCTACTTTTTCTGTCTTTGTTTATAACTGTATAATTATAATGTATAATTATAGTATAAACGTCTTAATGGAGCTATAAGACACTGTTATACTATGTCAAGTATTTAAAAAATCTTTTACAGTTTCAATCAATTGTCTCTTTAATTTGTTTGGTTTCTAAAAGGAAAGAAGCAAAAGAAAATCTGTCTAAACCTTGGCGACCTCTGGTGGCATTTGTGCAAACTGCAGTCTGTGTGATGAGGACGTAAGCCAGATACGTCAGTACGTCAACAAACGTGAGCAGGAAGTTTCTCGGCAGCATTGGACATCATGGCAGAATACACAGACCCACGTGAGTGTTGTAAATAAACGATCAATTGCTTAAAAACAACTTAATTGTTAAAAAGTTAAAACTCTCTTTGTCTAGCGGTGTTTGTTTGTATATATTTGTTCATTGAATTTAGTGTTTAGTCTGGTTATTTCTACAGAAGCGATATTTTCATCCGTGGTAATGATTGTGACGTGATGCAAAACAGCTTTTATAAAAGCTTTTGCATGGAAAAATTTGTAAAGCAGTTTAATTTTGACAGATTGCGATAAAGCTGCTGATGAGATGCCTGAACTCTCTGACGGAGATGATGATGATGATGATGATGATGATGAAGATGAACAGTGGCAGTGGATGGAGGAGGACAGTCAGCCAGTTACCTGTCTGTTTTGTGACAGGTGAGATCGGAATACACCATTATACTTTTGTCATAAATTGCGCTACTTAAATTATTGTAAAAACAAATTTGTTATGAAAGTTCTTATTTTCCTGCATATTTACACAACTTTGTGCTTTATTTTCCTTGTATTGAGTTGAATCTTTAAATATAACATCAAACAAGTTGATGGGCTTATGTTTGCACTATTTTTTTTTAAATGTAAGTAAACTACATTTAACTTAAATATGCAACTTCGGTAAAAATTCAAGGTTCATTGTGATTATTACGACTTTTTTGTAAATGAAGATGAATGTTTTTGCACAACAGACCTGAGAATCTATTTTCATCATGATGCTGTGGGCTCCGTAGTTGAGCATATGTCCCCAAATGTGTTCTCATTTCTTCATTTATTCAGGTTGCTAAGCTCTGTACCTGCCACCCTGCAGCATTGCACATCTGAGCACCAGATCAACCTCGTAGATGTAATAAGAAAACACAGTAAGAGCACACCGTTTCTCTCTGCACATTAAAAAAGACCACACGATGTGTTGAAGTGGCCGACTTATTTTTTCTTCATTAGGTTTGGATGATTATGGCTACATAAAAATGATCAACTTCATTCGGTCAACAGTAAGTACTTCTGCCACTGCATCACATCTTTTACACACTACTGTGTGTTGTGTTGTGGATATTTTCAATTCTGCACTGACTATTTTGTAGAGCTTTACCATTTTTGCATTTGTTTGCATAGAAATGTAGCTCGTCTTGCCTGACAGGGCTGCCAGATGGCCCCTTACCCTGGGAGAGCGAAGACTTCCTGCGACCGGTGTTGCAGGATGACCCGCTCCTTCAAACGGGTACTGCTTTTTATTTAAGCACACTGGTGTTATGCCTTTTGTTCTTACTGTGTTTAACGCATATTTCAGTCCAGAAAGTTTTCCCATACAGCACAATTGCTGGATATTTGTACAGTTATATTTATCAGTGCTACCAACATGACCAGCTTGAGTTCAAACTGGAAATGAAAGATAGCTAATCCATTTCCTTTAACGAGAAAATACATCTGAAATCACTATAGATTTAGCCACTGGGTTGAATGTTGAATGAGTAACTTATATGTTCCTGTAAGGGCTCTAATTAAAGTGGAACTATTATGTGCTTTTCAGGCTAATTTATTTTTATTTCTGAGACCAGAAGGGCTGGGATTGATCAAATTATTGTCACAAATCATTTATTTATTTCAGACCGACCCTCTCCGTAGGCTCAGATCAGCCTGTGGGCAAAACGAGTGGATTGAGACTCTTCTGCATTAAGCCCCGCCTCCCGCCACTGCACTACATCGGGAGCGCGCAACGCGACTGCTTTTGCCGTCATTGTAACATCTCATAAACAGAAGGATTAGGCTCATATGAACTCAATAAAAGAAACTAAATACAATGTCAACACATAGCATACAGCCCTACATGTTGGAACCTGAATCAGACCCTGAAAACGAAGTGGAAAACAGCAACCCACAGCAACGAATGCAGCAGGATGTCTCTCTTTGGTAAACTCACCAGCCATCGTTGGAAATAACTTTATCCCACGTTTTCCACCCGCCTGATGTATTTGTACATGCCCTTGTTAACCAGTAGAAGGTAACCAATCACCGAACATTATCCCCCGGGACGTCACAAGGATTTTGAAGTAGAAAAAACTCTCTAAAACGACGCGTTTTTTGTCGCTATGGAAACCGAACGGAGATAGTCCTGGAACTCAAACTCAAACATGCGTTTAGGTGATAAAAAACAGTGTCGTTCACATGTCTGATGAGGATTCAACACTGTAACACTGTAGAAAGCTCATAAAACTTAAAAAACCATAATAGCACCCTTTTAAACGTTTTGTTTAATAACCAGCCATGTAGCTGATAGTTTCCAAAAGTTACCAGTCATGAAATGTTCTTGCCAATTTTTTTGCTTGGGCAGAAAAGCCAGAATTTATGAACACCTGAATGTATTTAATCATTTCTTTCTTATATACATTTATTTTATTTTTAATATTAAAAAAAGCCCAATATCATTCTCTCATAATTTTTTTTTCTAGCAAGAAACGGCAAGTAATTTATTCTCTCATCTAATTCAAAATGATAGACTTTAAACTAAATAATCCATCTTAAATGTTCATCTTACCTCCTTATTTAATCAACACGTTATCAGATGTCTTCAGTGCTCTAATCAGAACCGGGATCTTCAGTCTGTGTGTGAATCTGTTTTATCCCGTAACATGGTGTTTGCATTTATGTACGAACTTTGGCCTGCATGAGCATAAACTATCTACATGCCAGATCTCAGGATCTCTCACCACCTCTTTTGTTCTTGACCTAGTCTCCAACCTCCTTTCCTTTCTTGTAATTAGCCTCGTTCTACATGCCTTCCAACCACATCTTTGTGTTTAGTCGACACATCATTTTTAAAATTTGATAATCATTCAGCTGCAATTTATTCAGGCAATAGTTCATAAACGCCACTTACATCACAGGATACACACAGCCAGTGGATACATGATGCATCATGGAAAATGTAGTGCTAACACAAGCATTCAGGCTTTATGTCACGTTTCATATGTTGTGCAGCTCAAAATGCTCTCAGCTCTAATAACGAAAATGATTCGCTTCATTTACCTGCCAAACTTGTGCCAACTGTGCTCTTATTGCTGACTGTTAAAGCTGGAGTTTTAATATATAAAAGCAGAGGTCTCCAACTCAGTCCTACGAGGTCCGCAATCCAGCAGGTTTTTCCATGGACCCTTTCTCCAACACAGCTGATTTAATTCATTGATTGTTTGTGAAGATCCATTTAAACTGGATTCAGGCGTGTTGCAGCAGAAATACCTGGGAAACTTGTTGGATTGCGAGCCTCGTAGGACCGAGTTGGAGACCTTTGTATTAAAGTAACATGAGAGCTTGAAGATTTTTTTCCCCCATTGAAAGTGATCAGTAAGTGTTGAGAAAATGTTTTAATCTGGACATGGTAATACCCACTTGTGATCTAATCACCCGAGTCTCATGCAATTATGTGTTTAAAAAAAAAAAAAAAAAATCATGGATTTTGACAACTTTGGCAACTAATATTGATTATATCCTCTGGTTAGAATACATGTCATTTCAGATCATGGCAGTGCAGTAGCTGAACTTTAACACCAACCACAGGATGGATTACTCACAGTTTCATTGGTTATTTTAAGGAAAATGTCTGAAGATCTTTGTTTTTTATTTATTTGTTGTCAAGTTCATTAAAATTTCTTGACAAAAAAGACAAAGTATTGTCAGTCACTTCAAAATCTATATAAAATTCCACATTGCTTCATTTTACAGTTGTGTAAAATGTCCTTTATCAGCAATTTGAAATGCAGACAGATCTGGTACTTCTCCCCGTCTTTCTGTCAGACCCTGAGGAGCTCTATGGCGGTGAGGGGACGTGCTCGTCAGCATGTCTGTCCTCCAGAGCTGAGGCTCATGATGTTCTGCTGCACCGGGCACAAGCTGCGGAGGAGAGAGCTCGCTGTTCAGAAGAGGCATTGGCCAGAGCCATGGAGGATCTACACAAACTCAAGTCAGTTACATTTTTTTTCAAGCTGTGATTTTTTTTTTGTTTTTTAAGCTTTTAGAAACTTAATGCGTCTAGTGCAGGTTGTTGTGCCTGTAATACAGTCTTTGGGCCAGCAGGGGGACATAGTGAACTCAGTATGACAAATATTAAATGAGGTACCTTATGGAAGAAGTTTGGAGCAAAGGGAAGGATTTAAAAAAAAAAAAAAAAAAAAGAGGGAAGGGAAAATTCCACTGCAGTAGGAAGACTAGAGTGAGGATGGAGGTAGGTGGGGGGGCAATAAGGGAAAATTACAGAAAGAGAGCCGGTGAGGTGGACGTGGAGGAGAGTTAGGAAGATGAATGCCTCCCATCTTCTCCATTTACAGCTTCGTCCTGCATGAAGACTGTGTGTGCCTTCCACTTTCTGGTTGCTGCTTTTGTCTTACGTCCCTGCAGAGAAAGTTACCTGCAAATCTCCTCCTTTGTTTCAGGCTCCTGGCTCAGGGTTTGGTGCTGAATGCAGAAACCAGTAAACTCAGTAACCTGGGCACTGTGGCTGAGCTCCGCGAGGATGAGGACGAGGCCTACTTTAGCTCGTACGGTCATTACGGCATCCATGAGGAGATGCTGAAGGTCTGAGTTGTGCAAACACATGTGCATACTTATGAAGCGTGCTGGTCTCATAAGTCATGTGTGTCATAAATAAGCGTCTTTACAGTGATGGAAGAACCTTCAGCGCACATCATGGCTGAAAAACTTTGCCGCAGCATATAAATGATAACGGTCACCCTTATGCACAGGAGAAGACACATTCAGCTACTGAGCTGTCGAGTAAAAAAAAAAAAATCACAATTGCCACAGGAGATGGAAATGAATTTTTACCCACTTTAAAGCACTGAGACTTTCAGTGCATCCTGAAGGGGCTTCTGTGTGTGTATGCATGGGCTGGAGGGGTGTTAGCGCTCTCTTTCTCTCTACTGCACTGTTCCACTTACCGCAGTACTTAGACATATCCCTACTGGCTGCCCTGATTGGTGCTTAGTACTGTTAAGTTTTGCGTTGCATGTGCGTCAGTCTGAAAACTCCATCAGAGCATCAGGAGGGACTGTGGACACGTGACGTCGACTGCAGTAGAATGTGGTCAAGTGTCACTCGGGTCTGAGTCAGGTGCATCCCTTATGACGCAGTCTGTGTGTGGTTGAGACCTTTTCTTAGGAAAACGTTGATAGACTTTTATGTTTTTTAGTCGGAGAGCTTTTACAGAAGTAATTTGTAGAAGTCTACAGAAAATGTTTGACTTGTGACGGCCATTATTCCCTCGCCAGCAGGATGGATATTTGCTGTTGTAAAATTTGGATGGTAACTTGTGCGAACGTCATCATATAACACCATCCCTTTACACAAGCACAGGTTTCCTCCCACCTCACCCTGGACCAACCTTTTTTCACTATATTTTTTTCATAAATTCAGATTCTGCAGCCTTTACCCCCTCCAGAGAGTAGCTGCTTTGATTTGTGGGCAGATTTGATTGGCAGGTTAATTAGTGAGTCTTGACCCAACTTCCACAAGGAAATAACCAGAGTCCCCATTGGTTGTGTTTATCTCATAGATTTGCTGTGAAATTTCCATGAAATGCTCCTCATTCTGTTTGATATTTTGTCTTCTGAATCACTGAAAACATCCATGGTTTGACATGTATGTGCGTATATTCTTATTTCTGACTGTTCTGTCTGCAGGATGAAGTGCGGACGGAGAGTTACCGTGACTTCATGTACAGCAACCCTGAAGTGTTCAGGGACAAGGTGAGCCGCAGCAATGCAACGGAGGGCGTTTGCATTCATTTGTTAGTAACTAGTAAAGTCGCACGCGTAATGTGCAGCACAGCCTATTAAAAAGAAAAGACGCGAGCGTTTTCCTGAAGAGACATGAATAAGGCGATAATGTCTGATTTAAAGCACAGTACGGCTCTCTATTAGCACCTTGAGTGTCGACTGTAGAGTCCTGATAACAGACGTGTAATCCACCACCAAAACCCACAACACCCAACAACCTCCACAAAAAGGAAAAAAAAAAACCTCCGAACCCCCCCCCCCCACCTTTCTCTTGCCTGCTGTGTTTAGTTGCAGGAAGCAGTGGTCTGTATCATGACCATCCATTATATGGGCGGCTGCTGGTTAGTGCTGGGATGAGGCTGCTCGGGTTGATGGGAACGTACATTATCCCTGTCAGGTTGATGCAGTCTGCAGAGAAAGAAGCATCTCCTTCTACAGTAACTGATAGATGGAGAAAAACACATGATATTCTTGTTTCAGATAGAAAAGGAACAAAGGGGTGTGTTCTGTTGTGTTAGCAGTGTGTTGGCAACAGCGGGAAGCTTACTTTAGAGACACAGCTAAAAACAGTGTTATATTTAGGTGGTTGCATCATCGCTCCCATGTCTGGGTTGTTTAGCAGATGAACAAATCTGAACTTTTGGTAGAGACGGTCATTTACCACATGATGCAGGCGCGTCATTTCAAACTTAACACTCAGGTAACTAAACCTTCTGATTTAACCCACACACTAAAGTAAATAACAGCAGCTAATCATCACTTGTCATGGTTTAGTTAAGATTTGCACAGTTCATCAAAACTTTTCCAGCATGACACCATGATGAATGAATCGAACTGTAAAATCATTTAGAAGCTGATGCTGATGTGTTTAATCAGTAAAGAAAAACTTACACCAAACATTTTCATACAATGGTTCAAAAACTAAATCTTAAAAGAACAGCAGAGTTCACTGAGGCAGAAAAGGCAAAAATGACAAACTGCACGGTAAAATGCATTTTATTTCATACATATAATTGATTGTATTTTTCTTTTACATGCATTGTATGTTGTGTACTCTTGATAGATTTAAATAAGTTTATTACAATATACTATTCTCATTTATTTCAGTACAGATCTCCTGAGAAAATAGAAATTAACAGAACTTTTAGATTATAGCAACACAAACTGTGTTTATCATGTTATATTACTAAATATTTAAAATAGGTGGTAAGAAACCAGCTTTTTTCATGGTCACTTGTGGTTTCTTTACCTAACCATAAAAAAATCCTGCTTTTGGTAACCTGTACGAGTTTGACATTGTCATCTTTTTATTTGCATGTTTACTCAAAGTGCCTTTTGTTATCACCTTCAGATTTATTTACTATGATCTACTTTTAATTATGAATTATCTGCCTGGAACATATAATGTGTACAAAGTTAATGTGGTAGCTTTCATAACTTCAGCTGAAATGTGTAAATGATTGCCACTTTGATTTTCAACCAGGATGCATGAATGGTAGATTTCTGGCTATGTTAATAATACTTCCTTGGGCAAATATTTACTCTTCATATTTAAAATTTTGTCACTTGAAAATGAAAGATTACATCCTATCAGAATAAGTTATTCAGGAACGCCTCTACTTTTAACGCTTTCATGAATAACAGAGGTGACTTTAAGAGTTGCAGCAGAAAACGTTTTAAGACAAAGTGAAAAGTTTCAGGGAGTTGCTAAAATAAGTATGCAGAGGTCATGCCAGCAAAAGTGACACAATTCTAGAAAATACCTTCTTTTGTCATGTTTATCTTTGTCCTCCTTGTTTGAACAACAATTTATCAAAATAGTTCATCGTCCTAAGCAACATGGCCTTCCTGCTACTTCACTGAGATGAGTTTGACTTGCTCAGTTTCTCTGAGGTTGATCCTGAGTCGGCTGTATGCAAAGACTCTAAGCTCACAGTTTAAAAGCAAAGTGAGGAACTCCCTGAAAGGATTGTCAAAAGGTTTATTGTTACAACCCTGGATCTCGACAGATTTTTGTACCATCTTTGCAAAAAGTCTTCATACCAAGCTAATAGTACAGTCAGTCTGCACTGCAAAGTGATTGACATGTAGACGGCTAGTTGGGTTCCAAGTTGCTCAATTTTGGTTTTTGTTTCGTCTTAAGGATACTTATTGATGTAACTGTGTGAATCAGTCGAAAGCGGTCAAAGCTGCAGCGGCTCTGCTGTGTGAACCTGATACGGTGCCCTTAGTGTGCAAAACTACTGACAAATGATACCCCCCATATAAGATGTCACTGCTTGTTTACACAATATTTTGTCTTCACTGTTGTACAAAATAAGTTAATTAAAGTGTATCGTCCATATTTATTTACAGATTCAAGAAAAACCTTTCCTGTTTTTTTCTCCCCCTAACATCTTTCCCCCACCATCCACATGTATGTCCTGACGTGTTTCACTGAGGGTGGAATATTTACCACTTATTTTGAATAATCCTAAATTACACGGGACCAAAATCTGTTGCACCTTCCTACCTGCTCCTTCTCCCAACCTGCAGGTGGTGCTTGATGTGGGCTGTGGGACTGGCATACTCTCCATGTTTGCTGCCAGAGCTGGGGCCAAAAAGGTTCTTGCAGTGGACCAATCAGAAATCATCTATCAGGCCATGGACATTGTCAGGTGAGACACATACACGTTACAGTTTCTGCTTGCCTTCAGAATAATCAAGAAGTTACCAGAATTTTGACTCAGTCATGTGTTCCTCACTTTGCATATGAAAAGGAGAGTGGACTTGCATTCTTCTTTGTGTACAACAAAGGCTTATGGGAGCAGAGGTCTGTGTGCCCTCCAGCTACCTTTTTATTTGTTGCAGTTGGTTGACTTCAATTGAGCCGCTGTCAGGAGCATCGCTGTAATGTACATAATTTACGCCTGCGGTCTGACTCGCTTGCCCCGTGTCTCTTCTCTCCTGCAGCAGCTACAGCCTGAAACCTGCAGCAACGTCCACACAAACATGTAGACAAAACCCCCTGTTGGTACCTTTTTAATACACTCCTCGGTCCAATTTCAGATTGACTGCGTTTCCAGTTTTCCAGCAGCTGCTTCTCCACATTGGAGTCCATTTACCTCCACCGGAGCATCTGCTTTTCCTGCCACTACCTGCAACCACTATCACACCCCTGCCTCTAAAATGCATATTTGAGTTGGAGGCCATTATGACTCCCATTATTACTATTATGTAAGAGAGTGTCATATAAGCAAAAACAACCCGTTTGCTAAAAGAAAAAACCGTTTTAATTTTACAGACCACTGGCTCACTGTTGAAGTGTGTGTCTACATCCAGGTCTGCCAGCGGTGAAGATTCAGGCAAAAGAAAAAGGCTGCAATTCCCCACCACTGCACCCTCTTACACACTCGTCCACACACACGTACAGAATCACCATTTTCTATCTGCTGATAGCTGCGTTTGTAACTTTTAAAGCCCTCATTTTTCTGTGCGCGTGTGTGCGTCACTTCCTCTCGATGTTAATATCGGGATTGTAATTAAAGTGGTTCCTGTTGGTCGGGCAGGAGCATCCATCTCCTGTCGTTCTCCGTCAGCTAAGTTTAAATGAAAAGCTTGACATGACTTTCCTCCTTCACAGTCACTTCCTTAATGGATAATGTATAAATACCTTTAAAAATGGTTGGAATTGTCAGATTTTCTGGCAGGCTGCTTTACAGCGTGACAACAAAAATGAGAAATATAAAATGAGTACATTTAGATTTGAATGGCTCATAGTTTCTAATCCATCTTAAAAAGGGGCAATTTTCCAGACTGTAACGGAGTGATTGAGATCTGACTCTTAAAGAGCATCATTACAGTAAAAAAAAAAGATGCCTTTTATGTAGCTTTACTATACAAAACTGTCCAGGTGTAAGCATGCAAACATATTTAGACTGGTTTGTATGTTGTAATGGGAACAAAACTAATTTGTATTACAGCGCTGGTTTTTTTCTTCTCACATACC
Source organism: Telmatherina bonti (assembly GCF_933228915.1). NCBI lineage: Eukaryota > Metazoa > Chordata > Actinopteri > Atheriniformes > Telmatherinidae > Telmatherina > Telmatherina bonti. Next base: position 38,373,560 of record NC_136619.1, on the reverse strand, counting down.
TACAAAGCTGCACAGATACTGTCTCCCCAGAGTCCTGACATTGTCCTCTAAATTACCCCAATAATGAGATTACAGTGTTTCCCTCTTGTGAAAGGTGGAGGAGGAGGTTGGGTGTGGGTGTGTGAGAGGGGGGGGTGTTGTATTCTGGGAGGAAGTGATAGCAGCACTGGAAGAGCAGCTGAGAGGGGGAAAGACAGTTTAAGATAAGGATCGCTGCTACAGAAATGCTCTCTGGGCTGCTGTGAGTAATTGTTCTGTCCTCTGTAACATTAACTGTCGTGATAATGGAATATTCAGAGAGATTGATTATCAAACTGGCCTCTCTGAAAGGAAGGATCATTTAAACAGCACCACTGGTCTTATACAGTCTGCACTGGAGCCAGACGTGTTGCAGAGTCACAGTTACAGTTTCATCCTTTTTGCATTCCTGTTTGGATATGCAGTGAAAATGCAGAATCACAGAATTAGAAAAGTTTGGAGTTTTCTTGAAAAGACTGGGAAAAATGTTCTGTTCTGGGCATCTTTTCTTATTTATTACATACTTCCCAAAAATCAAAGACAAAAAACAATGTTTTAGTGCTCTGTGAGTGAATGTAGTCACTGAAAATAAAAAAACAAAAAAGCAATTGAGCAGGTATGCTTTCCATGATCTTATAGAGTACCAAAAAAAATAAATAAATAAAGAAAAACTTGTCTCATCAGCTGATCTGAGCCAGTCAGGCTGAGAATTGTCCACTTCCAGGAACTCACCGATCAGGGCATCCCTAATTAGAGGTATGAGCAAGTTGTCAGACTCCTGTGTGTTTCCCACAGGTCCAATCAGCTGGAGGACAAGATTACTCTGATTAAAGGCCGCATTGAAGACATCAAGCTCCCTGTGGAAAAGGTGGACATCATCATCTCAGAGTGGATGGTCAGTAAATGTTTTATTTAGACTGTTACTTTAACAAGTTACAACCCCAAACAAATCTTCAGAGCTTGGGCTAGACATATTACAGGCTGAAGTCCTAAATACATTTCCACAGCTTCATGAAAACAGCTACTTGCAGTCGTCATGAATTATGTTTATGCATATACACTACTCACAATAAGTTAGGGATATTTGGCTTTCAGGTGAAATTTATGGAAAATGCAATATGTTCATGCTACAGTGATATAATATCATAAAAGTAAGACATTTAAGTAGAAGGATGCACTACTGATTTCCTCATCTCAAAAAATTCATTCAACACAAAAGGTAACAACAATGGTAGTTACACCACAACAAAAAATTTGAACGTCTCAATATCTCATCATGTGCCCTTGAGCATCAATTACAGCTTGACAACGACGTCTCATGCTGTTCACAAGGCAACTTATTGCCTGCTGAGGCATGGCATCCCACTCTTCTTGAAGGGCAGCCCTCAGGTCATTGAGGTTCTGGGGTGCAGGGTTTCGAGCCTCTACACGACGGCTCAACTGATCCCACAGGTTTTCAATGGGATTCAGGTCTGGAGAGAGTGCAGGTCATTCCATTTGAGGTACACCAGTCTCCAACAGCCGTTCCCTGATGATGCGGCCTCGATGAGCAGGAGCATTGTCGTCCATGAGAGGCTCCATGAGAGGCTCCCTGAGAATACCGTTTCCTTATCTGGTGCACATCTGGTGCAAATGCACCTGGCCATTCATTCATCTTCTTTTAACTGTTACAGGGCAAATAGGGCATGGGTGAGGGTGGTTGTGGGTGGGTGAAAGGGGATGTGTATGTGTGTTAGTGTTTTATCTATTTTGATGTAAATTGTTTTATAATGTAAAGCACTTTGTATTGTTTTTAAGCACGAAAAGTGCTATACAAATAAAGTTTGATTTGATTTGATGAAGATGAAATTAGACCTGTGCTGTTCATGTAGGGGCACAATCACTGGATTAATGATGTTATTCAGGTAGTATGGGCTTGTCACTGTACCATTCACAAAGTGTAGGGCAGTTCTGTACCAAGTGGACACCCCTGCCCACACTGTAACACCGCCACCACCAAAAGCTCGCCTGGTGACAACAGTGGCTGATGCATAGCGCTCTCCCTGACGTCTCCAACATCGTTGCTGGCCATCATTTCTGCTCAGTGTGAATCGACTTTCATCAGAGAACAGCACTAAGGCCCACTGGTTCCTCGTCCAGCGTAAATGCTCCCTGGCCCATGCAAGACGATGATGCCTGTGCCTGGTGGTGTGGTCAGGTACCCGTGCAGGTCGTCTAGCACGCAGACCACGCTGATGGAAACGTTTCAAATGGTCTGACGTGACACTTGGGTGCCTCTCACCTCTCTTAAACGTGCCTGGAGTTGAGTGGCATTCATCATCCGGTTTCTCAGGGCAGTGTTCACAATGTAGCGGTCATCAGCACGGGATGTGGCCAAAGGACGTCCACTTCTAGGCCTTTCTGTGACTCTTCCAGTCTCTCCATGTCTCTGTTGCAACCTGCTGATGACACTCTGTGACACTCCAAGCTCAGTGGCCACTTCTGTCTGAGAACGTCCTGTTTGAAGCATCGCGATGGCAAGGGACTGTTGTTCCATTGTTAGGTGTCGTCTTGGTCTCATGATGTCAAAATGTGAACAGCATGATAAGGACAACTGTTTAAACACCAGCTCTAATTGAACCAGGACATTTATTGGTCAATTCAAGGATCACACACCTGCCGTGATTTTTGCCGTTAAGCTCCTTGTTAGAGAACAGCAACTTGTGCAAAATTTATTGAAACATTTAACAGTTGGACATGTGCATTTAAAAGCTTAGAGAAGATCACAATAAGTTCACCTGTGCAGGTTTGAATGCATTTTAGGCTTGTTGTGAAATTTCACCCAAAAGCTGAATATCCCTAACTTTTTGTGAAGTGTGTGTGTGTGTGTGTGTGTGTGTGTGTGTGTGTGTGTGTGTGTGTGTGTGTGTGTGTGTATATATATATATAAATTTATTTATTTATTTTTTTTAAGTAGCTAAATTTGGCCACGAGTTTATTTGAATATCTAACCAGGAAGTGCAGTCTTCCTTCTCTCTGATGGCCATTTATCAGGGAGATTCTCTAAGGCGATACAGGCAGGATGGCCAAAGTTGAATGCACCGCTGAAGTCATCCCTAATTCATGAGCATCCCATATCTGTCCCTCCTCCACCCCACCCACATCCATCGTAAAATCCCAGGGTCACAAGCCCAGGTCGCCAGCCAGAGCCTTCCCATCCTGTCGCTGGGGAAATTGAAATTCGGCGGCTGACATGGTGTTGGAACGGTGAAGGATAGGGGGCGTAATCTCTGATGACACTGGCTCACAATGTGCTAATAAATCTAAGAATTCCCCAGTGACTACTCAACAGGGCAGTGATGGCAGACATTTCTCAGATTGGCTGTGACTTCAAAAGCTGCCCTCCAATCTGCCTATATAAGAAGGAAAAATGACCATTTTTAGTAAGGAGCTGGTTGCCTGGTCAGTAGCTTCTTCAAATTTGAACTTCTACAAAATCCAAAAATTGGAAAAAATAATTTTTTTTTTTTTTTTTTTTTTTTTTTAAATGATTTGGCTGTTTTAACCGCGGTATTTTATTTAGCATTCCTTGTTCGTTTTTGGTTTCATAAAACCTTTTACATTTGCACTTCAATGTTTTTAACAAAACTGTTATGGCTGCTCTCAAAATTTGCAACACATAAGTATAATCACATTTTGCTGTTACAGCATTAACTTTAAAGTTTGCAAAATCAACAAGAAATTACATTTTTACTTATCGGAACTTCAAATAAAAACTTGCTATCGTTAAATGATAACAAAAAAGTGGGTTTGAAAATTTCAATAAAAATCAGCTTGTCATTCCCATCTCCTCCCTTCAGCTCTGCCTCCATGGAAAGGCAGCTGTCATTCATGTGCAGGGTAGTAACCATGGCAACCATAAAAGTTGCTCTTCCTTGCTGGTTGTTACATTTAGGCACAGTGAAATTTAAGAGGAGTCAAAAGAGCCATTTATTTATTTTATATATTACTTTAGTGACCGAGTTATGGCATCTGCTAGCGCAATAACTTTAAAAAGTTGCCCAAACCACCTTTACTGGTGGTGTTGTACCCCTTTAATGGGAAATTATGCAAAGTTGAGCCAAGATTAAAATGATTCCCTGTGGTTTGCACAGGATTTAATTTGTTGACCATCAGTACATGATGCTGTTGGTTTCTGATCGTGAGCACTCACTCAGTTGGAGACTGCCACTTCAGAGAAAAGTTAAATTGGATTTAAACAATGACAGGGATGTATCAAAGAGAATTGTATAACTTAAATTGTCCCTTTCTCTGGAAGATCAGAGCTAAAAGCAAATATCTGTGCTCCATTAAGTGTGGATAGAAGTATAGTTTGCTTGTTTTGTCTGAGTAATTATTTTAATTATTTGAAATTTCTTGAATTAATAGATTTCCAGGTTCACGGTCTGTGGATCAAGAGAGAGTCATTGATTACCTCTGACAACAGAAACCAACTTGCCTTTAAAAATAAAAGGAAAACAAGAACTACAATCATCCGTCATCATGTTCTCTGGCCTGAATAGCAGTCTGTATTGAGCGGATGGCATATGATGAAAAATCTGTGGTGCTTTAAAAGTTAATATCAGAGAACTTGTAAATAAATAGATCAGTACTGAGACTGAGGGGGCACACAAAAGATAGATTTAATATGATCCCATTGCTAAAATGATCTACAAAAGCAATTCGACTTCACTTTGCTTCCTTGCAACTTTATTTTTAAAATTTCTCCAATCCTGCTTGAGCATATTAATGTTTAATTCTTTATCTGTGAAAGGAAACTTAAACATCTGAAAGGAAAAATATATTTAATTAATCTTCTTTATGAGAAAAACAAATATTTAAGTGCAGTTTAGAGCTGAGAATAAATCCGATGGATTTAATGCGATACCTTTCACTGTATTTATTACCGCTCTTAAATTCACTGTAATGGAAAAAAAAAAAACCCACATTTCTCAAATGTCAAAGTATTCTGTTTATATTTAGTAACTATCTCTGCAGAGTCCCCTTTTTTCTCTCACATAGTTTTCAGCTTGATATAATGTAATTATGGTTAAAGATGGTTACAGAGCATCAACATTTCTTTGCTGTTGTCTCTGATGTGCATGATTTGCTAATTAGATGTTACAAAAAGAATTGATGTTCACAACTGAGCTAATAAACACTTCCAAAATTCAGAGGCCTTTAAAGATCAATATGTTGAATCTGCTGTTGAAGATTGTAGTTTTATATATATACCCTCACTGGTGTCATAACTATACCTTTTCAATTACTTCACGTGAATGGTTAATCCGCCAAAGAAGGTGAAGTTGACTGACTGAAGTTCAAAGCAGGCGTTAAACTCTGGACAAAAATGGATTAAAGTGACTTTGAATGTGGCATTGTTGGTTTGTATATTTAAAAAAACTGCTATCTACTGGGCTTTTGGGCACATTCACGTCACCATTTTTGATTCGAATCCTAGTCTGTTTGCTCGGAAAGTCCACTTTGTTTGGGGAGGAGTAAATGCGCCAAATAAATTTGGATTTGAATCAAAGAAGCGTACTTGGTCCACCTACAAACGCGGGTCTCAGTCCGTTTCTGGTGGACCAAATGCAGGAAGCGCGCTAAAAAAATTACTTCCTGCATTTGGCGTTGCTTTACAATCTGGATAAATACATAGTGATCGTCTTCTGCCTCATCTGCATAAGACAAATAAAAAACCCAAAACAGCTATAGTTTCATCTCCATGTTTAGCTCGCAACTGATTTTTCTTCTTCACGACCTCTTTTGCTAAATACTAGTGCAGCGCCACCTTTGGGGGGAATGGGGATATATTATTCTAATGGTTTGGCTGGTTTGACCAAAGTGCGGCGTGAACGTGATCTCGGTCCGTATGGATACACCCGCTTACAACTGAGCCAAGTCTCAAGTCGAACTGAGTCTAGCAGACTGTCCTGATGTGAATGCACCCTTTATGCCACAACTTCCACTAGGATTTACAGCAAATGGTCTGAAAAACAAAAAAATTTCCAGTGAGTTTGGATGAAAATGTCTGGTTAATCCCAGAAGTGAATGTGCAGACTGGTTGGAGAAGATGGTAAGACAACAGAAACCATCCAGCATTAGCCAACAACCAGACCACAGCCTGGTATTGGCAATGTGGACCTTTAATAAAATGTCAATACTTGTATGATTTTATTTAATCTTAAACAGTCTTAACCTTAACTGGTAAAGATTAAGTAAAAGATGTTGAGGTCAGCTTGTAGAAGTTGTAGGAGTGGGCAGACTGACTGTGTTTTCAGGGGAAATAGATGGTTGATGAATGTGGTGTGTTTGGTGCTAAAGAAAGAGAAGGGGGCAAATGAGTGTCTGTGTTTTGTGACAGAGCTTGAGAGACTGCCTTCAGCAGCACCACTGTCATTTCATAACTCACAACATTGATCCGTCCTCTTTCTCAGCAAGCCAAAAACAAAACAGTTCGGAGTAGATAAGAGAGCAGGGAGCTGTCAGGGAGGAGGAAAGCAAAGTTCCCCAAAGGCCGAATAAAGACTGTCCTGAGATCAATCATAGACGATGACTGATGGTGATGATGACACAAACTTAAAAAAAACAGACTTGAAAGGAGGACATTTGGAGAGTTTGGTCGAACAAACTTCTGCTTCATAATGTCAACTTGAGACAACAGTATGAACCATAATGATTTTCTGGGGAAGAATTTATTATATCAGTAAGTTAAAAATGTTATCTGATAAAGGTAACTATACTAAAAACAATAACAAAAGATTAGTGTTAGCATTATCCTGGCTATGTCTGTTGTATAAATAAAGGAGTTAGATCTGTGATGTCGAAACTGGGTCCTCGAGGGATGCTGTCCTATAGTTTTTAGTGTCCCCTGATGCAGCACACCTACAGGGGTGTCAAGCTCTGGTACTCAAATGCTGCTATTCTGCAGGGGTTTTTTGTTGTTGTTGTTGAACTGCTCCATCACACCTGATTCAGATCAAATGCATCCAACAGCTTTTTGTTAGCTTTTTCACAATGAGCCATTATTTTCAACCAGATGTGTTGGAGCAGGAAATAAAACAAAAACCTGCAGGATAGAAGCTCTCAACCAGCATTTAATTACCTGTGTTGTAGGTGATTTAGCTGCTAGTAAAAATATTTTGTCAATGGCAGAATAAATTGGCAAGAACAAGTGTTTGGACTTCCTACTTCTAAAGTACAGCAAATTAGGTTTTTTTAATACAATAGTTTTCCTTTTAACAATTTTTTACAGAAGAGAGTAGTCATATTCCAAGTTAGATGTATCTTTATCTTTTGACAGATATGTTATCCATAACCTTTACAACTATTGAAGGCAAACAGATGATCCACAAACCATTAGTTGACTTTTCTGCAAAATATATGTGCAGTCACCTGCTGTTGAAATTATAAATGTCCCTTTTCATCTCAGTGTGTGCACTGGCATGAGCTGGTGTCCCTGAGTAGTGAGCATCACCTTGAAGACGCTCCAAGAATGTCGAGTCTGTTCAGAGTCACAGCAAATGTTCTTCATGTTTCTTTAAAATATGATAACAACCCTGAACAAGAAAAGTGTTCCAGACTCAGTTCAACTTCACTGCTGATGTTTTACCTTGAGATAAACAAAGTTTTTATCACAACACACCTTATTACCAACATGAATTTGAGAACACACGCACACACTCGCATCGACTCGCTGTGTGTGGTTGTGGTGGGAGGTCAAATTAACAGTGCCCTTTCGTTTTTGGCCCCATTATCTGTGCTCGGAGCCTCACCTGTCTCAGGAAGGGGTGGCAGTCATCAGTCATCCTGTCTGTCAGTCTGACTGGCTGTCAGTCACACACAAACACACACCAAAAGGTCCAGAATCATGTACTCACTGAGACTTAAGAAGGGGAAAAAAAAAAGCAAGAAATGCTTCCACATACATACAAACAGCTTCAGTGCCACAGGTGTGTCCATGTACTAATGAGGATTTATTGGCTTTATTCACTTCCAGAAGACCCTTTTAAATATTCCACACAGTGGTTTTTAGTCAACTGTCTCTGTTTTACAAAACTTGTGGAAATCTTATTGGGTAGAACAAAAAAGACAGTCACAACCTCGTTTTACACAGGTATGTAAAAGAAAAAAACTCCAACTGCTCTTAACAGCTGGCCTCTGAGGGAAATGTCAAACTGTATAATGGGCATGCAATCCTAATAAACGTTTTGATAGCTGCTGATCAGTTTGGCATCAACGGGAACATAAGGCCTGGGTGCACAAGCTAGTTTACACCGAGAAAGCAGAAGTTGGAGTGACAGAAACTGACAAAGCTTTAATGTTTGAGAGAATCGCACATCTCCTGATTATATCTCACACGGAAGCACTGATGTTCTCAAGGTGGTACAAAGGTATATCATGGACATGGTCGCACCTGTGGGTTTTAGTTCTGAGATCAATGTATAAATCCACCAGAACTCACAGTGGAAATGGCTTTAATAAGCTTATCTAAAAGCTGTTTTTGTTGAAAAGAATATCAATGAATTGCTTTGATTTAAAAAACAAAAACAAAACAAAACTGGTTATAAATCAACCGGAGACATGATCAAAGACAACTGTGAACCTGTTTCCATTGAAATGGAGGACTATCCATACTCTTTGCACTGCAAGGAGGAAATAACTGGGAGAAAATGAGTCTACATCTGGGTTTGGTGTTGTCATCTCTCCAGTCACATTATTTTACACAGTAGCATTAGCTATTAGCAGTAGCTTGGTACCAAATACATGGTGTGCATGCTTGTAACTTTTTGGTATCAATAAAAAGACAGTTATGCATCATTCTGTACCTCATCACCTGATTGGACACTTCAACTTGTGGAAGATGTTGATGTTTTAACATTTATGACTCTGCGGTTTCGGTTGTGGGAATAACTTGCTTAAACGACATGGCGCCAGAGAGCACTACCCAGTCGTTTGCATTCAGTTAGCACCCCACTAGATGGGAGTACTTATCACATACTGGGGATTAAAATAATCAGCTGCCAGCAATTTTATAACAGATGTGTTTGGAAGTGAGGTAATAACTTCTCCTCTCCATTTAGCTTTTGCATGACACTTTGGGGCCTTGAGCAGTGAAAACCAGTTGAAATCAATCACAGCTGCTCCCTAAATGTAACCAGCTCGCCCATTGGTGAGACAGGCCCACTTGTGTTTCCGGTTTGGTAACGGCTTGCCAACAGCTAGTTAAGTACTGGACTATGCTTTAAGGAAATGCTGTTGGGAGAGTGCTGAAGACTAAACTTTGAAGCGTCCATCCTGCATTCAGAACCCAACTGTCGAAGTTCAATGACATTGAAGTATTGTTATGAAATGCAAATTCACAGACATTAATTTTAGTTGGGAAGAATGTTAAAATTGCATTTAATACTACTGTATTAAACTCGTGCTTTGAAAAAAAAATTTATTCAACATTTCCGTCTTCGGGGGAAAAAAAACATTTGTGGTTGAAACTTTAAGTTCTGTATTAATGAAACTTTTTTTGTTGTGGAAAAGAACCAACTTGCAGTGGAAGAAATTTTTTGCGTTATAGGGTAAAAGCGCTGAAGTCTTACAAATATTAGTCAACTGTTATTAGAAAATCACTGATAATAATCTAAAGACCTTAACTGATTTTAGAATAATTAACTTTACAGATATACAGCAGTAAATTTGTTAAACAATAAATTCCCCCTCTTTCTTTTACATTTTTTACTTGTAAGTGATGCTGATGCTGCAACTTGCACTCAGAATTTACATTATAAAATCTGCGATGGGGATGTGTGTAATATATTGGTGCTGATGTGGTAAAGTCTGACCACAGACTCGTATAGATGGCGATGTTTGACACAGTGCTGCTGTCACTGTTCAGCCAAGCGTGGAACTACATTTCTCCCCCACCCCTTCCCCTATACATTCATGCATGCAGTTACTGTATTTAGCTTGACTCCTCTTGGGACTGGAAGTGATGATGATCTTCTGTAATTTAGCAAGATGCATGTTAGATGGAGGAGAAAGTGGGTGGAGGAAAGTGTAATTTGCTGATGATTTGGTATCAAGAGGCCCCTCGATGCCCATAATTGACCGCTTCTCCATCTCCCAAGAGTTAATATATAAAAATTCATGTATTGTCTTTTTTCCACTCTGCTTCTTGCAGCTAATGACAGGAAAGTACTTAGTTATTATCAAAGTTTTCTTTGTCAGTAAAAAATGTTCTTGTGCTTTAGAGATAACTGTAAAACGAAAAAGTAGCACAGATGTGAGTATTTTTTTGTTTTGTGTGTGTGTGTGTGTGTGTGTGTGTGTGTGTGTGTGTGTGTGTGTGTGAGTGAATTGGTGCATAGACTGATGTGTGAGTGTTAGCCCACTCAGGGGAATGTGTTTTATATGCTAATTTTGTTAATGTGTATAAGCTGCTCCAGCCTATTCTCATTAGGTTTTCATTAGTCTCTTTTATGGAAATGCACAGTGACTATACTGCTGAGCATCCCAGCAGCCTGGCTGTCTGACATTTAAGGGAGCCGTTCCCTCACACCAACATCCGAGCCCATCTGTGTCACTTAGGCCTTTAGACAGGAGATCAATTTGTAGAAGTGGTATCAGAAGAAAAAAAAAGTTAGTAAGTCTGTTTGGTGTTAAGATACAATCAGCTTTTTTTTCTTTATTTTTACTACAAGTGAATAAAGATAAAGTAAATGGGAAAATGTGAAGCAGATAAAGTTGTTTTCCTTGGTGTAATTTTGCCCCTGACAATTTCCAATAAGGTTTTTCTTTTTTTTTTTTTTTTTTTTTTTCTTTTTTACAGCTTGGTGGATTGTTGTTACAGCACCTTCTTATTGACATGTAGAAAGTCTCTGAACATGATGAAGGTTGAAAACATCTATAAAATTGCACACATTCACAAAGATGCCGCAATTATTGAATTATTGTTCACTGTTTATGAAATACACCTTTTTAGTACAAAGTTGGACCCTGTCTGCCTTCAGAACTGCCTTAATTTGTTCAATTTCTCATTTTTCTTTGCAAAACACCAATTTACAAGCTAATTCATGAAAAAACATTTCTCACCCAAACATTGGATTTCATTTAATCTTTTTTCTGTTGAAGCCTCTACCTGGAGCAGGCATGGGGTGGTGGGTGGCGGTTATAAGGTAAATTTCCCCTTTAACGGGAAGGAAAAACCTTGGGCAGAGCCAGCTCAGGAATGGTGACCACTTGCCTCATCTGGTTATAGTAGCTTTTTATGGCTTAGATTGATTTGGTGTTCTTCAGAGGTTTTAGTCCGTATTGTCATAATCTCATCACACAGTTGCTTTTATTAGTTTTACATTGATGATAACATCCTGTTCCACCACACCCTGATGGCGCTCCATTGGACTGAGATCTGGTGAATACGAGACATGGTGCATTATCCTGCTGGAAGTATCCATTAAAGATGGTATACTGTGGTCATAAAGGAATGGATATGTTCAGCAACAACACTCGGGTTGGCTGCGGTGTTTAAAGATCCTTAGGTAAGGCCTTATTATGTTCAGTTATGTTGAGCCACTGACGGTGAGGCTGAATGACCACATGCAACATGCCAGAGGTTCCTAGATCACTGCTGCCTTCATGAGGTTTGTTTTGGATCTATTAGTGAATGAGGCTCTTAATTTTTACAGTCCAACTTTGTGATACTTCTAATTTTGCGCCATATAAGACAAAACGGTGTGTACTGATTGGCTGCTGAATGATGTTCCTGCACAAAAATATCAACAGGAACGAGCTGATTAAATGTTTGGCCTTATATCTTAATAATGGCCTGTAACATGGGCACCTGCATGACAATGGTTTTCCTTTTTCCCCTCTCTCTCTCTTATTTGATTTTGTTGTCACAGCTGATTCTGCACATGAAAAGCAGTTCCAGTTCTGCACATCCATGTCTTCAGTAATTAACACTGCAGATGTATAAATTAAGGGGGTGTGTGTGATACATGTCACTGGGAGGACATGCATGGTAGCAGAAAGGAGGGGGGCCGACCGTATTTCTGGAGCATTGTTGATGATAAAAATAAGGCGTGACTCAGGCATCTCTCTCTTATATCCTCCTTCCTTCAAGTGAACCAGTGTCCCGTGAAATTGGGCTCTAAATTACGAGAGTGGTGCACTCTGTGTGAAGGTTTTAAAAACGGTTCGCTCAGCTGCTAAGGACATCGACTGGACCACAGCCGTGAGCACCAGACAGTCCATGGGGCAGGCTTTGGTCAGAAACCAGTCCAGTGTTGATAAACACAGAGATTGTTTCCCTTTATCACCTTACTGAGGATGAGGTGTTTATATCAGCTTCATTGCTGTCATCATTATCTGCTCAGGTCCATGAAAGAGATGGTGACGATTTTTGAGTCCGTTATAAATCAGAGCTGTTTCCCCTGTTTGTCTTGCTCACCTCTCCTCCCTCCAGTAAAACATTGTCTTTATTTGAATATTAAGGGTCTTATCTCAGTGAGTTACTGTTCTGCTGCCCACTGCATTCCTTCCCTATCACTGTTTCTCTCTCTTCCACCTCTCCAGTTTGTCTTTAATCATACACACCCCTCCCCTCGTTCAGTTTTTATCTGCTACCCCAGCCCTCACCTCTCCTTGTCCTTCTTTCCCTCCCCTGAAAAGAAAGTAGAGATATTGGATTCCTAAACAGACCCCAAGCAATTTTTTTTCCTTTTTTTCTCCAGCATACTACTCAGTTCCCACTACAAACTAAATCAGCTGTCTCAGCATAGAGCTGGAAACATCTTACTTAGACGGATCCCGCTATCTGGTGTGGTTCTCATGAACCATTTCCCATTTATTAAACTTTCCAACAGTTATAGTACACTGCAGGAACGTTGTGTAAATCTCAAAGTTATTGTCACCCAAATAATAGCCTGAACAAACCAGTCAAATGCCAGAAATCCAAATACAGACGACAAATTTATCTCTTAGTGCAAATAAATTAAGCACCTATTAGTATTTCACCTTCACCAGACGATAGGCTTTACTTCATGTTTTGATTTTAATCCTAAAAGAATCTGAAAGCATGATGGGTGTTTTCCGCAGGAGTCCGTTTGTGCTGTCACAACTTCAAATGGACTTTTATGGGTCATCAGTTGCAGTCACATGTGCAGGAACTGATTCAGCCCCACCTCTATGTCCCAGATGGAGATATGCCCTCCCATATGCCCAAATGTTATGCTCACAAAGAACATATTGAAAGCAGCCCAGGCCCAGCTGATTGGCCAATCTGAAACTGGAGGGGCTTCAGGTAGAAAAAAATCCATTTATCAGCAGTGTCTGCCACTCAGGTCGAAGCCAACAAGATGTGGACAAAACTCAATTTCAGCATTAATGGAATAATACCACGGTTAATGTGCCGTCTACTGGAGCAGAACACGAGGTCAGCCCAGGGTCGAGCCTTTGGGTGTTTGGTGCCAGAACACGTGGGCTCCTCATTAGATTCACAGTCATGATTAATTCAGATTTGTGATGCAAAATTTCAAAGAATTCACTTGTTCAGGTGTTCTGAAGCTTTTCTCTGGCATGCTAACATTTTTGCTAATTATCTCTTTCGAACTGTTTGTGTTTTTGGATAGTGATGTGCATTTCTTTTCTCGCAGGGTTACTTCTTGCTGTTCGAATCCATGCTGGAGTCTGTCCTTTATGCCAGAGATATTTACTTGGCTGATGGTGGCTCAGGTAGGTGGAAAATGATCAAGTTTTCAACTGAAAATGAAGTAAATAAATGTACCTACTTTGTTTTTTTTTCTTTTTACCTTGGTTATGTGTTTACTTGGCATTATCAGCAGCATGGCAACAATATTGGTTTCACCAGGCTCAGCATAAAATAATGTTTCACTTTGCAACAAGCCACAATGTGGCACATTTGATAGAAATGACACAGGACAACAGACCTGTTGTGTAAATAGTACTGAATTCTTGCTATTTCTCAACACGTTATTCTCACTGTTCAGAGTAGGACAAAGCCAAACCAACTTTATTTATAAAGCACTTTCTGACAGCTACTGCTGAACAAAGTCCCAAACATAACATATTAACATATTAAAACATGAAACAATAAAACAATAAAATTTAAAACCATAAAATATAAAACAATGAAACAAATAAAAACTATAAAAGCAAACTCATTCTGGGTAAAATGCCTGTGAAAATAGGTGGGTCTTAAGAAGGGATTTAAAACTGGACAGTGATGAAGCCTGTCTGACCTGCAGTGGAAAGAGTTCCACAGAGTTGGTCCCGCCACAGAAAAGGGCCTGTCCCCTCCAAGCTTCCTCCACGTTCTCGGGACCTCCAGGAACTGTCAAAGCCAAACAGACAGTTTCATGCAGTCTATGACGACACATTTATTTTCACTTCTGTTTAGGGCAGGGGTGTCCAAAGTCGGTCCTCGAGGGCCTCTGTCCTGCAGGTTTCCCATGTATTCCTGTTCCAACACATCTAGCTTCCACTAAATGGATCAAAAAGCCAATGACGTCCACAACTGATTAAGCTCTACTACTAATTAATTTGAATCAGGTGTGTCTGAGCAGGGATACATAGAAAACCTGCAGGATTCTGGCCCTCGAGAACCGGAGCTGGACACCTCTGGTTTAGGGGCTCAGATCAAACATAGAAAACTAACCTATAGTGCCGTGCACACACCTAAGATGCACTTGTTTGTCTTCCATCCCCCAAATACAACTTTTTATTGAGTCAGGTCTTATATATATATATATATATACACATATACACACACACACACTATTCACAAAAAGTTAGGGATGTTCAGCTTTTGGGTGAAATTTCACAACAAGCCTAAAACGCATTCAAACCTGCACAGGTGAACTTAATGTGATCTTCTCTAAGCTTTTAAATGCACATGTCCAACTGTTAAATGTTTCAATAAATTTTGCACAAGTTGCTGTTCTCTAACAAGGAGCTTAACGGCAAAAATCACGGCAGGTGTGTGATCCTTGAATTGAACAATAAATGTCCTGGTTCAATTAGAGCTGGTGTTTAAACAGTTGTCCTCATCATGCTGTTCACATTTTGACATCATGAGACCAAGACGACACCTAACAATGGAACAACAGTCCCTTGCCACTGCGATGCTTCAAACAGGACCTTCTCAGACAGAAGTGGCCACTGAGCTTGGAGTGTCACAGAGTGTCATCAGCAGGTTGCAACAGAGATATGGAGAGACTGGAAGAGTCACAGAAAGGTCTAGAAGTGGACGTCCTTTGGCCACATCCCGTGCTGATGACCGCTACATTGTGAACACTGCCCTGAGAAACCGGATGATGAATGCCACTCAACTCCAGGCACGTTTAAGAGAGGTGAGAGGCACCCAAGTGTCACGTCAGACCATTCAAAACCGTTTCCATCAGCGTGGTCTGCGTGCTAGACGACCTGCACGGGTACCTGACCACACCACCAGGCACAGGCATCATCGTCTTGCATGGGCCAGGGAGCATTTACGCTGGACGAGGAACCAGTGGGCCTCAGTGCTGTTCTCTGATGAAAGTCGATTCACACTGAGCAGAAATGATGGCCGGCAACCATGTTGGAGACGTCAGGGAGAGCGCTATGCATCAGCCACTGTTGTCACCAGGCCAGCTTTTGGTGGTGGCGGTGTTACAGTGTGGGCAGGGGTGTCCACTTGGTACAGAACTGCCCTACACTTTGTGAATGGTACAGTGACAAGCCCATACTACCTGAATAACATCATTAATCCAGTGATTGTGCCCCTACATGAACAGAACAGGTCTAATTTCATCTTCATGGACGACAATGCTCCTGCTCATCGAGGCCGCATCATCAGGGAACGGCTGTTGGAGACTGGTGTACCTCAAATGGAATGGCCTGCACTCTCTCCAGACCTGAATCCCATTGAAAACCTGTGGGATCAGCTGAGCCGTCGTGTAGAGGCTCGAAACCCTGCACCCCAGAACCTCAATGACCTGAGGGCTGCCCTTCAAGAAGAGTGGGATGCCATGCCTCAGCAGGCAATAAGTTGCCTTGTGAACAGCATGAGACGTCGTTGTCAAGCTGTAATTGATGCTCAAGGGCACATGACGAGATATTGAGACGTTCAAATTTTTTGTTGTGGTGTAACTACCATTGTTGTTACCTTTTGTGTTGATTGAATTTTTTGAGATGAGGAAATCAGTAGTGCACCCTTCTACTTAAATGTCTTACTTTTATGATATATCACTGTAGCATAAACATATTGCATTTTCCATAAATTTCACCTGAAAGCCAAATATCCCTAACTTTTTGTGAGGTGTGTGTGTGTGTGTGTGTGTGTGTGTGTGTATATATATATATATATATATATATATATATATAAAATATAAACTTATAAAAGCTGCTTATCTGCAGTATCAATGTCTATCTGAACAACCCACTTTGCTACTACATGCTGCATTTACTTGGGCCTGCGTTAGATTGTAGGCTGCAGATGTAGCTATCTGTTTGTATAAAAGGAAAGTTGTGATATAACCTCTGAATGCTGCTCCTAGGTCTGTAAAAACTGGCTAAACCATGTGTTGGCTAGGAATGAACAGTAATTCTCTTCACTCTGAGCTGGAGCACAAAGCCAACAGACCCTTGTTCATTCTTGGCTGATTGGCTGCCAATGTTAAAGGTGAACATATTATATTATAAAAGAACTACATTTTTATTTAGTTTTTTTTTTTTTTTGCTATAATGGCCTTTATTGAGCACGATCTAGACAGGAAACCAGGGATTTGAACCTGGCCGTGTTGAAAACCAACATCTTCTGTGCACTGCTGAGGTAAACACTGCTCCTGAACTGTATTTGTTTTAAAGGCAGGTTTTACAGTCGTCATGTTCTTAAGTTTGTGCCTTCCAGTGAGTTCATAAATCCATTCCGTGTGCCTCTGATAAATGGTAGGTATTTTTAATGGCATGTCTGACTCAAAATAATGAAACCCTGTCATGCACCAAGACGTAACACATTTGGGAAGGCATTTCCCTTGCGTCACCCCTCTGGTGCCATAGATTTAATGACTTGCACCAAATGTGACCAAGCCGAGGAACGGTTCCACCATGTCAGCTTTACTGGCGCTCTGGGACATGGGAGAGGTCATACTCGTGCACAGACGTTCAAGCACACACTGAGGGGCAGTCAGAATGACAGCAGCTATAGAGATAGAGCTGCTCATGAGAGGGATTGGACAGGCAAAGATGGGACCTGAATGAGGCAAAAAGTTACAGGTCAGAGGTTGACGTATGGTTCGTCACAATCCCTTAACGTTGATGGTCCCAACACAGGGTTCTCTGACTAGATCTGCTTTGCACCAATGTTGCAGAAAGTGTGATGATAATATGCAAGGCTAGACAAATTAAAAAAAAAAACTGTGGCATTAACAGATCATTTCTGTGCATAGAAATTTGCAAAAAACACAACGTCCATAATTGTTTAGAGTATATGCATGAACTTCAAGCTCAGCTAAATGTTTTTCATTTGCTAGAGCGGAATAACCAAGTTGGTAAAAAAAAAAAAATCTTTTACAATCACAGGATGACAGGTCAATCAAGTTATTGCATGTTAGTTTTTGACAGGGTAATTGCACCAGCATGCCGGTCTGGTCCATGTTTGCTTCATCATTACAAATGGAGTTCATAAACACATTATGTACATAATCATATAATCCTTTGCATATCAACAACTGAGCTTTTATGTCACTGAAACCAACAAAGATTGTTTTTTTTTTCTGTCTGTAAAACTGATCATTTGTTTGCTGTTCTCTGAAATGTTTAGAATCCTAATGAAAGGTTGTCTGGAAAAGAAAGGAGTAAAAAAGTTTTGGAAAATGATATTTGAACTCCTGAAGCTGAATTTTATTTATTTGTTAAAATAAACTCATACAAACATTTGTTTAAACCAATTTGTCCATTTATGTTCATAAATGAACAAAAACTTGTTACGTCCCAACTCTGCAAGGGGATGTGAGGCGTAATAAATGAGAACTGCGGACAGCTGTTAACAGGTGAATTTCTGAGAATTTATTGTTACAAGTGGAGATGGACACAAAGAGGTGGTAATATTACAAGTGTGGGGCTAAGTGTCGCTGCATAAAGAAAGGACAGCTACAAAACAAAAAAAAAAAAAAAACCCATCCAGTACAAAAAAGAAAAGAAAACAAGGCGCACAATGTGTTAAAC
Source organism: Telmatherina bonti (assembly GCF_933228915.1). Taxonomy (NCBI): domain Eukaryota; kingdom Metazoa; phylum Chordata; class Actinopteri; order Atheriniformes; family Telmatherinidae; genus Telmatherina; species Telmatherina bonti. Next base: position 38,355,308 of record NC_136619.1, on the reverse strand, counting down.
AGAAACTGGTCCGCTGAACTAAAGCAAACAGAAAATGAAGCAGCTCCAAAAGCTATGCTTAAAGGCAAAAGTACTATACACCAAAATACTTATTAGCCCAACACAGTCGACTTTAACAAAATACGATTTATAAATGCAACAGAAAGAGGAGTCAAAAGGGCTTTAATATACAATTTACAACTAACAGAAAGTCAAAAGGGCTTTACTTTAGCTATGAAAACAACCTACTTAGCAAAAAAATAAACAGAACACAAAACCAACCAGTTTTAACACCTGCTGGAAGAATCACTAAAAACCAAGCAGTTTTTAAACACAAAGAAAAAGAAAAACTGCGAACCAAACAAAATCTAGCCAAATTACCAACAACAACAAAAGCACACTCTCAAACCCCACAGATTGCAAGCTCAGGGCAGACTGTCTGTGCCAAGCAGTTGCCAGTGAGTTCACAGCTGCAGCCGGTTTAAATCTCCCTCCAGTGTAGCTGCAGCGTTGTTGATAGGCTGGGCAATTGTCCAATCAGCAGGCAGGGAAGAGGGATGTGGTGAGTGGAGCCAATCTTCAGGTGGCGACGGCACACAGGGATTTGAATACAAAATAAAGCAATTAGGTGGATTTGTAGGTAGCCGTAACACAACTCATGGTTGAGAAATGTTTTTCTTCGAGAACATGTTATGCACTAGAAACGTAAACACTGAACACTTGTACATGTACATGTGTAAAGAATGTCAAATGATAATGTTTAGTGCCTTTTATGTACATTGTGACGTAAAGAAAAAGCCCAATCTGTGTATGTGTAAATGTATGAAAATATACTTCTACAAATCTACTAAACATATATTCCATTATTTGCAGGTAGACTGCTAAACCTAAGCCAGTGGTTCCCTAACTGGGGGGGCAGGCCCAGATTTGGAGTACTGATGGAAAATGATGATAAATCAACAAGAGAGTCTTCAAGTAATAAAATAAAAAGGAAACAAAATGTGATGGAGCATATCTGCCCCTGCCTGACCAGTAACAGTTATAATCCATCGTGGGTATTGAAGAGAACAGTCTTTTGCATGTATGAAAACATAATCTAATATTATGAATTCCAACACCACATGGAGACATTTCATCCTGAGCGCAAAGAAAAGCCTGAAGTTACTTTAGAAATAAATAAACTACCCAACTATCATATAATAGCAGAGTTGTTTTCCTAAAGCAGCATCTGTCTCTGAAAACTCTGCTCACCTCCACAGTTTGCAGATTCCTGGTTTAAAATGTTCCACACTAAAGCAGAAGAATGGATAATACTGACATGGTTAAAACTTCAGTTAATTACAGTACAGCCACTAAACTAATGATGCATTTCTTAGTATGTTTCTTTGGTCCATGTGACGGGAGGGGGCATGACCATTGGTCGTAGATGAAAAGGAGGCCCTGCTGACAAAGTTTGGGAACTACTGACCTGAGCTAAGGTCAACATGTTAACTTTATAATTAAGTGTTGACTTAAAGTTATTGTAACATATTTGATTTATCAACTTCTACATTGAAAATAAGTTTATTTTTGAGATTTTCAGTGTGTGTATTGGGCTGTGCTGAGTTATTAGTCTCTCCCTGCAGCACTGCTGTTATATGTGTGTTTAAGTTACATCAGAACAGAGCAACAGCGGCTCCCTCATTCTCCCCACTACATTAACCTCCTCTTCATCCTTAAATGTGTCCCCACATGGCTGGCATAGCACAGCGTCTCGGGACAAAACAGATCCCTTACCCTAACACCCCCCCCCTTTCCTCACTTTTTCTCCCTTTCACAGACGACCAATGGGAAAGATGAAGAGAGCAAGAGTAAAGGATGGGGGGTGTAGGGGGCGCGGGGTGGCATGACAAACGGGCTGTGGGCAGCGAATCGAGAAGGACGCAGATGTCAAAGCCATGAATCTAGTGACGCCCGTCTATGCTAGCCGCCTTCTTCTACATCGTCTTCTGCTTCTGCAGCACCGGCAGCTTCGCCTTTTCGTCTTTCTGTCTTCATTTCTTTTTCAGCACGTCTCAGAGACAGCCAGGTTCATATTGTGCTCAGTCAGCACCTCTTCAACACTAGCCCTGATAATTACTCTCTTGGATCAATAATCAGAGTACAATGGCGTGATAAATTTGCTGTTTGTGTGTGGAAGTGTGTAAATAAGTGAGTGTGCGATGTGGTGACACTCACAGGGTCACAAGCAGGCTTCAGCTAATGAGAGGGGCCATGAGTTGCCCATCACAGAGTTGTAACCATCCATGCACAAGTTTTATAGCCTGGTGCGTGGAAGGCCACGTAAGACTGAGCACAAACGCAGAAACCTGGAAATAGAGGTGAAATGCACTTAGTGCATAGTTAATATTTTAAAATATGTTCAAAGCAAGTTCCAGATATTTGAAGCATGATTATCAGAAGTCTGTCACAGCACCTTAAAGGGATTCCTGGTGCTTATAAGTTAAATAAGTCAGAAATTTGGTTTTTAAAAAGTGTAAAATAAGCAAAAAATTTCAGTTAAATCAGAAAACCCTTTTTTTTTTCTTTATTTTCCATCTTTTTTTTTTTCCTCTTTTTATATATTTATTTTTTTTTAAGACGAACCTGATTAGCTTGTTAGCTCAAGCAAAACATGGCATCTGACATTTTAATGCTGTTTGTTTTTTTTAATGCTGGTATACAGTGCTGTATTGTGTACACCAGGGGTAGGCAACTCCGGTCCTCGAGTGCCTGGATACTGGATTTGACTGGATACATTCATTTACATGCTGAAATACTGAGTTTTACGTACCCTCATGAATGTATTCCAATGTGTAGTTTAGGCCTTAGGCCTCAGTGTTGCCTAATGTTACTTCACAGTAGGAATACAAATGTCTTCAAGCATCTAAGCACTAATGTAATCACCAAGCATATTAGCCATATCAAATAATTTATTTAAATGTGAAAATGCAGTGACAAGACATTAAGGCTTATGTTTAATGTTCATTTTAGGATGTGGATAATTCACACAGAAAGCAGTGATATGAAATATGAGCACCGCCGTAATCGCCACCAGAGTTCAGCCATCAGACCTTTTGAACAGTGAAACCAGAATCCAGCTCTCTATTTAATAAGCATCATTCTCCAACTTTCTGAGAAAAACATTTTTTTTTTTCTTAACTCAACGGTTCATTAAAAAAAAAATCTGAAGTTTTATGTCTTCATAAATTATTTTTTTCTTGACATTCTTGTTAAACCAACATTACTAATTAAATGATCATTATTGACTAAAGAAACAGGTACTTCTAAAGTTGTCAAAGTCACCATCACAGGAAATCACTTTTCCTCAGTCTGTAATGCAATTTTAAAGATTGCACTACAGCATTTAATGGATAAATGAGCTTTTCTCCACAAAATAAATGGATTATTTATGCAAGTAAACAACTTATGATAATGTTTTGGCTCACTGTCTGCAGACTTTGGCCTCGCTCTTATACAGCTCTCACTTAAGATTCATCTGAAGTGACAAAGAACCAACCAAGAAGCTGCCTATAAAAGATTTTTTTTTATATATTAAAAACATATTTCTGAATAATCACTGGACTAAATTATGTTAACATTTTATTTAAATACTATTTGCAGGCATCATCTTTAATTCAATGTAGAACAGCAGTTTCTCCTATGCATGTACACTAGTGACATGCTGAAGACTATCAATAAAACCCCAGAAACTACCAGAAATTTCAAAGCATTTTCTACTTCATTCCACCTGCCACGTCTTGTATTTTAAACATAAGGGAATTATTTAAATCAAAATGGCGGTATAAAGTGGAATAATAGTAGTTTATTAATCCAAAAATTTAATAGACATTAATTTTTTCAAGCAAAATTGTTTGTGTTTACCATGCTTTACACCCTTTTCCCACCCAGAGCACTTCACTCGGTGTGGAAAGGGCCTGTGGGATGGTCAGGCCTTCCTCTCAGCTATTGATTTAGTAGCACATTAAATAGCCTGGACATTTGTTCTTACTTTCATTTTAATCATTTTGGTCACTTCTGCCTTTTTTTAAAAAAAATACATTTAAACTCTTTTGCAAGATGATTTTTTGGGAAAACCTCCCAGCTGGTGAGAAAAATTTTGCCAAAACACAACTCAAACTTCAACACCCTCATTTGGGGATAACATGCAGCAGCTACTGCAGTTAGACTTCATCACCCTCTATTAGTGCTCTCACATAAAATTTAGGAATAAACTTCTTCAGCCATTTCCCACTATAATCTTTATTTTAGCAGATTAGAGCCCATTAAGATCGAGCCTTTCACAAGGGGGACATGGACAGAAGGCCTGCAGTACACATCAGTGTGTATACTTGTTGTATACTTAATGTCACTAGCTGTTTGGGAATGAATTATTAAAAACTTTGATTCTTTACTTACATTAAAGTTATTTTGTACACAGAATGTAAAGTATGAAGTATTAAAGTAGGACAAAATGGTCATCAGGACATGTTTTGTGCACGTGTGATGGATACAGTCATTACAGCGGCTACATAAAATTGATGTAAAACTCCACACCCACATGATGCGAAA